>NC_042974.1:36791718-37098281 GCF_901001165.1 Salmo trutta | reverse complement strand
TGAGTCGAATTTAGCCCAATTTAAATTGGACATACGAGGATGAAACATTAAAATATCTATGATTCACATATCATGTAAAGACATCTATTGAACTGGTAATTTATTTAAAAATACGGATACATAAATGATCAGGTAATGACTACAGATATTATACACTTCTAAAAATATGTGGATTCATCCCTGAATTAAAGGCTTAGATATGTCAGCATGTTGACACATACCCTTTCCGGAGATAGAATATTCAATATATAAGTGGGTGCACACTCATCAGGTGTGTGTCTTGTACGTATCTCACCCCAGATATGTCCCTGGAGACAGGGAGATTTTGGAGGTCCGGATTGGATGCATGTAGAAACTGTTCCATTACGGAGAGTATCTTAGCTCCGTATATGAAATTAAGCACATGCATAACTGGAGAATGTATACTCCTTATATCTAATAAAATGTCAGATATCTGGAAATATATAGATAAAGGTATCCCCTGATAATTACCCTTTTCACCTAGTGTAAAAAAAAATGTCACTTCACTTTACATTAAGTTGCTTGCTTCTGGGGAAGTACATTGTAAATACATGTGTATCCCTTGTAGCAACATTGTAATTACAGAGTTGGTTGTTACATTGGAAGTACAATGTAACTAAAAGGGTTATACCTAGTAATGTTTTCCTGTCTCCTAATTTCTCTTGGTTAGCCAATTGTCTGCAAAGGTTGTTACATTGTAACTACATAGTCATTATAAAGGTTATACACTACTGGGTTTCACTTGACATTAAGTTCCTTGCTCGTCAGTAGGTACATGAATTACAAGTATATCCTATGTAACTACATTGTTCTTACATTACACTTGATTTGGTTTAGCCTTTGAGCCATGACATAAAATTGAAAATTACCAGTAGTCAATGACAGGGTGTGCCTTGTTACAATTGTTGTCACCAGGTCCTGACCTATTTATTAACCCTGGTATTACATGTGGATTTGATGGTAGTGGCACCTAGTTACATGTAAGAAAGTCAGATTTTGGTTTGAGTTATTAACATGGTAATTCACAGGTGACTTTTAAACATGTAATTACAAAACATTACTTACAAAGTGGAACAAGAGAAAATGTATAATAACATCAGTAATTACACATGTGGAATAACCATTAGCAAGTGGATTTGTAATTACACATTCCTTGTTCCAATTGTGTAATAACTGATAGCGCTACAATCTTATTACCAAGTAATAACATAGTAACACCTATATAACTACTATGTTGTTAATACAGTTATTACTTTGTAGTTACATAGCAATAGATGCAACTTCATGTAAAGTGTTACAGTGACATCAAATGAATATCTACTACATACAGTGATACCAGGAAGCACATACATCAAATTGCTCTGGCTCTGGCAGGGTCAAGAGCTTGCAAGTCAATTTCACAACCTGTCATTAGAGACAGAGATTTTGATTGAACACCCTTCACAGGGCCAAAGCTTCCTGATCATTCCACCACCCCTAAACCTGATTCTATCCCCAACACCATTTACATTTACATTTTAGTAATTTAGCAGATGCCCTTATACAGAGCAACTTACAGAAGCAATTAGGGTTAAGTATCTTGTTCAAGGGCACACGTTGGGTCAGCGACCATTCGGTTACTGGCTCAACGAGCTTATCTGCTAGGCTACCTGCTCCCCCTATAGTACATGAGGATTGTTTGCAATCCTTGGTTTCTGTATGTTTACTTTGCAAGACTAGCAAACTTGCTTCCATTGGTTTTCTGGTACAGATGTGTGTCATGGCCAATCCTTCATACTTCACATTCCAAAGTACGGACAACTACTATGCCCCCCAAAAATCATAGCTGTAAACAAGTAGCATTAACCTAGGGAAAACCCAAGGCATCCCACCGAACAAGAGGAGACCCTAACTGATCCAGCCAAAATGACACATTCACCACAGAAGTGCAACAAACACACAGAAGTGACTGATCCTTCTACATCACAATGTTAACCAAGCAGCTTTGGAATCGGTGTCTCAAAACAACACACACAGACACAAACACAACACACACAGACACAAACACAACACACAGAGCAAATCAGAGTGGATTTTCACTCAAACCCCAGTTTACTGGAGGCTGGAAATTACCACTGTCTCTGAAGAAACAACATGATAGATATATTTTCATCTTTGATGCCTATTGGATTTTGTAAGCGCAATGCATTTCAAAGGGTCTGCCTGGTGGAGGGCATATTTTGGTTATTCTCTGGAAAGGCTTCAGGAATGGACAGGACACCCACAATGGGAGTGCTGTGATAGATAGAGAGTTGGGGGACGGAGAGAGATGGAGAGAAAGACGAGAGAGAGGAGGAAAGAGAGAGAGAGGCAGAGATACAGATGTAGGATCTTAATTTGATCACCCCGTTGCAGGAGAACTGTAAAAGGATTAAAACATCTTCTAAAGTTTGTAATTTCCACTTTGAAATGTCAGACTTGATTTTTTCCATTGTGAGAGCGAGAGAGAGAGAGAGAGAGAGAGAGAGAGAGAGAGAGAGAGAGAGAGAGAGAGAGAGAGAGAGAGAGGGGGAGAGAGATGAAGGCATACATAACGTACATGGTACAGAGCTCCCAGCTGGCATCACACAGGGTTTTACATTTCAATCAGCGATTCGACACCGCCATGGAATCAGAGAGAAGAGGTTTTCCATCATACAGCTCTCTGGTCTTCTTCACTGGCTCCAGTCAATGATTCCTCATTTGGTTAACAGCAGGCTACTATTTTACAGAAACTCAGGATGATGTGGTTGGGATAGTAAACAGGATGAATGTAAAGAAAATAATTAGATGCTTTATATTGCTCTCCTACAGTCAGGGGTGAAAGTAAGGCGGTCACGATCTGCTATTTTAAATATTTGACTACTTTAGCAATGTCATAGTATTTCCAGGCACAATGTGCCTGGGTGACTGCACTTATCACCGCATTAGGGCACCACTATGGCGCCGCCAGCAGATGGCAGCTTGAGAACATTCATAACAATGGCATGACGCTACCGAGTGACGAAGTTGCAACCTATGAATAGGTTATTACACCAGTATTACTGCATGTCAACATGAAAATGTGAAAATTGACTGGAAATCTGGTGCTATACGCTCCAAATTGAGTTGGGGTTCGACGAGAACACTTTCACAAACAGTGGTCTTTAAGTGTACTGTAGGCCTAATGACAATCGCAGAATGCCTAATAGCCTAATTAGCGTATTCCTATCTATACAGAAATACATAAAATCCTCCCAAATAGGCTTCTACACCAGAAAACATAATTTGGCCACAGAGGATCATTAGCTTCTATTTTTGTTAAAATGTGGATTGTTCTAAATCTCATTTACTATAGTCGGAAGGGCCCTGAATTTGGGTAGCCAAATAGATGATTGTTGAGTTGCAACTGTCAGTGAAAATCAGAGAGACCAAGCCAGGCATATCGCAATATTTTAAAATACAATCGCGAAAAAACTGATTGTAAGCAAATGGCTATTGCTGTAAACAGATGACACTGAAAAGACTCCAATCTGTCTATTAGTTATCAAAATGCTCAACATAATTGAGCAAACAGTAGCCTATCTTATTGGCACCATTGGAGAACATCGGCCATATCCCCGGTGAGTGTGCATATTCACTGTCTTTATCATTGGATCAGTGTCACTTTTGTTTGTTTTTGAACAATTTGTTCCTCCTCCAGGTTAGATGGACGTCATATTATTGGCTATTTGTATCTCCCCTTTTCGTGGGCGGATTATATGGATTAGAGAACATCGTTTTTATTGATCTGATAGTCAGTGTCAGCAGTCTAGATGCTGCTAATTCATACAAAGTGTAGTAGAATTGCACGAAATGTGTTTATAAAAGGCCAACAAGAAATGTAGCCTAGGCCTACTCGACACCACAATGTGCTGCAGTGAAAATTGTATTTTTTGTGAAGAGTGATTGAGTTAGGACCCTATATTGCTCTTGCCTTTCTCTACATTTTACTTATTCTAAAATTATTTCAGGTCTCTCCAGAGATGCTCGATTGGGTGCAAGTCCGGGCTCTGGCTGGGCCACTCAAGGACATTCAGAGACTTGCATTCTCTTGGCTGCTGTCACGTCTGTCGTATGATGAAGACCAAGGCGCAGCGTGTGTATTGTTCCACATTTTATTTAAACTGTGAAACTATGCAAGACATACAAATAAACGGGCAGCCAGCTCTAGGAAGTCTTCGTGGTTCCAAACTCCTTCCATTTAAGAATGATTGAGACCACTGTGATCTTGGGGACCTTCAACGCTGCAGACATTTTTTGGTACCCTTCCCCAGATCTGTGCCTCGACACAATCCTATCTCAGAGCTCTACGGACAATTCATTCAACCTCATGGCTTGGTTCTTGCTCTGACATGCACTGTCAACTGTAACACCTTATATAGACAGGTGTGTGCCCTTCCAAATAATGTCCAATCAATTGAATTTACCACAGGTGGACTCCAATCAAGTTGTAGAAACATCTCAAGGATGATCAATGGAAACAGAATGTACCTGAGCTGAATTTTGAGTCTCATAGCAAAGGGTCTGAGTACTTACGTAAATAAGGTATTCTATTTTACATTTTTTTCTAAATGTGCAAAAGTTTATAAAAAACTGTTTTTGCTTTTTCATTATGGGCTATTGTGTGTAGATTGATGAGGAAAACAATTAATTTAATACATTTTAGAATAAGGCTGTAACGCAACAAAGTGTGGAAAAAGGGAAGGCGTTTGAATACTTTCTGAATGCACTGTAATACGAATTTTAATTTGGAACATATCATACGAAATGGGTGATGGACATCCACAAATGAATACATACAATACGAAACAGAACACATCATACTACACTGAACAATAATGTAAACGCAACATGCAACTGTTTCAAAGATTTTATTGACTTACAGTTCATGTAAGGAAATCAGTCAATTGAAATAAATTCATTAGTCCCTAATCTATGGATTTCACATGACTGGGAATACAGATATGCATCTGTTGGTAACAGATACCTTACAAAAAATGTAGGGGCGTGGATCAGAAAACCAGTCAGTATCTGGTGTGACCACCATTTTCCTCATGCAGCGCGACACATCTCCTTCACATAGAGTTGATCAGGTTGTTGATTGTGGCCTGTGGAATGTTGTCCCACTCCTCTTCAATGGCTGTGTGAATTTGCTGGATATTGGCGGAAACTGGAACACGCTGTCGTACATGTCAATCCAGAGCATCCCAAACATGCTCAATGGGTGAGAATGCAGGCCATGGAAGAACTGGGACATTTTCAGCTTCTAGGAATTGTGTACAAATCCTTGCGACATGGGACCGCGCATTATCATGAGGTGATGGTTGCGGATGAATGGCACAACAATGGGCCTCAGTATCTCGTCACAATAACTCTATGCATTCAAATTGCCATCAATAAAATGCAATTGTATTTGTTGTCCGTAGCTTATGCCTGCCCATATCATTACCCCACCGCCACCATGGGGCACTCTGTTCACAACATTGACATCAGAAAAATGCTCGCCCACACAACGGCATCTGCCCTGTACAGTTAAAATTGGTATTCATCAATGAAGAGCACACTTCTCCAACATGCCAGTGACCATCGTAGGTAAGCATTTGCCCACTGAAGTTGGTTACGATGCCGAACTGCAGTCAGGTCAAGACCCTGGTGAGGAAGACGAGCACGCAGATGAGTTTCTTGGAGATGGTTTCTGACAGTGTGTACAGAAATTCTTCAGTTGTGCAAACCCACAGTTTCATCAGCTGTTTGGGTGGTGTCTCTCAGACGCTCTCAGACGGTCCTGGGCTGGCGTGGTTACATGTGGACTGCGGTTGTGAGGCCGGTTGGACGTACTGCCAAATTCTCAGAAATGACGTTGGAGGCAGCTTATGGTAGAGAAATTAACATTAAATTATCTGCCAACAGCTCTGGTGCAAATTCCTACAGTCAGCATGCCAATTTCACGCTCCCTCAAAGCTTGACACATCTGTGGCATTGTGTTGTGTGACAAAACTGCACATTTTAGAGTGGCCTTTTATTGTACCCTGCACAAGGTGCACCTGTATAATGATCATGCTGTTTATTTAGCTTCTTGATATGCGACACCTGTCAGGTGGATGGACTATCTTGGCAAAGGAGAAATGCTCACTAAGAGGGATGTAAACAAATTTGGGCATAAAATTTAAAAGAAAAAAAACGAATATTTTATTTCAGCTCATGAAACATGGGACCAACCCTTTACATGTTGCGTTTGTATTTTTGTTCAGTGTAAATGGAGTGTCTCAGATTTACATATAGAATAATAAGAAATGCTCTGAGACCAGGTTGATATCTGGGTTGCATCCGGTTTACAAGATCCAACTTTACATGCGCAATAGCACTCAGTGCGCACAGGGAGCAGCGACGACTTCATCACATCATCCAAAAACATGGCAGACATTGGATGAATATAAATGTTAATATCTTTGGCTGTAAGTGAATACAAAAAATCTATTCAATTTATGTTTTGTGCACAAAGGTGATGACTAAAGTGTCTTAGTAGGTATGTTCAAATCTGACTTCTCTATGTGGCTGTTTATGGAAATATTTCAGGGGGGAGTGACTTAAAAAATTGTGATGAGACTGATTACATTTTTTGTTGAGCAAGAGTAGTGGCAACCAGGGAAAATTGTGACATGAATACAGGAAAGGGGTGTGTTACCCCGTTTGGCGGTTTACCCCAAGTTACCCCATTATTTCTATTTCTACTTTGCACTTTCTTCCACTACAAATCTACCATTCCAGTGTTTTACTTGCTATATTGTATTTACTTTGCCACCATGGCCTTTTTTGCTGTTACCTCCCTTATCTCACATCATTTGCTCACATTGTATATAGACTTATTTTTCTACTGTATTATTGACTGTAAGTTTGTTTTACTCCATGTGTAACTCTGTGTTGTTGTATGTGTCGAACTGCTTTGCTTTATCTTGGCCAGGTCGCAATTGTAAATGAGAACTTGTTCTCAACTTGCCTACCTGGTTAAATAAAGGTGAAATAAATAAAGAAAAAAGAAATCCTACAATTGACCCAAGCTATATTATATTCACTGTGTTTTTGAGACATATAATTCACCAATAGGATGCTAACTAGTTAAAAGATCACATTTGGGTTCTAGCTAATGATTAGCCCAATAGGATAAATGCAGATAGGCCACCCCATGCTTCAGCCTATAATTTTTCTAGAGCCATTATGCTGCATCAATTGGGCTACAGGTCATAATGTTTATTGCCAATAGCAAACTTGATAATATGGACCATGCATAGGCTACATGCATAATTTAAACAAATTATTTTACCAATATTTTACTGGCTCATATCTGGACATGGAAATTATATTTTAAGTGGTGTCAGCAACATTTTTTTTATTTAATTTTGGAGTAGACTGTCCTCTTATTAAAAAGTCACCAGAACTGAGCTTCTCAGTCCTTCTACAGAACATAAGGAATTAATAACTACACTAACTGATCACTAGGTCAATGGAGAGTGCCAAGTCGTCTTTGCCAAGTAGAGGAAAAAGCGCCCCTCAGAATCCTGGGCTGAGGGGGTTTGACAGTGAACGCTGGAAACCTGTCATCCCATGGAATGGGGGAGCGGAATGGTTAGGGTTCCCTTACCTTGTACAGAGTAGCAATGCCCTCTGGCGAGAAAACTGGAGCAGCACATACCCTAACTGGCTTTACTGTGATAGCTCTCGCCATATCAGTCAGAGGCAAAAGGCCATGGGCATGGGGAAAACAGGGCCACAGTGGATGGTGAAAGGTAGATTGCCATCCTACTCCGTGTGTCGCTGAGACCGGAGGGAGGGCTGACATGTTGACTTCTGCCCCTGGCCATAAACCTGAGAAGGCACCGGGGGGAGAGGCTGAGAGAGGGAGGCACTCCTGGGGAAAACAAAGTATGTTTCCTTAATTTTCTCATGTGAGCACGGTCACAAATGTGATCTGTTTTGTCTTAAAAAAGGGTTTTGTCTTAACACAGCCCTGCCTTCTCACTGCTGCAAAAACTCGGAGAGGGGAAGGAGAAGCAACAATTAAACCCAAAGAGAGAGTTTCTTATCTCCCCTAGGAGGGACAGCAGGGTGGATCCTTGCTGCATGTATGACTGCTTCCCTACAGGTTTGGCCTGGATCAGGGGCCTAGCCTGAGTCTTGGTAGATTGCTGTGTCGCCGGGGACCACAGTCCACCAAGGCCAGCTTGTTGCCCCCTACCAGCTGTGAGGCTGGGGAGAGATTCAGGAACTGACGGGCTGCCAAGGAGCCCGGTCTGTGGGGCAAGCAGAAGTTGAAGGCTTCGCCTTGCTTTTTGGCGGCGACAGAACAACTGGGCCATCCAGGAGGAACACTTTTTCTTTATCTGTTAAGCTGGATAAGCTCAGCCAAAGTGTCCTTTTTGAATGGCACTACTGGAGGTCTCAGGTCTGTAATCATACAGATCTCCTCCCAAGGATCTGGGTCTTGGATTTCCGAGTCCAATTGCTTCCCCACCGCCTCTAGTAGCTCAGTCTAATATGCCAACAAGAAAGAGGTCACGTTGAGAGCTCTAATTTCTTGGGCTGTTGCCTTGTGCGTCTTCTGAAAAATGAAGGCAGTAAAGCGCTCCACCTTCCCAGGGAGTGAGGTGCTGGTGGCCTTAGTAACACGACACAGGGGGCTGAGGTGGTAATCCAGTGACGGCTCCACCATGGGAGGGTTTCCAAACCTGGAATATTATGCATGTCCAGGCTTGGTGTACCATTAGCAAGAATCCTTCTAGTTAGTTTTTCACACAAGCTCTTAGCTTCCCTGAGGCAAGCTAGTACTGCAGGGAGCAGTTCTTTTAGGGGCTGTATGGGACTGCAGTCTCTTCCCATCGTATAGGTCCCTTGAAGGGCGCTGAGCCCCTACAGAAGACGTCCACTCAATGTCAAATATTAGCTTGTGCAAATGGCGTATCAGAATATATAGTTAGGAGCCTTGTGGCTAACATCTACTGTAACAGTATTGAGCACTGTATAACCCTATAGCAGTGAGGCTAGTGGGGCATTAGCTCGCTAGCTAGAAGCTACCTCTTGGTGAAAGTATGCCATGGCTAGCTCAGTGCTGGCTGAAAGAAACCGAATGACCGAGTTAGCTTTCAGAAAGAGTGCTCCCGCGACCAACAGTGCTGTGAAGGCTGAGATGGTCTGTCTAGTTAGCACAATAGGTGAAAGTACATGACATGGCCAAAAGTATGTGGACACCCCTTCAAATGAGTGAATTCAGCTATTTTCATGTCAGCTACACAGGCATGAAATCTCCATAGACAAACATTGACAGTAGAATGGCCCATACTGAAGAGCTCAGTGACATTCAACTCGGCACCGTCATGGGATGCCACCTTTCCAACAAGTAAGTTTGTCAAATTTCTGCCCTGCTGGAGCTGGTCAACTGTAAGTGTTGTTATTGTGAAGTGGAATGCAGACAGCGAGCCAGGCCTAATAGCCCAACATCAGTGCCCAACCTCACTAATGCTCTTGTGGCTGAATGGAAGCAAGTCCCCGCAGAAATGTTCCAACATTTGGTGGAAAGCCTTCCCTGAAGAGTGGAAGCTGTTATAGCAGCAAAGGGGGACCAACTCCATATTAATGCCCATGATTTTGGAATGAGATGTTTGACAAGCAGGTGTCCACATACTTTTGTATAGGTTAACTAGACTAGAGAAGGAAGCTAGCAATTCTACCATATTGCAGATAGGGTATGGTAGTGAGGTGCTTCATTCTATAGCTAGGGGACTCCTGATATCTCCAGGAGTGATAAGTATAATTTTTGTCTTTATCTGTTGTCTAGTATTGCATTTTTCCTAGCTGGGGCCATCTTCTTTAAGTGCTGCCTGTCTTCCCAGTACATGGTGTGTGAACTGCTGACTGCTCATAACTTGCAGATGATTGCTGACACATCATACAGGATTAAGGGGCAGGGCAATCTGCGACTTGTTTTGGTAATCAGTGGCTGTATTGGAGGGGGAGTGGTTTCTTCTCTCCTAGGAAATCAGCAATTAGTACAGGGGGGTGTGCTCGTTACCTCTGCTAGGCAATATGCCTGGCAGAGGTTTCTCAGCGACAGCCGTGTAAGCAGCAGTCGTGTCAGTGGCTGTCGAGTTCTTCGAGTAAGGATGGAAAGGAAGGCTCCACATCAGTCTCGCACTTGAGTACTTTACCTAGTTATTTTCTGATGATCTAATTAGCTATTTAGTAGCTTTGGCAACTATGTATGTGTTTTCCATACCTGTTCACTCCTCTCCTTGTCAGACACACCCCACCCCTTGGCTGCAACCCTTCTAATTTAGTGTACCCTGTGTGCACAAACCATGTGGAATTCTGGGTCTTCGGCAGTGTTTGGAACTGCTAATCTGCGGTCAAAATGCAGAGTTCATCTCAGCCTATGCTGCCCTTCCGTGCCTTGACTTTTTTGTCCTGACGTAGACATGGATCACCCCAGAGAACACTGCTACTACAGCTGCTCTCTTTTCATCTGACTACATTTTCAAGAGCATCTGGTAACGGGGGAGACACAGGGCTGCTCATTTCTCCTAACTGGAGATTTTCTCTTTTCTCCCCCTCTCACCTGTCCATCTCCTAATTTGAATTCCATGCTGCCACTGTCACTTGTCCACTCAAGCTTAACACTGTTGTCATCTTTCGCCAACCAGGTGACCTTGGAGAGTTCCTCAATGAGCTTGACACCTTTGATAAGCTTATTTCCTGACGATGGCTCACTGCTCTTCGTACTTGGTGACCTCAACCTCCCGACGTCTGCCTTCAATTTATTTATTTCCCAATCCCCTCCAACTCACAAGGCAGACAATACGCTTGACCTCATATTTGCTTGTTCAATGAGAGTTACTTTCTGCTTGGACAGTTGCTTTCATTTGTTGTGTATTTGTTGTTTTTCAATGACTGGACAATGAAGGAGTGGAACTGCTGTCTCCTCTTCTATCATATCTCTCCCTTCTGCTAAATCCTTCTCTCTCCTGATTCTGCATCTTATGACTTGCACTGTCCCCTTTCATCCTGGCCAGGTTCGGCCCTCCCTTCTTGCTGTGTGACTCGTTGTAAGCTTACAGAACAGGGCTGTGGGCAGCTGAGCGAAAATGGAGGTAAACTAAACTTCCGGAGGACCTATCATCCTTTCACTCCTTCCTCTCTACCTTCACTTCCTCTGTATCTGCCGATAAAGCAACTTTTATCACTCTAAATGTCAAGCTTTTGCCTCTAACCAGAGGAAACTATTTTACACTTTCCTCTCCCTTCCCCACTTTGAAAACAAGGTTGACGACATCCGCTCCTCATTCACTCAGCCTATTGAGTCCACTTGTCCCATTCACAAAGAACTACCCTAGCGCCTTGACCCCTTTCTCCCCTCTCTCTCTAGATGAAATCTTGCGACTAGTGAGATCTGGCCGACCGTCAACCAGCCCACTCAACCCCATCCCCTCCTCCCTTCGCCAGATCATCCATTCCTCATTTCTCCTCTGACTTCAAACTGGCCGGAGTCACTCTTGTCCCACCACCTCAAGCTCAACAAGATGGAGCTGCTCTTCCTCCCGGGGAAGGCCTGCCCACTCAGAGCTCTCCATCCTGATTGACAACGCCAATGTCACCCTCCCAGAATGCAAAGAACCTTGGCGTGACCATGGACAACATCTTGTCGTTCTCTGCAAACATCAAAGCAGTAACTCGTTCCTGCAGGTTTATGCTCTACAACCTCCGTAGTGTACAACCCTACCTCACACAGGAAGCGGCAGAGGTCCTAATCTGGTCTACTGCAACTCGCTGTTGGCAGGGCTAGGTTGTCCTACCTAGCTATCTTAAGATGAATGCACTAACTGTAAGTTGCTCTGGATAACAGCATCTGCTAAATGACTCAAATGTAAAAAAAAGTATTGCGGGCCAACTTGGTCTCAATAGCTAGCAGTGACGCTAGCTACCAATGGAGACTGAGAAGTAGAAAAGGAATTTCTACTTGAAAACAAAAGCCTTCCGGTTAGTACTCAACCTCTTGACAAGCTCTGAAGACCTACGCTCAGCAGCGGTATCCTTCACTATTAGATTGTGCGCAGACAAACAGGTATCTAGTCGATATGAGGAAAGCTAGAGTAGTGGCACTCTTCGTGAGGAAGAGAAGTGAGAATAACCAGAGGGTGGGAGAGTGGCTCCTGTCTCCAACAGATGCTGTTGATAGGTACTTCCGAGAGAGTAGGCACTCCTAGCGAACCCCCATGTGAGATATCGAAGAAAAAATAATTGAAATCGAACCCTCCTCTGTATATTTCCATCTTGGATCAAAGCAGGTGTTACATTTATTGCATCTCTGAAGGGCTATGACTAAACCCACAGTGTTTACTCGAGTCTGAATCAGCTCAAGTCGAAGGTCCACACCACTTTCATCCTGCTGAAGCAGAACAGGGCTCACATCACCATCCATTGGCCAATGAAATCATCACAAAAACAGCCCAGGACGACTAGCGCACAGCCACTGTTGTGATGTCCTCACAGCGCAGCAGGCCTAAAATTAGATGCCACATCCACCCAGGAGGGCTGTAGAGTCCCAGGACCATGTGGTCCAGGCTGGGCCGGCGCTACTATGATGAAGGTAAGTAAACATGGAGAGAGAGAGCTTCATTAATAGTGTATGAGGAATAAAATCTGAATCTGAATGCCCAGTGTTAAGCACAGTTCCCTCTGTCGTCCCCAGCTGACTACACACTCAGGGGATCAGGCAGCTGTATACAAACACAACCACGCACGCACACAAGGCCAAATGAGTTGTTCTGCATAAACACACGCATGCAGACACAAACACATGTATGCACCCACACACGCACATCAGCTTTTAATATTACAGATAGATTGTTGCTTCTATCAATGTAATTGTTTGCATCACACCTTGAGTAACATTCTCCACAACATTCCAATGAATAAAACAGATAAATAAGCAATTCTTTGTTCCCATTTCTATTTGCCCATCTACATTCCGTTTGTGTCCGAGATGGAGAGAATGAGAGGAATTGAATATGTGAGCAGGGGTGAAGGGGGAATAGATAGACATGACAGGAGAGAAGCAGAGATATCTGTTCCTCTTGATGGTTAATGTGTTCCATGTGAGAGACTTATTTGTGGTTCAGGTGTAGTTGTACCTGAAGGGGTTGTTAAATTGGACTAGACAGAATGAAGAAACTCTAAGTGAACTTTCCATACTCTACCGAGCATTCTTAATAGAACCAACAGCTTAGCAAAAAATGGAGAGGCACGCATTGTTTTTGGATTTCCGAGCAAAGGTTTAAGTCTCATTTGACTCCAGGAGCACAATAGTTTATTGTTGACGTGTGCTACAAAGTCCCTTTTATGCCAAATAAATTCACATAATATTCCTTAAGGTACGCTGTCAAAAATCAGTATATTCACTTCCATCTTTACTTTAATTCATTAAGGGCAGGGAGAATAGCTCCACAATGGGCAACATTAAGGATCTCAATCTGATGGATGTCTCAGTCCCCCTACGTGACCTCCATACCAAATACAGTACTAGCTACCACCCAGAGGGTGGCTGACCCTGCACTGGAAAGCCTCTGGTTATGAACGCTTTTGCTCCAGCACTGCACAGAATAAGGTGTGTTAGAGCAGGGTTGGAGGAAAATCCTGCACGCCAGTAGCTCTCCAGGAGGAAGGTTGGAGGAAAGTTGTCCACCCCCTGCTAGTTAAGATGGAAAGAAACTTCCGTTGGCCTCCCCATGTGTGGTTGTCTCCTCTCCCCCAGGCAGCGCAGCTTCACAGGGCACCAGGTAGAGGGGAGGATTCATATGAATTTCCTTTTGAATAACTCAGATTCAATTATGCAAGATAATGCAAATACAAGGCCTTTCAGGTCTGTTTTTCTTCTCAGAAATACGCATCTTTAAATAGCCTCCCCTGGATAACTGACACAGCTGCTCATCCTTTAGTTCCACACTTCTCTCTTTGTACTTCCAGTGTTAAATGGGAACGAATGGGCTTCTCTGTGAAGTGTCTCACTAAAGGGGGGCTAGCATCTTAGGGGTATTACCAGTGCTAATGCTACATAATACAACTCATATCTGGCACTGGCTTCTAACAGAACTTGATATCAAACATTCTGCTGCCATCAAGGCTCGTCCCACTGAATGTCCTGTTCAGATCAGTCCACTTCCCTGTTTATTACTTCTGAGACTCGAGTGCCCCGAGATATTTCTGACTGTCAGACCCTCTGAAGTCAGTAGAACCTCAGCTATTTCATACAGTCAAGCTAGTAGCTGGGCCTTCAGATGTTGTGTACTGGCAGTCAATCAGAAACATCTCCAAAACATGCAGGGGAAATTAAACAGACAGTAGAACATGGAGAGAGGACAGAGTTGAGAAGGGATCAAGAGACAGAAAACTTACAGAGAGACAGACATTGATTGAGAAATGGAGACAGAGGGAAACAAATAGCATAAGCAAAGAGTAAAATAATACTGGGTAGAGAGAGAGAGAAAAAGATATAGACTACTTAGACTACAGTCTGCACTCTCTGGTCCTTGTATGATATTGTTCAGTACATGAGGCTTTATGTCTAAGATTATTCCATGTTCCCACACATACTCTCATAAGAATAATAAAGTCTCTCACCTCCCTTAAGACCCTATCCACACTCTGTTCAGGGAGACGAGTGTCAGGGTCAACTAGGATTATATCACAGAGGAATGGAAAGTCTGTATTTAACATGTACAGTGCATTCAGAAAGTATTCAGACCCCTTGACTTTTTCCACATTTTGTTACGTTACAGCCTTATTCTAAAATATCTATATTTTTTAACGAATCTTATCAATATTCACACAATAACCCATAATGACAAAGCAAAAATAGGTTTTAGAAATATTTGCTAATTTCTTTTAAAAATAATTATAATAATAATAACATTTTTCTAAGTACTCAGTACTTTGTTGAAGCACCTTTTGCAGCGATTACAGGCTCAAGTTTTCTTGGGTATTATGCTACAAGCTTGGCACATCTGCATTTGGGGAGTTTCTCCCATTCTTCTCTGCAGATCCTCTCAAGCTCTGTCAGGTTGGATGGGGAGCGTTGCTGCACAGCTATCTTGGCTGTGTCTTTGTCCTGTTGGAAGGTGAAACTTTGCCCCAGTCTGAGGTCCTGAGCACTCTGGAGCAGATTTTTATCAAGGATCTCTCTGTACTTTGCTCCGTTCATCTTTTTCTCGATCCTGACTAGTTTCCCAGTCCCTGCTGCTGAAAAACATCCCCACAGCATGATGCTGCCATCACCATGCTTCACCATAGGGATGGTGCCAGGTCTCCTCCTGAGTTCAATCTTGGTTTCATCAGACCAGACAATGTTGTTTCTCATGGTCTGAGAGTCTTTAGGTGCCTTTTGGCAAACTCCAAGCGTGCTGTCATATGCCTTTTACTGAGGAGTGACTTCCGTCTGCCCACTCTACCATAAAGGCCTGATTGGTGGAGTGCTACAGAGATGGTTGTCCTTCTGGAAGGTTCTCCCATCTCCACAAAGGAACTCTAGAGCTCTGTCAGAGTGACCATCGGGTTCTTGATGACCTCCCTGACCAAGGCCATTCTTCCCCGATTGTTCAGTTTGGCCGGAGGCCACTGTGTTCTTAGAGACCTTCAATGCTGCTGACATTTTTTAATACCCTTCTCCAGATCTGTGCCTCGACACAATCCTGTCTCGGAGCTCTACGGACAATTCCCTTCGACCTTATGGTTTGGTTTTTGCTCTGACATGCACTGTCAGCTGTGGGACCTTATATAGACATGTGTGTGCCTTTCTAAATCATGTCGAATCAATTGAATTTACCTCAGGTGGACTCCAATCAAGTTGTAGAAACATCACAGGGATGATCAATGAAAACAGGATGCACCTGAGCTCAATTTCGAGTCTCATAGCAAACGGTCTGAATACTTATGTAAATAAGGTATTTATTTTTATTTTTAATCCATTTACTAAAATTTCAAAAAATCTCTTTTCGCTTTGTCGTTATGGGGTATTGTATGTAGATTGATGAGAGAATTTAAAAAAATAATTTTTAGAATAAGGCTGTAACGTCACAAAATGTGGAAAAAATTGTGGTCTGAATACTTTCTGAAGGCTCTGAATGTACAGGCTTGCAAGTGTTCCTTTTTAATAGGCATTTAAACTGCGTGTGTTCAATCCCACAGGTAATCTGCTGAGGCTGAACCAAGACACTCCATTGGGGTCAGTTAGAGCATGGGTTGTCCATCTCACATCAACACTCTTATACTGTACATGAACGCAAACACACATGCATGCACATCCCTCTTCTTCTCCTCCCCACTCAATTAAGACTGACTCACCTCTGACATGAGAAATGTGTTAACTAACCTCCAGACGAGCTTCAATTCCAACTGCTCTTAAATGCTAGTAAAACTAAATGCATGCTCTTCAACCGATCGCTGCCCGCACCTGCCCGCCCGTCCAGCATCACTACTCTGGACGGTTCTGACTTTGAATATGTGGACAACTACAAATACCTAGGTGTCTGGTTAGACTGGAAACTCTCCTTCCAGACTCACATTAAGCAACTCCAATCCAAAATGAAATCTAGAATCGGCTTCCTATTCACATTAAAGCATCCTTCACTCATGCTGCCAAACATACCCTTGTAAAACTGACTATCCTACCGATCCTTGACTTCGGCGATGTCATTTACAAAATAGCCTCCAACACTCTACTCAGCAAATTGTATGCAGTCTATCACAGTGCCATCCGTTTTGTCACCAAAGCCCCATATCCTACCCTCCACTAAGACCTGTATGCTCTCGTTGGCTGGCCCTCACTTCATATTTGTCGCCAAACCCACTGGCTCCAGGTCATCTATAAGTGTTTGCTAGGTAAAGCCCCGCCTTATCTCAGCTCACTGGTCACCATAGCAGAACCCACCCGTAGCACACGCTCCAGCAGGTATATTTCACTGGTCACCCCCAAAGCCAATTCCACCTTTGGCTGCCTTTCCCTCCTGTTCTCTGCTGCAAATGACTGGAACAAATTGCAAAAATCACTGAAGCTGGAGACTCATCTCCCTCACTAACTTTAAGCATCAGCTGTCAGAGCAGCTTACAGATTATTGCACCTGTACATAGCCCATCTGTAAATAGCCCATCCAACTACCTCATTTTATTTCGCTCCTTTGCACCCCAGTATCTCTACTTGCACATTCATCTTCTGCACACCTATCACTTCAGTGTTTAATGGCTAAATTGTAATTATTTCACCACTACGGCCTATTTATTGCCTTACCTCCCTAATCTTACCTCATTTGCACACACTGTATGTAGACTTTTCTATTGTGTTATTGACTGAACGTTTGTTTGTGTAACTCTGTGTTGTTGTTTGTGTCGCACTGCTTTGCTTAGTCTTGTAAATGAGAACTTGTTCTCAACCGGCCTACCTGGTTAAATGAAGGTGAAATAAAAAATAAATAAATAGAAAAGTAGAAACAACCCTAGCCTTCAAATAGTCATCTGGCTGGTCTGAAGACATGAGCCATCCATTACAGTGCAGGTCATACACACTCAGGAATACAGATGGGCTATTGACTCTTTCTGCTGTGCCAGTCAATAATTTAAGGTGCAAGATTAAAGAGCCCCCAAGTGTGTGTGTTTGTGCATTGATGATGGTCATGGGAAAGTGTATACTTCTGTGTGGGTATGTCTTCTTCATTTGGTGTTTTCAGCCTGTGAGAGAAAAGGCAGGTAGCACCACTGATGAGGCTCCTGCGTGTGTATGCGGGTGTGAAGGCACGAATGAGAAACTCAAGTCTTCCAGTGTGAGATCAATTCTAGAGGGTCTCTCTCTACCTGTTCACCATTATATTTACAAATCTACCATTCCAGTGTTTTTTTTCTTGCCATACTTTATTTACTTTGCCACCATGGCATTTTTTTGCTTTTACCTCCATTATCTCACATCATTTGCTCACATTGTATATAGTCTTATTTTTATTTTTTTCTACTGCATCATTGATTGTATGTTGTTTTACTCCATGTGTAACTCTGTGTTTTTGTATGTTGTCGAACTGCTTTGCTTTATCTTGGCCAGGTCGCAATTGTAAATGAGAACTTGTTCTCAACTTGCCTACCTGGTTAAATAAAGGTGAAATAAAAAAAATAAAAAAAAATATTGAGCCACATATGGTCACTGCTTTAGTGCTCTCGCCACCTGGTGGCCATTCTGCCCAATTGAAAAGCACTCAGAGAGAGATGAACGGAGAAAGACTGTCAGATCGGCTGACTGCCAGGAGAGAGGATGGCATTCCCTTCCCAGCAGGATCTCCATGCTCATTGAGGGAATTAACATCAATCCAATTAGCCTCTGGGTAAAACCAGAGACAGAAGAGGAAGCGAGACATCTCACTCGCTCCTTTTTTTCTGGATCATATACAGTCACTGAACTAACCAGGCCAGACCCAGCTGCAATCACATGGGTATCTATGGTAAACAGCCTGAGTAAGACATCTTCATTTATCCATCTTTGGTAATACTACCTCTCCATTCATATTCATCCACATTTTCTACACTTAAGTATCCAGCATTCATGACTGATATTAGTTACATTTGAATTGAGAATAGATCTCTCTTGCCTGCCTGGAATTCAAACACAATAATGAGCTATGGAAAAAAAAAGAGAACACTTGGAACTCCTGTCTATCCCTTCCATTGACATACTGTCGCTATCTTGACGTTGCACTGCAACCATTATCTCACATTGGCCTCGTACATTAAGTCAAGGTAGTTGTGCTGCATGGCTACATTTTCACAGCTTATGTTGCCATGTCTTGTCAGGTTCAGACATAATCATGTATTTGTCTCCCAGATAGACACCCCTGTCAGGTTACCAGATATTCAAATAATTCCCAGAAGGCTTCCTTTAGCATTTTGTTGGTTTAAGAGAATGGGGTATTAACACATACAAGCATATTTGTCTCTATTAAAACAGCTGCCAGTCAAGCAGAAGGCCAACTGTCAATATGTGGTGCTTTGTTAAGTATAAAACGCTTGTTTCTATTGTGTAACTCACTCGGTCTGTGTACAGTCGAAATCAGCTCTGTGAGTCAGTCAGGGTGAATGAACACATACAGAGAGACAAAGAGAGAGGGCGAGTGAAGATAAGCATCACGCACGCACACTGCCAAAAAACACAGTCATGGCCTCATAGGGGTGAGAAAATAAGGATAAACAAGAGTGTATGCATGACTGTATTCTGTCTCTTCACGCGAATACCAATATCGAGTTCTATTACATATAAAAAGTGTCTGCCTCCTGAGGCTAAGCACATCAGTATAATGGCAGAATGCATACACAAGTATTTCTCAAACAATACATGAGAAAGATACAGTAGTATACTGAAAGTAGCAACTTTTTATTTGAGTTACAATTCTTTACATGTAGCCAAAGAATGTCCTCAAAACCAGTACAAACATTTTTTTGCCCTGCAGTTGTCTTTTTTTATACATTTTATGTTTTTACTTCAAATGACAACTCAGAAATGTTGTATAAAATAAAAATATCAGCTTCAGAAAAGTAGTCTAGCATTCTAACATCCATTAACCACTATTTAGATGTTTTTTATTTACATTCTGAAATTTCATCCACAACCAGATTGCAAATCAACTCGCAAGGAACATGTCTGTTCAACTGCAGCTCTACAAATCAGAGGGAAATGACATGAAACAGCTATCAGTATAGCTGTCAGTCAAACACTATCTTCTTGGAGGACAGGACTAGTTATAGTGTAGCTGGAAGGATGTTAAGGGGATTCACTGCTCAGAGTAGGAAGGTCAGGTCCAACTTGACATAAGACACAAGGGCGGGTAAAAAAACACTACAGCCTGTCCAGAGCCAACCACTACCCCCACAAACACTTGTGTAGAGCCGAAAGGATAGGTATAAATAATATGGTAGCAACTTCACTTTTCCCTCTGTTAGGCTAGGTAGAATTTTACCATCCAGTCCTCTCAGACCTCCACAAGTACCTAGGGGGTTGGGGCTAGGACAGGGGTCACCAACACAGGGTACTAGGTATGTAGGCTTGCAATCCAGCCTTGCAGTAACAATTGATTAGATTTGATCTGTATTATATATTAAATCAGGCGTGTTATTGCAGGACTGGATGGACCCTGCAGCTCTCCAGGACCAGAGGTGAACCCTGGGCTAGGCGTTCGTTCTGGATAGGCACTACTTGAAGTGGTTAGACACAATGCCCACAGAACAAATGTTACAATATAATAGGCAAGGAACAATCCTTTTCAGTGAGGATCATGCCAGTTGGCTGAGGTTTGGTTATTATTAATGTCAGGCCGGTTAACCAAGGACTCTCTGAGTCTAATGAAAACCGTATATACAGTTATTAGACCCAGCCACTTCAAGTGACATGTTCAGTGGAACATGTAAAAGGTAAGGAAGTGCACAGAAACATCTTAAGCAGCATCAGATCTGGATCATTAATGGTAAAATAAATATATGAAAGCCACAATCATTAAAATCATCTGAACTGCTATTTTAAAACAAACAAAACTCAATTTCTTTACTGTAAAGTCAAATTGGGAAAGGCAGGAAGGAAAACAATGCCAAGTGGCATTATTTAAAAACAAAGATTTAAATAACATTAACAGTCATCCAGACCTGCTGATCTCTTTTAAATCAATTTAGATTGTTAAATGACATGACATTCTAAGAACTTAAACAAGCATGATGCACTGAAGAAAAATAATATTTCAACAGAGGTGAATTTCGACTTGACAGTAAGCTTATACAGATAATGGACATATTCAGAGCTGAAACTTAGCTTAGAGAGAACTACAGGGGCCTTTCACATTGACCTTCCCTTTTCTACAACCATCAGAGGCAAACATGTAAATGGCTACACTGATCTTTTGCATTGAACCATTCCACACAACTTAACAGACATTGTTGATACGTCCTTGAGTACTATTTTCAAGCTAATCAAGGATAACATCCTTGATTCAATATATTAAAAAAAAATATTAAAAAAACCTCACTCCACATGCCAGCAGTCTCAAGCTGTCCTCTGCAACTAGGAATCTTACCAGTAGTTGGATGGTATGTGAAGATTTAAAACAGCATTGATTAAAATCAATGGTACATGTTAACGTGGCTTTGGTTCAGAAAGTGCTGAGTTTGTGTGTCTTGCTCTTCAGAATGAGGATGCAGGTTGAAGCATTGCCGGGGAACACTGTTGACCTCTGGTGGATTCTCTGTACAGCCCCTCCTGCTGGGGTTGCCAGATCTAGCAGGACCGTTATGTGCAGTCAGAGTGCAAAGAAGGATTAGCTAACAGTGCTCCAGGTAGTCTATGACACGAGAGATGGATTTATGCCCTGTGGTTCCAAATGCACACTGTTGAAAAAGAAAGGGTAAAAAGCAAGTTAGCTTGTATTGTGTGTCTGGTATATATTTGTTAAGTAATGTGAGATGCTAGGCCATTATCAAAAGACATTTCTCACTTACAGTGAGGTTCATGAAATTCAAGAACTTCTTCAGCATTTCCGTCATGATGGAGAAATCTCCCTCGGGTAGGTTTCCCCGCACATTAATCACATTAACCTGAGGAGAGATGAGCAAATACACATCAAGTGGCAATCTGCAACATTTTCCTCCCGCGAAAATATATGTGCAACCAGCTACAAAACCTGAGCAATAACAAGTTTGGTTTTTGGAGTCTGCACAGCTCTTGGTCAAATCTGCACTGATGTAGGTGGAGAAGAAAATCAGTGTCACAATGAGATGTTTAGGGGAGTAGGATACTAGCTTTTCCCACAGATCCACATACTTCCATTTAGCAATAGGCTACAATGAGACACAAGCTTCAAACTAGGTTGTTGTTTTTTTATACCAAAAATAGGTTGTTTTAATGCACTGTGAATGTATTGTTTCATTATGTTCTGTTTAATAGCTAACTATTAACACAAGTGAATTCTGATACAGCATTATGCATCAGTGATCAGGTTCATTTTAATTTTGGGATATTTGTTATTTTTTTTAAGTCCCACTCCTCTTGTATTTATGTTTGTTCATTGGATAGGACAGAGGTAAAGAGGAAAGATAGAGGAGAGAGTTGCTGAAATAAAAGTGGGCCGGATCCAAACACATGGTGCAGCGGTATATGGAGGCAGCGTCTTAGACCACAGCTAGACCTCGATCATGTCCTCTTTTTCTCACCATGAACAAAGTACAGCACTGCAGCTGCCTTACCTTTTCACTTAGTTGTTAATATGTAAACTTTATTTATTTTGTATCTAATATTGTAATAGCCTTTCGCTACACCCGCAATAACATCTGCTAAACACGTGTACGCACGTGACCAATACATTTGATTTGACAAGCTTCAACTTCACGTACAAGTGTGAAGGACCCTAAGAGATCATCTGCCATCAAGACAGAAGAATGGCACTGGTTTGCAGTAGCCTATACTTCAATCCTGCAAGCTCAGCAATCAAGCCCTTAATTGATTCATTGAATCAGGTGTGTGGGTGCTGAGATGGAACAAAAGCCTGCACCCCCAATGGCAGGATCGAGGAACAGGGTTATAGCTAATTTGCTGGAAGCTTACCTGACTTCCCTGACACAGACAGCCCAGGAGCAGAGCTGTGTAGGAGGCCACGATGCTGTCCTCCATGTGCTTCCCAGCATGCTGTAGAGCTACAACACCACAGAGTCAGAAAAACACTCAACATGGAGCAATGATAGCATTGAAAACTGCTGTTGCAAAAATAGGATTTTACACACAGACACACATCTTTACCTTTGTTGAGGTCCAGCTCCTCCTCTTCCTCCTCCTTCTTTGTGTCCTTCTCCTTGTCATTTTCGCTATCGTTGGTTTCTGTGGCGACCCACTGGATCTCGCCCGACGTCTCCTGCCACTCCCCGCTCTGGTCCTGGGGTTTGGGCGCCTCGCTGATGAGGTCATCAGTCTGCGCCTCGGCCAATATGGCCGCTCGCTCCCGCTCCAGGAAGAACTGTGGACGGAGGAAAAGACAGACAAAAATCACAAGAGTAACTCAATTTCCTGTGATATTTGGCCTCATTTCTCTATAAGTTATTCTGAAGTCGTGATGTAGTTATAACAAAAAACTCTTACCTGCACCAGAGCAGCCAGGGCACCTGAAGAAGAGTCCTTGGTCTTCTCCTCAGCACCCTCTGAAGGGGCTGCTGTAGGTGGCTCTGCCCCGTTCTCGATCTCTGTGGAGGCTAGGACTGGTTCAGGGGTCTGGGTCTCATCTCCACCTGCCTCTCCCTGGCTGCATTCAGGGCTGGTTGTGTTGAACTCCATGTCCACCAGACCGTGGCGGTTCCTTGCACTGTACTCCACCAGGTTAATCAGCAGCCCCAAGCCCTGTACCAGCACACACACCGGACGAGAGATGCTGTTAAAAAAGCTCTCAAGGACATACACTTCATTAAGATCCATAACAAAACATTGTGATACAAACAACCATGAAATTACTACATTGAAGCTTCGGTTTTAATAACTATTTAGTAATTCATTAAGATTAGAGGACATACAAAATATTTGGCATTCAAGCTATTGTCAGCGTTCAAGGTCTCCTCAACCTGTGGGCACTTCAAATAAAGTGGGTACAAAGGACCCACATTTTTCAGATATCGTACAGGTAATTGGATTTGTGTAATCATATACATAAAGGCCTCACACACAAACACACGCTCACCAGGACTCGGATGTCAAAGCGTTGTTCCTGAGGTATGTAGCGTGGGACCCGTAAGACGCAGTTGAGTGCTGTGATGATTAGCTGGTCCTGCTCTCCAGTCTTAGTGCTTCCCCACTCTAAAAACCACAGTACAGTCCATAGTTACCACACTCACTCCACCCTGCAGTAGTCAGCTGTGGCCTGAGACCAGTCAGGCTTAAGTACTACAGCCCCAACACACCAAGAAGGTGCGTGTTATGTGGACTCTAGCTGTGATGAGGTCCGTGGGACAATGGAGAGCACAAGGCACTAGCTAGGGACCGCAATGCGCTAGCTACAATGTTGCCGAATGTAGAAGTCGTGCTGATGCAGTGATATTACCATTGTCGTGGGTGAGGTTGAGCAGCACCCCTATGACGGCCCTCATGCAGTCCTCCACGGCCTTGCCCACGTTGCTAAAGCTGGAGTGGGGCAGCACCGTGCCTGACGAACACAGAGAGCTGTTCACCTCCCGGCTGTAGCACTGGATCATGTCCACACAGTACCGCAAACCTCTGTGTGAGAGAGAGAAATGAGATCATACAAATTAGATGGGACTTCCTCGGCCAACTAACGGTGTCAAAGCCTCTGAGTCCCAGGAAAACTGAGGGCAGAGAGATTTAACACGGAGTCCTTTACAGGGACTGGTCCCTATACTAGTATACTAGAGGCGGGGACTGGGCAAAGGGAGTAGAGGTGGAGTGAAAGACCAGGGCTCTGTCACCAAAAGATTAGCATGTGATCCAGTCGCTCTCACCTGGCAGAGGACATTATGAGCTGAGAGTCCTTGTAGGCGATCAGGTAGCCCTGGTTCTCTGGGTTCTGGACAGTCACCTGCAATGAAAGGACAGGAAGACACTGAAATGCCTTTTAAAATTGTCAAATAAAAAAGGTGGTTAGATGAGGCTGAGAGTGCAGTCTATTTACTTTCCCATTTTGTATTCAATGAATGGATTTAAAACATCTGAGCCTGCTAACACTCCTTGATGTTGTACTTACACTCTCTAGTACTCTTAGACACCTCTCTGCCCCCCATAGCGACGACACCAGCTTCTCCTTGTCATCCTCTTGGCTCAGGTTCTGGACACATTCTTTTACTGCAGGAGACACACACAATGAATGAATGAATGAATGAATGAATGAATGAATGAATGAACATGAAGTTTACATACAGTGAAATAATCTGACTCCAACCTAAGTGTATCACAATTCCAGTGGGTCAGAAGTTGACTGTGCCTTTAAACAGCTTGGAAAATTCATCAGAAAAATTTTTTGTAGACCTCCACAAGTCTGGTTCATCCTTGGGAGCAATTTCCAAACGCCTGAAGGTACCACGTTCATCTGTACAAACAATAGTACGCAAGTATAAACACCATGGGACCACACAGTCGTCATACCGCTCAGGAAGGAGACGCGTTCTGTCTC
Organism: Salmo trutta; assembly: GCF_901001165.1. NCBI lineage: Eukaryota > Metazoa > Chordata > Actinopteri > Salmoniformes > Salmonidae > Salmo > Salmo trutta. Next base: position 37,073,004 of record NC_042974.1, on the reverse strand, counting down.
CTAGAGATGAACATACTTTGGTGTGAAAAGTGCTAATCAATCTCAGAACAACAGCAAAGGACCTTGTGAAGATGCTGGAGGAAATGGGTACAAAAGTATCGATATCCACAGTAAAACAAGTCCTATATTGACATAACCTGAAAGGCCGCACAGCAAGGAAGAAGCCACTGCTCCAAAACCGCCATAAAAAAGCCAGACTACGGTTTCCAACTGCACATGGGGACAAAGATCGTACTTGTTGGAGAAATGTCCTCTGGTCTGTTGAAACAAAAATAGAATGTTTTGGCTATAATGACCATTGTTATGTTTGGAGGAAAAAGGGTGAGGCTTGCAAGCCGAAGAACACCATCCATTCAATCGTGAAGCACGGGGTTGGAGACAACATGTTGTGGGGGTGCTTTGCTGCAGGAGGGACTGGTGCACTTCAAAATAGATGGCATCATGAGGGAGGAAAATTATGTGGATATATTGAAGCAACATCTCAAGACATCAGTCAGGAAGTTAAAGCTTGGTCGCAAATGGGTCTTCCAAATGGACAATGACCCCAAGCATACTTCCAAAGTTGTGGCAAAATGGCTTAAGGACAGCAAAGTCAAGGTATTGGATTGGCCATCACAAAGCACTGACCTCAATCCTAGAGAGTTTGTGGGCAGAACTGGAAAAGCGTGTGCGAGCAAGGAGGCCTACAAACCTGACTCAGTTACACCAGATCTGTCAGGAGGGATGGGCCAAAATTCACCCAACTTATTGTGGGAGGCTTGTGGGATTGATTTGCACTTTTCACACCAAAGTACGTTCATCTCTAGCAGACAGAACGCGTCTCCTTCCTGAGCGGTATGACGGCTGCATGGTCCCATGGTGTTTATACTTGCGTACTATTGTTTGTACAGATGAACGTGGTACCTTCAGGTGTTTGGAAATTGCTCCCAAGGATGAACCAGACTTCTGGAGGTCTACAATTTTTTTCTGAGGTCTTGGCTGATTTCTTTTGATTTTCCCATGATGTCAAGCAAAGAGGAACTGAATTTGAAGGTCGGCCTTGAAATACATCCACAGGTACACCTCCAATTGACTCAAATGATGAAAATTAGCCTATCAGAAGCATCTAAAGCCATGACATCATTTTCTGGAATTTTCCAAGCTGTTTGAAGGCACAGTCAACTTAGTATATGTAAACTTCTGACCCACTGGAATTGTCTGTAAACAATTGTTGGAAAAATAACTTGTGTCATGCACAAAGTAGATGTCCTAACTGACTTGCCAATACTATAGTTTGTTAACAAGAAATTTGTGGAGTGGTTGAAAAACAAGTTAATGACTCCAACCTAAGTGTATGTAAACTTCCGACTTCAACTGTACATATACACACCTATTCCTACAAGGATTTTTCTTTATTTTTTTACTATTTTCTACATTGTAGAATAATAGTGACGACATCAAAACTATGAAATAACACATATGGAATCATGTAGTAACCAACAAAAAAAAAGTGTTAAATCAAAATATGACATTCTTCAACGAGCCACCCTTTGCCACTCTTGGCATTCTCTCAAACAGCTTCACCTGGAATGCTTTTCCAACAGTCTTGAAGGAGTTCCCACATATGCTGAGCACTTCTTGGCTGCTTTTTAAAATTATAAACTTGGATTAGCTAACACAACGTGCCATTGGAACACAGGAGTGATGGTTGCTGATAATGGGCCTCTGTAGATATTGCATACATAAAAAAAAAAAGGGGAAAAAAAGTGATTTTCTTTCAAAAACAAGGGCATTTCCAAGTGACCCCAAACTTTTGAACGGTAGTGTATATGCCAATGAATATAGCCTAACAAAGTGAGTTGACCTTGATAAGATGCAACTGTCAAATATAGGAACAAGGACAACTAAAAAAAAAAGTATGCTTCTGGCGCAGAAAGGTGCTCCGATAGTTCAACAGAACATGCACGCACACAAACACCCACCTTTGTCTACAATGTGGTCCAAGCCTCCCAGTAAGCGCAGCTCCTCTTTGAACCAGTCGCCGGCTCTCTTTGAGGTCAGCGACAACAGGGTCTCCATGGCCAAGTGACACGACTGCAAAACAAACAAAATAAAGTGCTGTAGAACTCCAACCCACAATCATCATCATCATCAATATAAATATTAAACATAATCCTTCTGATTGTCCCTGCATACCGTGATGTTCTCCAGGTCCAGGTGCTTGTTGTGGACCGTCTCACACAGCTTGCGGATCTTCTCCTTGACCTTGGTCATCTCCTTGGCAGTCAGTTGGTCCTGGTGGTGGCCCGAGTGGTCGTGCTCCAGCTCCAACAGTCTGATCATCAGCTCCAGACTGGCCCGGTCCAGGTCCATGTTCAACCGGTCTCTGCTTAGGATGTACATCAGAGAGGCCGTACACAGGGCAAGGTTCTGGAGACGAGTAAAGGGAGAGCGGGGAGGGGCAACAATAAGTTCAGAAGCAACTGGTGGCAGGGAAAGTCCTTGAATCTTTTCCTTTTATATTCAAATAGCGAACATTGAAGTATCTACAGGACAAATAGTAGGTCATGCTGCCACCACAAATAAGCAGAGGGAGGTTAATTGTAACCCTACTGAAGCCCTTTATTTTGGGTCCGTTACTGTTGTTAGTTTGGGTCAGTTGTGGTTGTAGATTAGAACAGATTCCTACCGGATGCTGCGGGGCATCATTCAACATCTTGAAGACCTGAGCCACCTTCCCTCTGGCCCGTAGGTGCATCCGGAAACTGGGCATTGCACACCTTGCAGCTAGACTGATTATACTAGACAGAGAGCAAGAGAGGGGGAGGTTGTTTAAAGAAGTTCCGAAGAGAAGAGTACATAGAAGATTGAGTGGACAAGTATAAATAATTCTAAATCTGCTCATGTCTTCTAGAATTGAGCATATAGCTGGAAATGTATTGAAGGGATGTTAAATCAGGTAAGATCCTTCACCGAGGTGGACAATTTTGAGTGGATTTGTCTTACCTAAGGCACCGTGTGTTGAGTGGCTGGCTGCTCTTCAGGCCAGTCTCCAGGTACTCAAAGTCATCAGTAAACTCCTGGTTCTCACCAAACTCTACCACATCGTTGAAGTGCTTCACATTATGCACAACCGTGTACAGCTGCAAGGGGGAGAGATAATGACATTATGAGTGACATTTACATAAGCAAATGGTATTGAGCAACAATAACCGCCTATTTATTTATTTATTTTATTTATTTATTTATGGGCTGCCCATGTCCAAACAGTAAAATATTTAATTTTTTTACATTTCAGGGATGGAAAAATGTTTGGTGTAAACTTGAACTAAAACAAGATAAAGTATGAAGAAAAGATAACCAACCTACTATATATTTTGAAAAAAACATCCTATTTGAGAAGTAAAAATCCCCAAAATAAAAGCTTTTAGTCAGTAAGAATCTAAAATCCAAAAATGATGCATTCAGGAGTATTTTTGCCATGGCATGGGCTCCCATTGATTTTGTTATAATGTTTGAGTCACTTAGACAGCATAAGTTATGGCAAAATGCGTAGAATTGCAGGAAATTAGCTTAAAAACGGCTATATTTTGTCATTGGGCCAACAGGAGGGCCTCTAAAATGTTCGGTCGGCGACGCCCCCTCATGCATTCTGCCACGTCCAACCACCTAAGACTCGTTTTGATCCAGAAAAAAAACCCGATATTTAAAATAGAAGGAATATTATCCAATGCAATTTCCAAAATGTTGCTGTGTATTTGTGTGTGTGCAGAGAAGGAAAAAAAGGTCACCCAGCATGCAAAGCAGCCCCACGCCATCAGTTCTATTAGCTGACTGGGATAATACCCCCTCATCAAGAACACTGCTGAGAGTGGAAGTATCTGATCAGCTGTGTGTGTTTGCTTGCTAGAGATTAGACCATGTCTGTGTTTGCTGGCTAGTGATTGGACCTAGGCACGCGATTGTGTGTGTGGCCAAGGCACTGCCCAACGAGATAGCTTAGCTTCAGTCCCTATTGGCAAGGGGGATGTGCAGCTAACCGTCTGGTCAAGAACCAGAAGGCAGATCTGCTAGCTATAGCTAGGCCTTAAAGGGGGGCTGAACTTCCGGATTCGGCTTGGTCATTAAGAAATGCAGCCGCTTGATTAATACTTAGGTGATGCCAGCTGTGGTCAGGATTGAAATAACCCCAACCCAAGGAAAACTGTTACATACCCTTCATTTCGTGACGTAACATTTTTTCCTATCATCTCGCAAATCTCTGTTCAGGACGAGATTGACTTCATGACCAAAGTTATCCTATTTACACTTTGTAGTCAATTTTGACACTAGAATAAATGTTTGACTCATAACGATGCCACATAGGATTTGTTAAAGGAGAAGTTGCTTTGTAGGGGCAGTGGCGCTTTAATAAAACAAGATGCTCCACAGGCCCTGACCAGCCCATGCTGTGTTTTAAATGAACAAAAGACAAGCTTTACACTGCGCTCCAAATGGACATTAACAGGCTACACTGTGTCTGAAATAAATAAAGAGACTAATAAATCCCTAACAGCATGCAAACAAGTTGTGAAAATAGCAGATGAGCGTTTGGGGGATGTTTACAGTGAAAAGATAATGTTGACTGTCTTGAGGGCGTGAAATATCCCCCAGCATGGCTGGCTCACCTCCTTGTGTTCTTTTCTGCATTTGAGAGCCGTGACGATGTCCTGGTAAGGCTGAGTGGGGATGGTCACAGACTTGATGACTTTGGGCGGTGGGGGAGGAGCTTTGAACAGACCGTCATCCTTGTGGGAGTTGGTGTCCTTGCTGCTTCCGCTCGATACGCTGGCCTGGAGAGTCAAAAAGCAGAAAACAATTGAAAAAGTTAGAGACAAACAACTTTCATTCCAGTTGCCCTTATCTGAATTGTTTCCTATAGGGACATTTTCAAGTCTTGACTAAACAGAATAGGGTTAATATTTAGATTTCCTCCTCTGAAATGTAATTTAGGTGAGGCTGCTATTGGGTTAATGTAGAGCTGCACGATTATTCCAATTTTAATAAAAATTGCAATATTGACATGTGCAATATCCATATCGCAAGAGGCTGTGATATTTTGAAGGGAGTGGCTCCTAATCAGTGACCAGATTTTATACACATGAGCACGCAAATTCTCGCAGTATCTCGTGGGAATTTGGGACTTCAAAATGAGATGCAAGGTTCTAATAAGTGCCATCGTGTAGAAATAGCAAAGAAAATACTGTTTGATGAGCTAAGTTAGCTAGCAAGGTATACCAGTTATCAAAGAGGTTCCAGCTAGCTTTGCATGCATGGCAGGACCAGTGTTGTCAAAGAAGTTAGACCGTCTCTGGTGTCGTGTCAACATTACAACCAGGACGGACTGTCCAATGGGACGCTAAAACGCCGGCACAGACACAGCTCTCATGCAATGCAACGATCTTTTATTATCTGTAGTTAATAATAGTCAGTACACATAAATTCACATAGCCATGAGCGAGCATGTCGTAAACTGTAAAGTAGCTAGCTAGATGTGTCATCTCCATTAGCTATACATCTTGCCATCACATAAAAAAATGCATACAACAAAATGTCTCAATACACAACATATTTAGTCCACAATCTCTCAGACATTTGGCTCGTCGTTCTTGCACAAGAGGTGGACAGTTTGCCGGGGCCCAACAAAACAGTAAACAGCGTGGGGAGATAAAAATGGTTAGGGAGAAATCAACCATACGACCACTACAAAGTGTCATCGTATACCTACAGATCAAATTGATTTTAACAGTATTGATAGAGTCCACTAGCTTACTGCACTAGTGTAAAATGTCACTCTTGCATATGACTTGTATATATTAACATATCTGAGAAATCTTTGGGGAACACCTATGAACCTGTTACATACATACATACATACATACATACATACATACATACATACATACATACATACATACATACATACATACATACATACATACATACATACATACATACATACATACATACATACATCATTTAGCAGACGCTCTTATCCAGAGCGACTTACAAATTGGTGCATTCACCATATGATACATACTCTGTAAACTGATTTGACAACTGATTTGCATTTCTTGGGTGAGGTGGGGCTAACATGAGAAAAGGCAATCCAGCAGAAATTAAAATAGAACATAATTTGTGAAATCAAATGTCTTCTTACACGAAGATGGGGGATGCAATTCAGCTCACCTAAAACCATTCATGAAAAAAATGATCTGAAGTACGCCCCTACCTGCAGACTATAAAAAAAAATGAAGATAACTATACAAAATAGATTGAATGGGCATGTCATTTACACAGTACTGATGAAAAATCTAGAGCATTGACCTAAATATGGGTATACGAGAAGAACTAGTGGTCATCGGGTTTTTCATCCTTGGTCACTAGCCATCATAAATCTGTATCCCCTCTTCACAAACTTGATGTTGGATGGGCCCCCTTTCCTATGCAAAAAAAACAACCCAACTAGAGATTTTATGCACTAGCATGCAATGAGATATAGTTCAAGCGGGTATTTACTTTGCAACATGTATTGTCATTGACAAACAAAATATAATTGTATGAGCTATACATCTGTGTACCGCCGTTTTTGTACCCCGCTACTAGCTAGCTAGATGGGGAGGTCCAGTTCCAGAGGCTGTCCGTTCTGCATGCCTTCTTGACTTCGATACAATGTGTCGTCTAGCGTTTGTGCATGCACACTGGTAGCTAACTGTCATAGCCATCTTTCTAACCAACTTAGCTCATCAACCAGTATTTTCTGCACGATGGCACTTATTAAAGCCTTGAATCTCATATGGACCTCACTGTCACCACTGGCCATCTAGCTAGCCACGTAGCCAGCAGGGTTACACCGGTTTCCATTGGAGTAGAGCTTGCTAGGCTGGCCAGCTAACCGAGCTGATGATCATGTAGAAGCCTATGATGATTAGCGTCGCTAGCTAGCTAATGTCGATGCACCATAGTCATGGATCTGCAAAATCAAGCAAGTGGTACTGAATGCATGTCAAAATCAAGGTTCTTGCTTAGTGACATTGTGAATATCATATTTTTGGCATTCAACTACCGGTATGTATCTAATCCGGTTTGGGCATGAGGAAATGAGTACATTTCCAAATTCCCACTTGATACTGCGAGAATTTGCGCACTCGGATACGGAGCCTCAGAAATATAAGATCTGGACATGGACTATGAGTCCCTCCCTATTTTGAAACGCCACTTAGCTGTCTAACACCCGTTTGTTTTGTTTTACTTTTGATTTATTGCTCGAGCTCCCACTCATTGCTCCTCTTTTTTCTGCTTCCCAGACCCACACACCAAGCCCCACCCACTGTCACTCAAGCAGGCAGTTCCTTGTGCTCAAGATTCACTCCGCATGCATTGAGCAAAATTACGCATGCAGTCAAGATTTTTTCAAACCAAATAAACTTTGCTTATTCTGCAAAATGCTAGTTAGTTGATTTTAGCAAGCTGCAAATGTTGCCAAAAATTGTGATAGCTAATGATTAGTTTTAGGGGCTAACTAGCTGGCTCGCTAAATCCACTGAGAAACTTTTGCTCTAATACATGCCAGTATCTGTGGGAGTATATCAGAGAGGAAAAGGCAAAGAATATTCTAAAATCTGTCTGAATGTACCTACTTAAATCTAATTAGGATCCCCTGGGAAACACTGACCAACACTTTGGTTCCTACTCTGTCACAACTATAGAATTAAAATACTAGAATGGACATGAACCTTCTTATGATAGTCTAAAGGTCATCCATTTGGTCAACCATGGTTTTTCAGTGCTGTGAGAAGTGTAAAGCAACATGTCGTTCTGGTAGTTTCGGGTACAATCATCAACACTACTCTTGTTATCAAGTGTCCATTTTTCTGGAGGTCAGCCAGATAGCTTGTTTGCTTCGTTCAGGGAGGAAATGCTAGCTAGCCACATTGCGGCTGACCTGTATGCTAGCCAGAGCCATGTATTTGTATGCATAGATTTTTTTTAATAATAAATAAACAAACACATAGCCAGCTCTAATTACAATGTTGGATAGATAGCTAAAATCGGTTCCATCTATGAAAAAATTACAATTATCTAACCATATTTTAACTTATCCAATCTTCAGCCACCGGCACTTTGCAGCATCCATTACTCAAAAACAGTAGCCAGTTAATGTTAGCTAGCCCATCTGTAGCCCCCAACTACCTAGCTAGTTAGCTAGCTAGCCGAGTTCTAGTTATTGTCGTTATTTTTCAGCTATCTTGTTGGAACACCGAATGACCACAAGCTGCCTGCCAGTGGGTGCAGTAGCTAGCTAGTCCTGCCTTGCATTGGCTATCTTGCCAGCACGCATGGATGAATGCAGATGTTAGTCATGTAAAGTTTGCTTGCTAAGACAACCCTCGTTTTCAATTAATAAGATGGCTTGGTAGCTACATCAGCACACAAATATTTCCTTACCCGGTGCCGATGATGTTCCATAGCCTGCCATTCGCTGAGCTGGGGCTACGAGGTTATCAGGAAGTATACTAGCTAGCTACTTGTCTGGCATAAGCCTAGCCTACATGTTGACCTGTAATCATTGCAATTTGACTGTTTTCCTCTGCTAGCCATCTAGCTACCAGGTTTGGACTAGTTGCCTGCTAGTAACTGAATGTTATACACAGAAAATAACCTCTGTTTAAAATATTATATTATTTCTTGACTGTGATATCCATCTATGAATGAGTGAACAGGACGGGCTATCATTGTTCGTTGTTTATTGAAAACAAACCGGTTTTGGACTTAGCCAACTAATGTGAGGCTGTGTGTCCCGAGTGGCGCAGTGGTCTAAGGCACTGCATTTCAGTGCTTGAGGTGTCACTACAGACCCTGGTTCGATTCCAGGCTGTATCACAGCCGGATGTGATTGGGAGTCCCATAGGTCGGTGCACAATTGGCCCTGCGTCGTCTGGGTTAGGCCGAGGTAGGCAGTCATTGTAAAATAAGAATTTGTTCTTAACTGACTTGCCTAGATAAATAAAGGTTCAATAAATTAAAAAATAACCATCTGCTGGATAATTTCAAGATTATACCATGAAATAGCACTGCGACATTGACAATGGTTTATGTTATCGCAAAGTCGATTTTGCCGGCTCCTTACCTATGTGATTACTCATTTGTAAATACAGAGCACAACCATACAGAGAACCATGCACAGAATGCAACTTTCTCCACGCGGAACTACAGCCGTTGTGAGATATTGTGATCTTTCATATAGGATCTCTATGGTCACAACCATCTCCGCCATTAGTTTTTAATGCGTTGTAATGCCAAACAAAAACGGCATTCCAAGCGCACACTTGTCCAACCACACAATTTGAATGACCATTCTATTTCTATTTCAGCTTACCCAAGCTTTTTTGATCTAAAATTGCAAGTAAAAATGTAATTACCTTCCAATATCGTGCAGCCCTAGGTCAATGCATTATTCTAGGACAACACATTGTTATCTTCGTGCTAGAGATAGCAAATTCAATAGAGAGAGGATGTGTGTGCGACCAGTGTTAGGCAGAGCCTTGGTAGTGTCCTAGAGTAGTTCTCACCGGAGCAGTGTGTGCGCGGGCCAGGGGTGGCAGGGGCATCTCTTCAGGCTCAGGCTGGTTCCAGTGGCGGGCATTGTACACAGCTTTAGCAGGGGACTGCACACAACAAAAACAACCACAGATCCAGGGTAAGTACAGTAGCAGTAGGAATGATAACAGTAGAGGTTTCAGTAGCAGTGGATATGATTCAACATGAATGCCTAAAACCAAGACATACCTTGACTTGTATCCTCAGTTTTGGGAACAGTGAGTAATAGATACATCTGACGTGTTATTATTAGCATCATAATCACCATACGAGCGAAATGGTGGAGACTGCTGAACGCAACTTCATAACATCTACACTTATGACCCTGCATGGCTCGTTTCATCAACCAGTTGCTTTCAGAATCAGACTCCAGGACAAAAACAGTCAACTAGACCTAGGTCACTTCTTTTAACATTTACCAGAAACTAGACTACTTCCAACATAAATACATATATCCCCTACATTTCCATTCTGAGACATTTTTGTTAAGCCTATCCAGGTCTGAGTAAGCTCAGTTCGTCATTAGCAAACCATTAAATCTGATAGAGTGGTGAATTGGTGATGGAAGGAATACAAAATCTGAGATAATTTAGACTTAAAAGTATCTTAATTTCCTAGGTAGACCTTTCAGTATGTTCCAACATAGCATTTTAATGAAAAACCATAAATTGTTGAAGTAGTCCAGAGCATGTCCTTAATATGAATGGCCTATATTGAGAGGATGTTATGATTATATAACCCATAAACCATGCTTCCATCCAACAATGCGAGTTAAGTACACGTCAGAAACTCATGACAGGCCTGATGGAAACAGCAAATCTCTGTAAACTTTCCAAATGTCGACAAAACAAAATACACTACACAGGGGGTGGATAATATTGTCTGTTAAATAGATAATGTGATACATGGCATTGGAAATGCTTTTTTGCACAATTGTTGATAGAATAACAGAGTCGGGACCATACCAGTATTGCGATACTCGTTAGTATCGTGGCAAGGAAACAAAACATGAAGTAGATTTACATTTTTGGAAAAACAGCCCTAATGTTTGAAACAAACATCTGTTGTCATTCAGAGTCACATTTATTTTCCAAGCTATAGCACAATATTTTACATACAGCAGGTTTTTAAAGAACCAAATGGTTTGGTGTGCTTCGTGTTTCCATGGAAAGAAATATTGCGATACTGGTATCGACCCGGCCCTAGAACAACCCTAACGTCGAAGTAAACTGCAGTCACGCGATGCTATGTTGTGTGGTCCACTAGGACATGGAAAAGCATGAACAGTTAATTATTTAGGCTACATGTGAAATAAATTGATGTTGAACTTCACAGGGTGGTAAAAATGCACAGCAATGAACTTTGTGCTCATTTCCCAGAAATATAATTATGTATAAAAGTCTTAATTTGTATGCTACTGACATGATTATCGGTGCTTGGCTGCCAAATAAAATTATTGCGCTCTGATCCATAGTCTCATCATGTACAGTTGAAGTCGGGAGTTTACATACACCTTAGCCAAATACATTTAAACTCAGTTTTTTACAATTCCTGACATTTACTCCTTGTCAAAATTCCCTGCCTTAGGTCAGTTAGGATCACCGCTTTATTTTAAGAATGTGAAGTGTCAGAATAATAGTAGAGAATGATTTATTTCATCTTTTACTTCTTTCATCACATTCCCAGTGGGTCAGAAGTGTATATACACTCAATTAGTATTTGGTAGCCTTCCACAAGCTTCCCACAATAAGTTGGGTGAATTTGGCCCATTCCTCCAGACAGAGCAGGTGTAACTGAGTCAGGTTTGTAGGCCTCCTTGCTCCCACACGCTTTTTCAGTTCTGCCCACAAATGTTCTATAGGATTGAGGTCAGGGCTTTGTGATGGCCAATCCAATACCATGACTGTTGTCCTTAGGCCGTTTTGCCACAACTTTGGAAGTATGCTTGGGGTCATTGTCCATTTGGAAGACCCATTTGCTACTTCCTGACTGATGTCTTGAGATGTTGCTTCAATATATCCACATAATTTTCTTTCCTCATGATGCCATCTATTTTGTGAAGTGCACCAATCCCTCCTGCAGCAAAGCACCCCCACAACATGATGCTGCCACCCCCGTGCTTCATGGTTGGGATGTTCTTCGGCTTGCAAGCATCCCCCCTTTTTCCTCCAAACATAACGATGGTCAATATGGCCAAACAGTTCCATTTTTGTTTCATCAGACCAGAGGACATTTTTCCAAAAAGTACGATCTTTGTCCCCATATGCAGTTGCAAACCGTTGTCTGGGTTTTTTATGGCGGTTTGGGAGCAGTGGCTTCTACCTTGCCGAGTGGCATTTCAGGTGATATCGATATAGGACTTGTTTTACTGTGGATATAGATACTTTTGTACCTGTTTCTTCCAGCATCTTCACAAGGTCCTTTGCTGTTGTTCTGGGATTGATTAGCACTTTTCACACCAAAGTACGTTCATCTCTAGGAGACAGAACGCGTCTCCTTCCTGAGCGGTATGACGGCTGCGTGGTCCCATGGTGATTATACTTGCGCACTATTGTTTGTACAGATGAACGTGGTACCTTCAGGCATTTGGAAATTGCTCCCAAGGATGAACCAGACTTGTGGAGGTCTACAATTTTTTTTTCTGAGGTCTTGGCTGATTTCTTTAGATTTTCCAATGATGTCAAGCAAAGAGGCACTGAGTTTGAAGGTAGTCCTTGAAATACGTCCACAGGTACACCTCCAATTGACTCAAATTAGGTTAATTAGCCTATCAGAAGCTTCTAAAGCCATGACATCATTTTCTGGAATTTTCCAAGCTGTTTAAAAGGTACAGTCAACTTAGTGTACGTAAACTTCTGACCCACTGGAAATGTGATACAGTGAATTATAAGTGAAATAATCTGTCTGTAAACTATTGTTAGAAAAATGACTTGTGTCATGCACAAAGTAAATGTCCTAACCGACTTGCCAAAACTATAGTTTGTTAACAAGAAATTTGTGGAGTGGTTGAAAAACGAGTTTTAATGACTCCATCCTAAGTGTATGTAAACTCCCGACTTCAACTGTAGCCCATCTCTGCACTGCATTTGCGAGCTGTTGGCTAGAGTGCACTGTGCCAAGACCAGAGTGGACACATTTACTGTGTTTGTCAAAACCATTGACAAAGTTATAATGGAATGGTAAAAATGTGGAACTTCTTGTTTTTTAGTTATAAAGTCTAAAAGGGCAGGATTCAAACAAACGCAGATAAACGACCTTTGTAACCTGCGATTTACTTTTAAAAGGAGATTGATGCTTAAGATGATGTCTGTAGCATTTACAGTGAATATCAGAGAAACAGCCTTTAAAAGTCTATAGCAGTGTGCAGGTCATTATCTGAGTTGGTTTGAATCTCGGCCCAAGAGTAAAGGGTCTTCAAATCAAAGTTTATTCGTCACAGGCACAGAACACAGCAGGTGTAAACAGTAGTGAAAAGCTTCCTTTAAGCTCTTCCTTAACAGTCCCGAATAAACGGTTCCTGAAAAGCTCAGCTACTTTGGGGGGTGCAGTTAATACTTATTATTGTAATTAAAACAATCTAGTGGTCCTCTTTCAAGGCTTAAATCACTCGTTTTGATGGTCAGTCTAGACATGTGTGCTATGACAACAGTGTGACTTTGCGCTTGATCTGGTCAAATGCTTGAGTTGAGGCGAGAGGTTCTTGTGATGTTTCTGAAGATTCATGTAATTAGGCCTAACCCATTCATCTGCCTTGCAAAAAAAGCAGTGTTCGATATCCAGAGAGGCAAAGCAGACGGAATCAATAACAATATCACAGCACAAAAATCCCTTTACTGGGAACGTTCTCCCACTGCTCACCCGTGACTGCTTGAAACATTATTGAACATGTACTCCCCTTAGTGACAGCAATTCTATCTGGGTTACCTCATGAGCACCGCTACAAATACACTGTGAATCAAACAACTCTTTCCATACACACTCTCCATCTCACACACACACATTCAAAATCAGACTTCATAGGTCCCTCACCTTTTTGGGCCCACTGAAGATCTTCCTGCCAATCTCCATGGATTTGTCCCCCTGTTTTCCTGAGCGACCCTTCTGCCCTTCAGACCCACCAGGGATCGAGTCATCAGAAAACTCCAGAATATCTGAGAGGGGGGAAACAGCACAATAAGGTGGAATCAACATGATGGAAATACATGTACAATAGAAATCCTGTTACATGTTGTAGGAAAACTGACTAAGCAACGCATCCTATTTTGACTGTATATGATAAAGCTTATCAAATCACCTGTGTTTTCCCATACAGCTAACCTCTTTATTGCCTTTAGACAAACACAAACATCAACAGTATATGTCACCTGTACTGCTGCTGCCCTGGCTGTCCTGAGAGTCGCTGGGCTGGGGGCTGTCCACAATAGCTGCCATTGCAGCTGCCACCACTGCTGCAGCCTTCTTGGCCTTCCTCTTCTCTTTGGCCTGGGAGCCCTCCTCTTCATCACTGTCGCTCTCGCTGAGGTCGTCAAAGCCAAAGTACTTGATCTTGTAGCTGCTGCTTCCGCCGGCCGCGTGGTCCGCTCCCTCCTCCCCCTCCTGGTCACCTTTGTCCTCGAAGCCAAAGAACTCCAGCTTGGTCTCCTTCTTGGTCTTACTCTGGGTGGTTCGGGACCTGACGGTTACAAGCGGAGAATGGATTAATTTCAAAATCAGCAGCTGACATTAAAAACACGAAAACAATAGTCAAAGGTTAAGTGTCTTCTTAAACAGAAGAGGTGCTTAAATCGAGAAAACAGATTCACCTAGGTTTAGGTGTAGTGGAAACATTTGGTAAACCACATGAGGGTGAGATGAGTGGGTATAAGGGACGTTATGCGCTTACCTGTAAATATACAGTTGTACAATATTAAGCAGTATCAAGCATGTCATGAAGGACCAGTGGGAGGCAACTCAGGCAAGAGTCTTGTGTGTACTGTCTGGGCCACAGCCAGTGGAGTCGTTTACCTGGTGGGTTTGGCTGGAGGTATGTCTGCCTTCTTCCTCAGCCGTCCCACCTCCCCCAGGTCAGCAGGGGGTGCACTGGTGATGAGCTCGTCCATGCTGCGCTCTATGGAGTCCTGGATGGTGACGTTACACACTGACAGGCAGGATGGGTGCAGCACCGTATAGTCCCGTACCCGACCCCTGCCAGCAGGTTTAGTCGCCGGTTTGGCCACTGTTGTGATAGCATTAGTGCCACCGCAACTGCTGGCAGTGGACACACTTTTGGGCATCAGTGCAGCCGGACTGCTGGCGGCTACGGGCAGTTTACTGTCGCTAGTAGCAGAAGCATCTGGAACATCGGAGGCCTTGTTTGGTTTGGGCCGGATGTATTTCCTAGTATTGGACGGCCTGAGGAGGAATGGGGAGGGAGGGATGTTGTCATCAACAGGCTCGGCCGGGGACTCGTGTTCAGCACTTTTCATCCCACCTGAGGAGAGCCCATCCTTTGAAGATGAGGACTGGGAGTCCCCACTAAACCCTGGTGCCTCAGCTGAGTCTTTTTCCTGGAGAGGATCCATGCTAGGGGAGGAGGTAGAAAACTCCTGGGTTCCTATTAGGCTCCATTCCACATAGGGGTCCTTGGGCACAGTCTTTGAAACAGAGGACTGAGCAATAGGCTTCTGGTTACTCTCTGATGTATTTCTGAACAAGGACTGGCTACTCTTTTCTGCACCCTCATTGGACAATGTTTGCTTGCCTGTGAGCACAAAGGAGAAAAAAAGAGCATGTTAACAAAAAGGAAGCATTATATTATAAATTACTGTTTCAGATTTTGTTCAACACGGTTGTTTGGTTTGTGTCATTTCTAATCAGTAATCTAATTCTAAATGAAAGGGGTACAGGCCTATTGAGACGACGGCGTTGCAGTAAAGCCTGATTTATCTTTAGTGAGCCATCAGGGACAGATAAGCTGACACAGAAGCTGGCAGCAGAGACTAAAAGCCCACAAGAGAGCCCATCACTTTATCTTCTCCGGAAACATCCACACACCACAGCTATCATCACCATTATCACAGACAGTTTCCCTTCCATAATAATCAAAAAAAATTCAATAAATAAAGTGAAATACAAGAGACAGGCAGGTGTTCTTTAGCTACTGTATACACACACAATTATTCTACAAGCACCTGTGGAAACAAAACCAGGTTTCCACCCAACCTTTTAATTCAAGTACAGTGAGGGAAAAAAGTATTTGATCCCCTGCTGATTTTGTACGTTTGCCCACTGACAAAGAAATGATCAGTCTATAATTTTAATGGTAGGTTTATTTGAACAGTGAGAGACAGAATAACAACAAAAAAATCCAGAAAAACGCATGTCAAAAATGTTATAAATTGATTTGCATTTTAATGAGGGAAATAAGTATTTGACCCCCTCTCAATCAGAAAGATTTCTGGCTCCCGGGTGTCTTTTATACAGGTAACGAGCTGAGATTAGGAGCACACTCTTAAAAAGGGAGTGCTCCTTATCTCAGTTTGTTACCTGTATAAAAGACCTGTCCACAGAAGCAATCAATCAGATTCCAAACTCTCCACCATGGCCAAGACCAAAGAGCTCTCCAAGGATGTCAGGGACAAGATTGTAGACCTACACAAGGCTGGAATGGGCTACAAGACCATCGCCAAGCAGCTTGGAGAGAAGGTGACAACAGTTGGTGCAATTATTCGCAAATGGAAGAAACACAAAAGAACTGTCAATATCCCTCAGCCTGGGGCTCCATGCAAGATCTCACCTCGTGGAGTTGCAATGATCATGAGAACGGTGAGGAATCAGCCCAGAACTACACGGGAGGATCTTATCAATGATCTCAAGGCAGCTGAGACCATAGTCACCAAGAAAACAATTGGTAACACACTACGCCGTGAAGGACTGAAATCCTGCAGCGCCCGCAAGGTCCCCCCTGCTCAAGAAAGCACATATACATGCCCGTCTGAAGTTTGCCAATGAACATCTGAATGATTCAGAGGACAACTGGGTGAAAGTGTTGTGGTCAGATGAGACCAAAATGGAGCTCTTTGGCATCAACTCAACTCGCCGTGTTTGGAGGAGGAGGAATGCTGACTATGACCCCAAGAAAACCATCCCCACCGTCAAACATGGAGGTGGAAACATTATGCATTGGGGGTGTTTTTCTGCTAAGGGGACAGGACAACTTCACCGCATCAAAGGGACGATGGACGGGGCCATGTACCATAAAATCGTGGGTGAGAACCTCCTTCCCTCAGCCAGGGCATTGAAAATGGGTCGTGGATGGATATTCCAGCATGACAATGACCCAAAACACACGGTTAGGGCAACAAAGGAGTGGCTCAAGAAGAATCACATTAAGGTCCTGGAGTGGCCTAGCCAGTCTCCAGACCTTAATCCCATAGAAAATCTGTGGAGGGAGCTGAAGGTTCGAGTTGCCAAATGTCAGCCTCGCGAACCTTAATGACTTGGAAAAGATCTGCAAAGAGGAGTGGGACAAAATCCCTCCTGAGATGTGTGCAAACCTGGTGGCCAACTACAAGAAACGTCTGACCTCTGTGATTGCTAAGAAGGGTTTTGCCACCAAGTACTAAGTCATGTTTTGCAGAGGGGTCAAATACTTATTTCCCTCATTAAAATGCAAATCATTTTATAACATTTTTGACATGCGTTTTTCTGGATTTTTTTGTTGTTATTCTGTCTCTCACTGTTCAAATAAACCTACCATTAAAATTATAGACTGATCATTTATTTGTCAGTGGGCAAACGTACAAAATCAGCAGGGGTTCAAATACTTTTTCCCCCTCACTGTATAGTACATGTCAGATAATTATTTTTTCTTCACAACAGGCCTGATAGAACACCAAATGTGTCAGTAAAGTGATCCTTACTAGACATCCATGTTCAGGTCTTACCATACAAGTCAAAACTAACTCAGCCACTCAGGAACATTCACTTTCTTCTTGGTGAGCAACTCCAGTATAGATTTGGCCTTGTTTTAGAAGGTTATTGTCCTTCTGAAAGGTGAATTAATCTCCCAGTGTCTGGTGGAAAACAGACTAAACCCAAGATTTCCTCTAGGATTAGCTCCTTACGTTTCTTTTTTATCCTGAAAAACTCCCCAGTCCTTAATGATTACAAGCATACCCATAACATGATGCAGCCACCACTACGCTTGAAAATATTGAGAGTGGCACTCAGGGACAGAGTACCACCCAGTAATGTGTTGTATTTGCCCCAAACATAACACTTTGTATTCAGGACAAAAAGTGAACTGCTCTGACACATTTTTGGCAGTATTATTTAAATGCCTTGTTGCAAACAGGATGCATGTTATGGAAAATGTTTATTCTGTACAGGCTTCCTTCTTTTCACTCGTTCAATTAGGTTAGTATTGTGGAGCAACTACAATGTTGTTAATTCATCCTGTTTTCTATCACTGCAATTCAACTCTGTAACTGTTTAAGTCACCATCGGCCTCATGGTGAAATCCCTGAGTTACGAAATACTCCTGTATCTTTGTAGTGACCGCAGGTATTGATATACCATCCAAAATGTAATTAATAACTTCATCATGCGCAAAGGGATATTCAATGTCTTCTTTTTTATTTTTTACCCATCTACCAATAGGTGCCCTTCTTTCCGAGGTATTGGAAAACCTCCCTGGTCTTTGTGGTTGAATCTGTTTGAAATTCACTATTCGACCGATAATTGTGTGTGGGGTACAGAGATGAGGTAGTCATTCAAAAATCATGTTAAACACCATTATTGCACACAGAGTGAGTCCATGAGACTTATTAAGCAAATGTTTACTCTAACTTATTTAGTTTTGCCATAACAAAGGGGTTGAATACTTAGACTCAAAACATTTCAGCTTATATTTTCTGAATATGTAAACATTTCTAAAAACATAATTCCACCTTGACATTACGGGGTATTGTGTGTAGTCTAGTGACATAAAATGTAATTATTTAAATAAATGTTAAATTCACGCTGTAACAACAAAAATATGGAAAAGGTCTGAAGGCACTGTATGTTGTGTGGTCCTGCCACTACGACTCGGGAAAAAGCATGCAGTTTATTAGGCTACAGATGAAGTAAGTTATGATGAACTTCACAGGGTGGTGAACGTGCACGGTGATGAGCTTGATTATCCTTTCCAATAAATATCAAGGGATTCATTCTGGTGACATGATGATCGATGCAGTTTGACAAATAATAATCTCATCATGTCGGCTATACCCGCACAGTATCGGTGAGCGGTTGGCTGGAGGGCACGTGCCAGGACCGGAATGGGCACATCCCTGGAAAAGCCAAATATTGTTTTTGATGCAGATTTTAGAATGTTTTCATGAAACTCTGTTGCTAATTGGATGGACATCTAGCTAGTGACAAAGTGCACACAACATCCCATTCTAAACTTCCGAGAGCATCCTCGCTAATGAAAACATATCCTACATGTTTATGGCCAACAGTCAGAGTTATCTGCCATCCAGTTCTTACCTGTAGATGTGCTGTTGGAGTTCCTACTGGTATCCACTGGTACTGTGGCTGTGACTGTAGCAGAAGGCAGTTTACTGGCCTCACCCTCAGCCGGTTTAGACTGGGGCACACTGAGGGAGGTGACAGGCTTGGACTCATCATCGCTGTCAAAACCAAAAGGATCTTCTGAGCTGTCATCATCCTCAAGCCGGGGCCTCTTGAGTAACTCGACAACTTCAGGCTTCAGAGTGGGCCGCTTAGAGCCCAGTTGGGCCTTGTAAGTGGTCTCTCCCCATTTGGTGCTCAGTGTGGCCTTGTTGGAGAAGACCTCTTCAAATTTGGAGTTTGCCTCCCCTCCCTTACGGCTGTAGGTTTTACCAAATCTGGATGTCATGGTGATGTATGTTACATATTCTCTGTAACACCAGAAAACAATATTAGTTTATCAATATTTATCTCACACAAAGCTGGTGGAGGGTGTGTAGGCCTACAGGCAAAATAGGTTGAATGTTTTTCCCTGACTATTTATGATCAGACAATTAGCATACCTACAGATAGCTAATAAACTGGAGGGGGTCACATACTGCATTTAGCTAGCCAACATATCCGACCCACTTGCATACAACTGCACTAGGGTCAGAACGCCTTCCAGTGTAGATTAAGGCACAGAGGAGCAGATGCGAGATAAGAAATGCTAAATAGTCTACCTACCTACAACTGGTAAAAAGCTATCACGCGTGTGCTGCTCTGTCTCCTCTCACTCACGTGACACAGCTGCTCACTGCACTGCTCTCTCAACACACACACCATCTGCCCCCTTTTTCCATAAAACATAAAGTCCTAGAACTGATGCACATCAAGAAAGAAAGGCGACAAAGCACTGGAAAATGACTTAGGCACACTAGAGCGCATTAGATAAATTCGTTCAGAAGTGGTTTGAACTGTGTCAAGCGAAGGTTTTTATGGAAGTTATGGAACTCCCTAACGTGCTTCTCTTATTGGGGGAAAAGTCCACAATGAAACTGACATTAAAATTTGGACAATGATACATTTGCATCTGTTGGCGATCAAGTAGCATATTGATTTCTATGCCATCGTAGACTACTGAAGCTTACCATTTGATACAATAAATATGTTGAAATGACGATATCACTGGAGTTATTGTAAATCAATGTGTGCCACTTGTGTAGCCTACCTGGGGCTGCCAAACCAATTTAATAAATAGCCTAGAACTTCAGTTTATTGTTGTTGTAGCCTTGTGTTATCATGCAATTATGAATTGCCATGTTAAGTTAATTAAAATTGGAAGTTATCAATTGTGATCATGGTCACATCTCTATCGCAATTGCCAATCAGCTATGGTTGGAATGCATTTGATTGATGTTAACAGTCAGATTAGGCTACAGGTTAAAAAAAATAAACACGGGCTGTTGTTGACGAGCATATTCAGTTCATTTCCATATTATTAATAACTGATTCAGTCATTGAAATTACGAGCCCATTCTCAGTAGCTTATTCCAGCAGGCTATTAGGCAACACAAGCACTTCTTATCTCGAAATCGCCATTCAGGTTAAATAAAAGTCTACATTTTAACTAAGCAAACTGCTAAATCGTTCAGCTTACCTACATCTTGCCTAGGCTACTGTATCTGAAATAAAATGTAGACCAATAAGGGGCTAGTCTAACTGAATCTAGCTAAGCAAACCATCAAAGTTGAATTACAATCATAAACCCACTTTTGTCAGTAGCCTATGCCAATTGAAATGACAAGTCAATCCCGCAAACAGGACAGTTACAACAATTTGTACTTTGTAGTCTCAACATCTGGCACATAATAACGGCACAATTACCAGAAAACAGCAGGCGGGAGCGACACTGTGCTAGCTAGGTAACTAGCATACCGTGTCCCTAACTAGCTAACATATGTGTCGCCCCAGCCTCCCGCGCTAGCGGGAGTAGGGGGCAACCGGTAGACAGTGTCCTTTGCTCCTGCCTTTCGGGCACAATGTTCTCCGGTATACAGAAGGCGGGAGGCAGTGGTGACACAGTGTGGTAGCTAACTAGCAAGCGAGCACACGGTGTCGCTAGCTAGCTATAACATGGTGTAGTCCCAGCCTCCCCCCTGCTGTGCTAGCGTGAGTGACCTGTAGACAGTGTCCTTCGCCCGCGCTTGTCGGGCAGCGTTTTTACATAGTTCTATTAACGACGGGCAGGTTTTCGGCAAGCGGGAGCGAAGGACACTGTCTGCCGATGTCGCTCCCGCTAGCTAACAAGGAGAACTCCGACCGGGGCGGGGGCAGAAAAAAAACTCAGATAACTTTTATTTCCCTTTTGAACCACATTCAAAAAACTGTCACAAGCATGGGGATGTCATGCTTGAGGCGAGGGGTGGTTCATGCAGGAACCAATGGTGTGCACCCCAAATTGCACACTATTGGGTCCTTGCGATATACATTTGCGCTAGACCTGGCAACCCTGCTCCAACCCTGCTCTACAATGTCTTTAATCGGCACACTCACTTAAGCTTCATATCCACCAGACGCGTCAAATTCTTTGCGCTCTGGCGAAAGTCATTCAGTGTCAATGGAACAGTCCGCAAAGCTACGTTTGGGATGCCACATTAGGCTGCGGTGCGTTCTGTGTAGTGCCTGTGTTAAATATTTTTAACTCGTGCGCTACATTTCCATGCGGTGGTACAAACAGAAGTTCATAAAAGTTCCATGGCCGGGATGGAACCATACAGAAGCCAAATGATGATGACTATTGTATAGTTAGAGAGGAGAAGATGCATACACTGGCTGAATCACTGGAAATTTGTCTCCGGTAACAATGACACAATTCAACATTACAACACTTGGGTAGTGTGCCCTGTTGGTTAGTTCACAAAACCAGCCAGCAGAATGGCGTGAAAAATGAATATGCACAGAACTGTTGTGTGTGTAATTTAGCATGCCATCATGCAGGGAAAGCTAGTGATTTGAAAAATCAGTACTCTTTGGGAACAACCAGTTTAATTCATTGATGTTGCTAGAGATGAGTGACAGAAGAATAGAAGCAAACTTGATTCATTGTTGTAAATGTGCCCTTATGCACGCCGTCTGTTTGTAGCTCTGCCAGCCTATGAAACCAGTAGGTCGATAGGAAAATAGTTAATAATTAGAATGGATTAAGTTATGATCGAAAATGATATTTTACATGCTGCAAACCGTTCTGCATCAAGTACGGAAAACACGGTCTAGACATACAGCAAAAACAACATAAGGCAGAATGCATGTGCATCTTGTGGACATTATGGCATTAGTCTGTTCGACACTTATGCAGCTGTAAGCAAACGGGTCGGATCTGCTGGCTACATACTTACCGGTAACGGCGTTAGTTAGCCAACGTTAGCCTTTTAACACTACATCTTTAGCTTTATCACTAACAGTTATAGCTATTTAGCTAGTTCTAAATTTAACTGAGCAATAACGTTATTTTCCTCCTTGATGTAGCATAGCCAGCTAACTGGCTAGTTAGCTAACTACACAACTTTGACTGAGTTAGTAATTGCAAACTATGGCACGACTGACTGGTTGATTGGACCAATGCAAGGATAAGCCAGGCAGTTGGGAAGAAGAGCGACAGAACAGCCAATAGCAAGATGGTTTAGAAACGCTGTCATTAGTTAGTTAACGTTAGTTAGCCATGTTTACATTTTAGCCTAGTTAGCTACATGGTCTAACGTTAGCTAGCCAGTAAATGCAGCCTTAAAGACGATGGGTTATTTTCTGTAACAAAACGTGTGAAAATGTATTTCTCAAAATTAGCAATGATACACATTAAAACAAGACATGGTGCGAAATTGCGAACTGCGCTAACACCGGAAAAACACTCACCTCTCAACTCAGACAGTGGGACCGCTTCTTCTGCACCCGGCTAGGCCTCTTCTTATTAGACTTCGGCGTAATCACACAAAACAAGCGTTAACTCCGTGCAAAGATAGCCACAGTTTACAAAAACGATACAGAATGTACCAATGGAAAAACTACGCTTATAGCGGTACATTGATGACCGGCATTGGTTTTAAATTCTTTCCAGATTCTGGACTTTATTTATTTTGTAGTGCCAATGACTCCTATTCTTCTGCTTCTTCTTCGTGTGGTTTTCCAGCAGACTAGACGCTTTCTTCTTCGATGAGGTTTAACTGCGGTTGGCATCCAATAAATGTTGCATTACAGCCACCTATTAGACTGGAGTACAACTCCCTTATACTTTCCTTGAATAAAGAAATACCCTACCATCAAACACTACACTCACAAAAAAGTAATAATAATACAAAATAACACCACCCTACTCCAATTTTAAATTTATTTAGTACTACTTCAGGCCAACAGCCTGAAAGGATGGGAAAACACCACTTAACACACCCTGTAAGTCTTCTGACATCAAGTCTCACACACCCAAATACCACTCTGCAGCTGCCACCACAAACTCAATTTTCTGCGACTTATATTCCATCCCTGCAGTACAGGTGATAACCATTGCTAAAAATCCAATCTTACTGAAACATACAATACCAGTCAAAAGGGTTTTTCTTTATTTTTACTATTTTCTACATTGTAGAATAATAGTGAAGACATCAAAACTATGAAATAACACATCATGTAGTAACCAAAAAAAGTGTTAAACAAATCTAAATATATTTTTATTTGAGATTCTTCAAAGTAGCCACCCTTTGCCTTGATGACAGCTTTGCACACTCTTGGCATTCTCTCAACCAGCTTCACGTGGAATGCTTTTCCAACAGTCTTGAAGGAGTTCCCACATATGCTGAGCACTTGTTGGCTGCTTTTCCTTCACTCTGTGGTCAAACTCATCCCAACCCATCTCAATTGGGTTGAGGTCAGGTGATTGTGGAGGCCAGGTCATCTGATGCAGCACTCCATCACTCTCCTTCTTGGTCAAATATACCTTATACAGCCTGGAGGTGTGTTGGGTCATTGTCCTGTTGAAAAACAAATGATAGTCCCACTAAGCGCAAACCAGATAAGATGGCGTATCGCTGCAGAATGCTGTGGTAGCCATGCCATGCTGGTTAAGTGTGCCTTGAATTCTAAATAAATCACCAACAGTGTCACCAGCAAAGCACCATCACACCTCCTGCTCCGTGCTTCACGTTGGTAACCACACATGCAGAGATCATCCGTTCACCTACTCTGCATCTCACAAAGACACGGCGGTTGGAACCAAAATTATGAAATTTGGCCTCATCAGACCAAAGGACAAATTTCCGCCAGTCTAATGTCCATTGCTCATGTTTCTCATGCCAATGACTGGAACGAACTGCAAAAATCACTAAAGCTGGAGACTCTTACCTCCCTCACTAGCTTTAAGCACCAGCTGTCAGAGCAGCTCACAGATCACTGCACCTGTACATAGCCCATCCAATCTACCTCATCCCCATACTGTATTTATTTATTTGTCTTGCTCCTTTGCACCCCAGTAT
Organism: Salmo trutta; assembly: GCF_901001165.1. NCBI lineage: Eukaryota > Metazoa > Chordata > Actinopteri > Salmoniformes > Salmonidae > Salmo > Salmo trutta. The sequence goes on along the minus strand of NC_042974.1, from coordinate 37,048,408 downwards.
CTCTACTTGCACATTCATCTTCTGCACATTCTACCATTCCAGTGTTTAATTGCTATATTGTAATTACTTCGCCATCATGGCCTATTTATTGCCTTACCTCCCTTATCCTACCTCATTTGCACATACTGTATATAGACTTTTCTACTGTATTATTGATTGTATGGTTGTTTATTCCATGTGTAACTCTGTGTTGTTGTATGTGTCGAACTGCTTTGCTTTATCTTGGCCAGGTCGCAGTTGCAAATGAGAACTTGTTCTCAACTAGCCTACCTGGTTAAATAAAGGTGAAATAAATAAATAAATAAAATTCTTGGCCCAAGCAAGTCTTCTTATTATTGGTGTCTTTTAGTAGTGGTTTCTTTGCAGCAATTTGACAATGAAGGCCTGATTCACGCAGTCTCCTCTGAACAGTTGATGTTGAGATGTGTCTGTTACTTGAACTCTGTGAAGCATTTATTTGGGCTGCAATTTCTGAGGCTGTTATCTGTAACTCTAATGAACTTATTCTCTGCTGCAGAGGTAACTCTGAGTCTTCCTTTCCTGTGGTGGTCCTCATGAGAGCCAGTTTCATCATAGCGCTTGATAGTTTCTTCAAGTGCAGTCACAAAAACCTTCAAAGTTCTTGAAATTTTCCCGATTGACTGACCTTCATGTCTTAAAACCTGTTAGGGACAGACAGAACGCCTCACCAATATCCAATAGTATTGGTGAGGCTATTTTACACCATTTTAAAGACAATACTCTCCTTTATCTAACCACATTGTCCGATTTCAAAAAGGCTTTACAACAAAAGCAAAACATTAGATTATGTCAGGAGAGTACCCTCCCAAAAATAATCACACAGCCATTTTCAAAGCAAGCATATATGTCACAAAAACCAAAACCACAGCTAAATGCAGCACTAACCTTTGATGATCTTCATCAGATGACACTCCTAGGACATTATGTTACACAATACATGCATGTTTTGTTCAATCAAGTTCATATTTATATAAAAAAACAGCTTTTTACATTAGCATGTGATGTTCAGAACCAGCATACCCACCGCAAACTTCCGGTGAATTTACTAAATTACTCACGATAAACGTTCACAAAAAAACATTATTATTTTAAGAATTATAGATACAGAACTCCTTTATGCAATCGCGGTGTCAGATTTTAAAATAGCTTTTCGGTGAAAGCACATTTTGCAATATTCTGAGTACATAGCCCGGCCATCACGGCTAGCTAATTTGACACCCACCAAGTTTGGCCCTCACCAAACTCAGATTTAATATAAGAAAAATTGGATTACCTTTGCTGTTCTTTGTCAGAATGCACTCCCAGGACTTCTACTTCAACAACTAATGTTGTTTAGGTTCGAAGTAATCCATAGTTATATCCAAATAGCTCCGTTTTGTTCGTGCGTTCAAGTCACTATACAAAGGGTGAGGCGCCGGCGCATTTCGTGACAAAAAAATTCAAAATATTCCATTACCGTACTTCGAAGCATGTCAAACGCTGTTTAAAATCAATTTTTATGCTATTTTTCTTGTAAAATAGCGATAATATTCCAACCGGGCGACGTTGTGTTCATTCAAACACTGAAAGAACAAAATGGAGTCGTCTCGTGCACGCCCGCCTCAGTGTCATTGTTCTCAGAAGGACCACTCACAAAAAACCCTGCTGTTTTTCGCCCAGAGACTGGAGAGCTCTCATTCCACTTTCTGGCGCCTTCCTAGAGCCAATGGAAGTCTTAGAAAATGTCACGTTACAGCAGAGATGCTGTATTTTTGATAGAGATGCCCTAGAAGGAGAACAAATTGTCAGACAGGGCACTTCCTGTATAGAATCTTCTCAGGTTTTGGCCTCCCATATGAGTTCTGTTATACTCACAGACACCATTCAAACAGTTTTAGAAACTTTAGAGTGTTTCCTATCCAAATCTACTAATTATATGCATATTCTAGTTTCTGGGCAGGAGTAGTAACCAGATTAAATCGGGTACATTTTTTATCCGGCCGTGAAAATACTGCCCCCTATCCCAAACAGGTTAACACATACCATTTCTTTCCCCAATGTTACACATTCCTTTGTCTCATGCACTTCTGCACACATCTCACACCTAGGAACCTCCTTCCTACACACTACTACCACATGCCTGACACCTGTAACAACGTAATGTATACGGCACAAAAGCTTGTACATGATAACTTATATATCCTAACGTCACTTGGTCGGGCAAACACTCAACATCAAAACTCAAAAGAACAGACAACGACTCTTCTGTTTCACCACTCATGCCACCCTGTCTGCGTCGCACTAAACGACGAGCATCACAAACACCGGGAATCTTCCCCTTCAGTTGGTCGACCTTTACATTTACCGCTACCCCAGTAATCACTCCTTTCAATGGCGCCCTTTTCTTGAGAGCAAAACAATTCACATCTCTTGCACCCATTCGTTTAACGCGGAGCGCCTGCTCCCTCTGATCAGCAGGAACACAAACAATTATCACAAGACTACTTCTGGTTACCCTCACCGATTCCACAGCACCCAACTCTGTTTTCACCCACCCTGAAACCACAAATGGATCAGTCAAAAGGCAAGGATCCACTTTTTCCAAAAACTTCACTCCTAGGGCTTCCGAGTGGCGCAGCAAGCTAAGGCACTGCAACTCAGTGCTAGAGGTGTCACTACAGACCCTGGTTCAATTCCAGGCTGAATCACAACCGGCTGTGATTGGGAGTCCCATAGGGTGGCGCACAATTGGCCCAGTGTCGTCCGGGTTAGGTATTGGATGGGGTAGACCGTCATTGTAAATAAGAATTTGTTCTTAAATGACTTGCCTAGTTAAATAAAAGTTAAATTTTAAAAATTTGTCACAGACTCATCTTTATCCCGACCTTCGGGTGCCGGGAACTTCACCACACCTACCATCTCTGATACTTTGCCCTCATTCACTTCCATTTCTCCTGTCTTCAGCTCACTCTGCTTACACTTTTTATTATTCTTCTTTAACAAACCATCTCCTTTTTTACCACAATTTTTAACCGACTCGAGCTCGCCCTCTTCCTCCCTCCCTCTCTTAGACCTTCTCTGCCTCTCTTTTTCCCTCCTTATGATAATATTGCACTTCTCCTGAAATGCATCTTGTTCTTGTCTTCTCAAGGGACGCCATTTAATCGGCTGTTACAATCTCCGTACAATCAGCACAAACCCCTCGGGATGTAGCGCTGGCCAGTGCATCCCACTTATAAAGCAGCTGCCTTGTGTTGATGTTCTTCTTTATCAATAGCTACCGCAACGCTTTAATATTTTAAACAACCGCGCTCTTCCAACCACCATCCACCGTCTCGCTTCCTTCACCTTTCCTTGACCCAACACGTTCTTCTTCTTCTTTGTTGGTGTTTTACAGCGGACTACATCCAAAAATTGTATTGCTGCCTCCTACTGTGTGGGATGAAAATAAAAGATCCCAAAAGGCAACAGTTGCAGCATGTGGATAAAAATACTCATACTGACAACCAGAAAGTCACTCAATATGCTATATCAGTTAGCTAATACAGGACTAGTAAAGGTGTGTGTGGGGGGGGTACTTGAATAAATGTTTTTATTAATATATTTTTTAATTCAGATTTTTCATGGGGTGCTGTGATTCTGATTCCCATGGCTATGCTGATCCCAACACAGGCTCAGAGGCCTGGGAGGGGGACACATCTTCTGTCACTAATAACCCTTGCAACTCTTCCACTGTGAATTCATGAAGCACCAGATACTTTCCCGCCGCATCCACAATAATGTCCAATTTCTTTGACTTCCATGCTACTTGAGCCGTGCAGTTTATCACAGTTGCAATGAACGCCACAAAATCCACTTTCTTTACATATAGAATGTCTGGTTTTCTTAGTTGACAAACATTCACTATGGGCTGTGGTGCATCCACAACCATCTCTTCAACACTAGTGTCACTTTCTATCTCAGTACTTTTAATTGCCTCCACATAGGAGATCCAATTTACCACCCTAACTTTAGCCACCTCAACTTCCTTCACCCTTACAGGGCACTCCATGAACACTGGGTCATGATCCCCACCACAATTGCAACATGGCCGTTCTTCACTTCGATCTCTCCATATACTCCTTCCATCTGCACACATTTGAAACAATTTTGCATTGTAGTGGTTTTGACCCAAAAGATCTTACTCCTTACCTCTTATATTCTAGCTTTACATGTGTAGGGGGGTATTCACTATCAAAAAACAATAGCACCGACAAACTTTCTTCCTTTCCTCCATTCACCATGCGGGTCAGGCGACAGGCCCTAACCATGGATTCTCGTCACAAGGATTTCCTTCTTTATTTCCACCGACACCCCAGATATGACTCCCTTAACAGGAGCCCTACTCCAGAGTTCGAAGCGTGACACTTCAGATGGCCCAACTCTCGTGATGCCCACTGCCTTCTTCCTCTGGTCCTTTGACACACAATTGATCAGGATGACTTAAATCTGCATTGTTGGTTAAGGGCTTGTAAGTAAGCATTTCATTGTAAGGTCTACACCTGTTGTATTCTGCGCATGTGACAAATACAATTTGATTTGATTTGACAAGCCCATTCCTGGTCACTCTGATTGATCCCACTTTCGCCAGCACAAGATTAATCTTCTTCAAGACCCCAAACGGATCTCCCACATACACATCCTTATCCAAAAATGATCTTCCTGCCACCTGCATTTGTAACTGAGCGTAGTTAGTCAAAGTTTGGTCAACTAGATTCTTTGTTGTGTATTGCTGCCTTTCACAGTTCAGAAAGTGCATTGCACATTTATTCACAGAAAAGGGCAAAAAAAGGAAATTGCACCACCATCTAAACCTATATATATTACACTATCCCCAACATACCCCACCACCCCTTCCCACTACTTTGGTCCTAACAGAACCTACACCAGGCCGTCAGCCTGGGAGGCTGGAACCCCTTCTCTCAAAACCCCCTGTAGTTCTTCTGCACTTTAATCTCTGAGACGCCAAAACTTATCTGCTGCTGCTACTACCATGTACACAGTACAGCTAATGACCATAGCAATAAACGGCAAGAAGCCAACCTTACAAAAGCTCAAACTGTTCGGGTCACTCTGTACTGGCCTACAACTCACAGTGATTCTCTCAGGCTCCCTCACACATCATCCTCTTTCTTTCCTCACAGCATGGCCACACCACCATTGAAATACATCACTTTTTTCACTGAAATGTCACACTCCTTTGTCCCATACCCTCCTGCACACTTATCACACCTCGGAATCTCCCTCCTACATGCTGCTCCCTCCGACATACTGCTGCAAGGTCACCCCAGTTATCACTCCTTTTAGCTTTGCTTTGCTACCGAGAGCAAAGCAGGACACAAGGTGAAACACTTTTGGGTTACATGTAGAACCCTCTGTGGAAAGGGTTATGCATGGACCCAAAAGGGTTCTACCTGGAACCAAATAGGGTTATTCAAAGGCATCTCCTATGGGGACAGCCTAAGAACCCTTTTAGGTTCTAGATTGTAGAGAAATGAGTTAATGCCGTCATGAATCATGACCCTTATGGTTGATGTTGATGGTTTGGGCACAAACCCTGGCACCCTGGCAGAGCATACGTAGACTTCATACATAGGCACATTCTGCCCTTCATAGCTGAATCCACGACTACACTCATGGAGTCACATATGCATGATGTTTTCACTGTCTCTGGGTCAGTTAGCAACCCCACTGGAACAATGTTTTTGCAGAGTGAAGGCTATCAATGCAACACTTTGAAACATCTGTGTGACCGATACAGAAAAAGTGAAGTGTTTTGATTCTGTGTACCAGGATGTAGTGTTTCATAGAACCGTGAGATGGCAGCAGTTGCTTAACATGTGTTTCCTTTTTACAGTACTTCAAAATGCACTACAACACAGTGCCTTGATACACATCTAATGTATCATGTTATGTAAGCTCTCCTCTTCATGTTACTCTGATGTGTAGCATGTGAATACTGCATTGGGAAGATTAAAATCCTGAGCCTCACCCTCTGCACTATCTCTAGGTTTGATCAAGTGGTCTTGATCATGTTATTCATCCACTGAAATCAGTTAGAATCTAGGCCTACACCAACTGAAATCCAGCATTTTTGGGATAATATAGGGCAATTTTTTCACCTTAATTTAATCGACATAAAAAATATGAATATTAATATCTCAAAACTCTTATTTTTTTTTACATATTGTTTGGAACAATATACTCTTCAAACACATCAAATTTCCAGAGTGGGCTCTCTGGTACTTTTAATAACATTACCAATTTTACACATAGAAATGTACATTACAGGTCATTAACGAATCACAGTCCTCTTTTAGGATTGCACATTCTGAAAATCACCAGCAGAGGGAGTTCTCTTTGAATCCATTTTCCCATTCACTCTATTGGTGCTCATAAAATTGATCAGAGCTTCAGAATTAGCAGAGAGCCCACTCTGTGAATTTGATGTACTTGTCGAGTATATTGTTCCAAACATTAAGTCTTAAAATGAACAAAATCTAAATCTACTTTTGAGATATTAATATTTTTAATGTTGAATAAATCAATGGGAAATGTTTTAGTTCAGAATCTAGACATACTCCATATGTTACAACACACTATAAGGAGTATAATGACACTAAGATGTTGTCTGTATCATTTACGGTGTGTTCATGTGTCTCATCTGTAGGACCTTGTCTGGATCACGTATGGATCATTATCCTCTCTGTGAGGTCAGCCTACAGAGCCCCTAGCTCAACTGCCACAGCAGGCCAGTATCAAACCCTTATGGAGGCAGTAAAACTAAATAAAAAACAGCCCCACATCAATTTTATGTCCACCTTGTGAGTGTGTGTGTGTGTGTGACTGTGTGTCATGGCTAAGCTCATACACATGCAAAGAAAATATTGTAAATCTAATCTGTCAGGGAGCAGTCCATCACAGTGTGTGTGTGTGTGTGTGTGTGTGTGTGTGTGTGTGTGTGTGTGTGTGTGCTTGCGTGGGTGTGTGCTTGCGTGGATGTATGTGTGCGTGTGAGTGAGAGAAAGAAAGCGATACAGAAAGAGAGGTGGGGAGAGAAAGTGCTTGAAAAAGATTGTGATACGTGAGATCTTCAGATTGATCCTTTCATCTCCAACATCAAAGTTACCATCATAAAACACTTAAGACTTTATTCTCTTCCCCGTAAATGTCATCGACAAATACACCATAAAACTACAGTACTTAGAATAGGAATTTAGAAAAAAATAATTGAACAACTCGCTCAGAGCTGCTCTCTACATTGTTTTACATTGCCATGGTGGGCCTCCATCTGAACAATCAGTCAGTATAAAAATACACAGAACAAACAGGTCAAAACAGGTCAACTAGCTAGTGTTTAACAGTAAACATTAGTAGAAGCGTACAATAATACAAGTGTAATACACATGGATGAGGAAGTACAACTCTGCTGAGATGCTCTATACGATCGTTCCTTTTCAAGGCAGAGTATTAACCTGATCAGGTGCATGGTGCCACAAAGCCCTAAAGGCCACAAATTCTCCATGGGGCGCGATTAAACACACATGTCCATATAGGGTCCATTGGTGATGCTAATGAGCATCAGCTCATGGATGGGGCTGGGGGGTCAGGGGTCGATCTCCATGGAAACGATGGTGATGATGACGTCCTCGTTACTACGGCGCACCACCACCTGCAGCGTGGCGTCCTTCTTGATGATGGTGCTGACGTCGGTTGCTGAGGAAATCCGCTGGCCGTTGATGGAGATGATGACATCATGCTCCTTCAGACCGCCACTAAGAGAGGAGGAACACAACAGAATGAGAACTACAGCAACACACATGCTGGATAGAACAGTTAGCTATAATAATAAGATTGTTATTTCAAGGTATAGATTCATGATTGCTCTTTATTGCACCTACATTCAGCTAGGAATGGATTCCATTGGCCGGGTTGCCTTTATTTTTCTTGTTAGAAGGTAAATATAGTTTGCACATTATTTGATGCCTTAATTTGTAGTGCAGGACAAATGTGTTAGAATGAACTGAAATTAACTGTAGCAGGTAGCCAAGCGGTTAAGAGCGTTTGGCCAGTAAAGGTCGCTGGTTCGAATCCCTGAGCCGACTAGGTGAAAAATCGGCCGATGTGCCCTTGAGCAAGGCACTTAACCCTAATTGTTCCTGTAAGTGGCTCTGGATAAGTGTCTGCTAAATGACAACATATATGTATCCTTCATCCGGACCACAATAATTAGTCAGGGGAAAGTGCTTTGTGCAACACACTCCCACAGACCAAACAAACCCAGAATAGAAATCTAGTAAAACCAAATTACACAAAGACTGGAGTGGTTCCCAGAAGTGATATCAAAGCCTCCACTTTCACACAGCTACTCTCCCACCATCTCTGACAATACTTCCACATTCCCCTCATTGTACTCAGGCAAACAGGACTAACACTTACACCACCAATGAGACACAGAAGGCCTAGGATAAGAACTAGGGCAGGGTGAGAGGGACCAGGAAAACCACAGCAAACCCCTTGCTACTTGAGGGATGAATGGAATAGCTGACCTCAGCGTCTCTCCAACCACAACCCTTCTCTGGTAGAACAGTGGTCACCAGAGCTGATCACACTGAATGTGCTGCTGAGGATGTGGGAGGGGAGGATTTTTGAGTGGGTGAACAAGCAATGTTTTACTAAGGGGGGTTGTGTGTGTCTGTGTGTATGCATTTTCACGTGAAAACGGGTGAGAGAGTGTGTGTGAATGTAAGTGGGTTTTTGTGGGGAGAGTTGGGCGTTGATGGTCTATAGACATTTGAAACGTGTACATACATTGGAAAGAGCCAAAGACAATACCCCTGAGCACATAAAAAGTCAGACAACTTGTCCTCACACTCATAAGAAACTCATATTGTTGGTGAGATGGAGTGTGTTTGTACTTTCTTTCCCTGTTAGTTTGTACTTACGCTGCGGCCGGCGTTTTGGAGATCACCTCCATGACGTACGCTCCAGAGGTGATATCAGGGAAGTCTTTGTGTCGCACCTTTAGCTCCTTGGTCAACCTAGAGAGTGAAGGGGAAGAAATTAAGCAACCCATTAGGAAAAAGTGCTTAGTTGTCTGTATCCAACTGAAATGCCGTTCACCAGGCCCAGTTCAAATATGTTATTTTTGACAGCTTTGGATAACTACATTCTCCAGTTTAGTGCACACTTTCACAGTCTCAAGCCTTTCAATTGTATTTATCAGGAGTTGACAAAAGAAAACGTCCCATCTTTTTCATTACAAATATGACCAGTTAATGAGGATCTACTTACGCTGGAGTGAGTGTCATCATCCTCACACCAATGTATCTCTTCTTTGTCCCAGCTCTTCCTAAGGAAACACAATAATAATAAGAAAAAAAAATCAGGAAGAGGGCAGCTCTTTAATCATATGCAAAAGGGGTTTCCTTTTGACTTGAAGAATATCTGGGTGATTCTGAGGCTGGGTCAAATCAAATGTTATTTGTCACATGCTTCGTAAACAACAAGTGTGGACATACAGTGAAATGTTTACTTCTGGGCCCTTTCCAACAATGCAGAGAGAAAGAAAATAGAGAAATAATAGAAAAGAAAAACGTCACACTAAAGGTAACAATAGATACACAATCAGTAATGATAACTTGGCTATATACAAGGGGTACCAGTACCGAGTCGATTTGCAGGGGTACGAGGTAATTGAGGTAGATATGTACATATAACTAGGAATAAAGTGACAGATAATAAACAGTAGCAGCAGTGTATGTGATGAGTCAAAAACGTTAGTGCAAAAAGGGTCAATGCAGATAGTCCAGGTAGCTATTTGGCAAACTGTTTAACTATTTAGCAGTCTTATGACTTGGGAGTAGAAGCTGTTCAAAGCCCTGTTCGTTCCAGACTTGGTGCATCGGTACCACTTGCCGTGCGGTAGCAGAGAGAACAGTCTATGACTTGGGTGGCTGGAGTCTGACATTTTTTTGTCCCTTCCTCTGACACCGCCTGGTATATATAGGTCCTGGATGGCAGGGAGCTCAGCCCCAGTGATGTACAAGCAGTTGCCATACCTCCCTATAGGCTGTCTCATCGTTGTCGGTGATCAGGCCTACTGTACCACAGTCGTGTCGTCTGCAAATTTAATGATGGTGTTGGCGTGGCCTCCCACAACTGCGTGTGTGGCCACGCAGTCGTGGGTGAACAAGGAGTACAGGAGGGACTATGCATGCACCCCTGAGGGGCACCCGTGTTGAGGGGCACCCGTGTTGAGGGTCAGCGTGGCAGATGTGTTGTTGCCTACCCTCACCACCTGGTGGCGTCCAGTCAGGAAGTCCAGGATCCAGTTGCAGAGGGAGGTGTTCAGTCCCAGGGTCCTTAGTGATGAGCTAGGAGGGCACTATGATGTTGAAAACTAGAGCTGTAATCAATGAACAGCATTCTCACATCGGTGTTCCTTTTGTCCAAGTGAGAAAGGGCTGTGTGGAGCAGTGTCGTCATTAGGCCTGGGCTGCTGGGGCTCCAGCCCTAGATGCTTTTGGTCCAGACCCAAACTTTTTTATTTTTCACATTTCAGTCTGATATGAGTTATATACTGCACTAGGCAGTAGGAGGCACTGCAATAAGCCTTTTGTGTCACAGTGCCTGCTGTGATTGGTCAAGATTTCACAACACAGTGGACTGCTCATGTCCCTTGACCCCTTGCCCACCCTTACAGCACTGGTTACATGTCAATGTCATCACTCAGCAAAACGCATGTCACTCAGTCAGAGTTTTCAGCATAGCACAGAGCGAATATGGATATTTTGAACTTCTTCCGAAAGAGAGGCAAAAAACGTGAGCCGGTTGAAATCAGCAATGAATGAGGTGGAGCGGACAGAACAGCCAGACAGTCAAACTGCATCAGATTTAGCCACATGTTTGTGCAGGGTTGGTGGTAGCTAACTAGCTAGTCTCCTTTAGCGTAAGGGCTGGCTAATGCTAACAAGCTAGCGTTAGCGCTCAGCATCCTAAAGCTATTGGGTGTCATTCAGAGTTATTTAACATTATATTTAGTGAATGGGCAAGCAAAGGATGTCAATATAAGTCGTATTAGGACAAGTGTTTATTTACTGTGAGTGTATTTGATGGGTTTCGTATCTGTAGCTAGCTTGGCTGGCTAGCCACTTCGGTAGCTACTAGCTGGCTAGCTAGCTGAGACCGAAGAGATGAGAAAATGTTTCTGACTGAAGCACATACAGTATCTGTGGACTGAAGCTCAACTTTACCTCAACATTATATTTAACCTTTTATTGCAGTGGGCTAAATCAGGGTCGCACAGAGTGTTTCTTGGTAGTCTTAAACTAATCTACTCTGAAACAAAAGTATATACTTCACACACGTGGTTATGGGCTTCAAAAAGACACCTGTACCATGTCAGATATAGAATTGAAATGTATTCAATTTTGAGTTTGCATCCTAATATTACACGTTATACACATAGCAGAATAATGAAAAATAAAACCATAATACAAAACCATTTGACATAGAAACACCGGATTTTGGGCTGTTAAAAAAAATATATGTTTATTCATTATGAAATTATGAAAAATATTAATAACATCCCACTCATGAGGCCACTAGAGGGCACTTTGGTTATTCGACTGCAGGAAAGGCTACCCCTGTTGAAAATGAGCAATGTTGAGTTGGTAGAACTGACTAAATTAAATGAATCACAGAGGTCTTATAACCTATTCCATTCTAAAGGTAAACATGCTTGCCTCATGTCTGTTATTTCCATATAGACTATGTAACTATTTGTAACGAAACTGCCCATTATTAAATTGGTGAAATTATTTAATTTAGCTTTTATTTGTATTACTTTTTTTATTCATTTAGCTACTTACTTTTTCTATTGTTGCTGCATTGCCGAGAGGTTAACCTGCAAGAAAGCATTGTACTCCACATGTATGTGACAAGAAAACTAACTTGAACTTGAAAGGGAATGGGGAGGGCAGCCAGAAAGAGAGGGGGAAAAATGACCAGCTTTGTGGTTAGATTGTAGGTGAACAAAATATTGAAAATACATAGGCCCTTAAGTTGTGTCCTCAAATGTTACGCAATCTACTAAAAATCTTACATTAGCTAGTAGAACTGACAAGGTCTTATAACTTATTCCATTCTACAGGTATTTTTTGGGGCTCATGTCTCTTTATATTCATATACCCTAGGGCAGGGATGGGCAACTTTGATGGTGGTGGGGCCACAAAAAAATCATATGGGGCGGCAGTTGCTTGCAGTTCTGCATACCCACATTGGAGTTCTTTGTGCTATTATGAAAACTCTTGAATATTTCTTTACAGTTGAGTTGCCCTGGTCCTGTCAGTATACACTAACTTTAAAGACAACTGCCCCTATAAACCAACTTCTCATTTAGAAAACAGCTCATGTGGCATTTATATGAGTCAGAAACGTTTATTCTACTGTCAAAATTGACTAAAAACTGTAAATAGGATAATTTTGGTAATAAAGTCAGTCTCATCCAAAACAGAGTTTTGTGAGACTTGTGGTCGGTCGTGACTGCATAAATGATGGTTGGGTTTGTTTTAATCCCTCACACATGCCCACAGCTGGCAGCACACAAGTAATCATCAATTCGGAGTGCAGCTGCACACGGCCTGATCTTAATGACTGTGGTAAATTTGGGTTGACTTTGGATATCCCTATGGGGCTAGTTAGGGACAATCGTTTAATTACAAAATGTAATGGGACAACATGTTAAAATTCCAATAGCTCCAAATATCAATTACTTAAAAACCTCAAACCAACTATACATTTCAGAAATTCATACATAAATATGGAAATGAGAAAAAATGAAAAGGTGTGCAACATGAAAATATTGTCTCATTGACATTGTCATTTATTGATGGTCCCTAACTTGCCCGAGAGATAGGCTATCCAAATTCAGTCATGTTGTACACCAGCCGGCTGCAGCTAATTGGCTAAATAATTTGGCTAACTCTTCCCACCAGCGAACACACACAGGAGACACCCACATCAAACCACACCCCAAAATCAACTCACATCTGAATTCAGTCATGGCCGCTAGCATTTCTTAATAAACAAAATCTATAATACAGTCGCCATTTAAAACTAACTAATGACATGCTGCACCTCTACCTTGAGACCTTTCTGATGAGGCAGACAAGAAAAGAAACAGCAATGTAAAGAAAGCAATGTAGAGAGGCAGAGGAGGGGTGAGCACACAGTAGACAGTATCACTTAAAGCTGCTCTATGGATTCTAATTACGACACAGTTTGTGTGTGTGTGTGTGTGTGTCTCCCTCTCAGTTTATGTTTGAAGTTGTTGAGTGGTTTTTGGCAATACACTGTAAATGTATGTGTTCCAGAGTAGAGAGTGTTCCAGAGTAGAGACCCCCACAGTAGCAACTGTAATTGAGTACTGGCAGTGTCTGCTGTGTCAGGTAGGAAGGTACAATTTACCTGAACATTTCCTAAGCTCTCAATGTTCTAATCTCTCAGTGTTCGTGTCAAAATGTGCCAAATTCATGCATTTAGCTGTTGAAATTCCATTCTTTGGGGGCCAGGGAAGAATGCCCCTGGACGCCCCTACTGGCTTCGGGCTAAGCCCCGAATGTCTTCAAATTCAAGAAATGCCCCTGGTGTAGAGTGTAATAGAGATTGGTGATCTGTGGATCTTTTTTTGCGAATTGGATTGGTTCCAGGGTGTCTGGGATGATGGTGTTGATGTGAGCCATGGGATATGCTTAGTTATAATGGGGTCTGTTGTCTGTAAGTGTTTATGGTTATCCTCAAAACATGGCTAACATGCTGACCAGACCGGACACGCCGTGTGCGCGAGCGTCGCAAAATAAATGTAGAAATCCATGTTATTCAATAATTGCACCCACACTGCTCGCACGCACCAACGAGCGTCTGCGTTGCCAAGGGCTAAAATAGAACTCCTTTCTATTTCTGACGCAGATCGCACTGCAAGTCCTGCCTCTCCCATCTCCTCATTGGTTTAGAAAAGCAGGTACCCACGTGCCATCTCCTCACGTGGGTGATTGAAAGACGAAATGTTTTGCCGGTTGTCATGGAAATACTATGAAAGTGTAGATGTCAATCACCATATAAATTCAAAGATTAAAAAGCATGGAAGGAGCAGAGATGACTAGAAACGATTCGGTTGGCAGTTTTATGTGTGGATTAATTGTCGGAGTAGAGAACCTTCTGCATTTCAGGTAAAATAACAACTCAATGTTTATATCCCAGGACAAATTAACTAGCAACAAGCTAGCTAAATAGGACAAATTTGCTAGCTAAATAGGACAAATTAGCAAGTGCAAGCTAACTAGCTAAATTGCCATACATGTTTAATGCTTTTTGACCTGTCCCCAAATTAATGTAATTGGTTCAGAGTTTGTTTTGATATTTTAACCTGCGTGTCGTGATCGCGTTTGGTGTAGGGGGACAAAATAAATGTATGCACAATGGGGCACGCGCGCAGCTGGTTTAGGTTCCGCGTAAACAGGACCATGCACTATAGGGGACATATTTAGATGTTACATCCAGGATGATTATAGGGATACAATGTCCTACCTCGGGACTGTCTGTCGTAGGATTCAGTCAGGAACTCTCTGATCTTATCGGAGGGAATGGCGAAAGAAATACCAGCTGTCACTTTCAGAGTGTTGATCCCGATCACCTCACCATCCTACAATAACACCGTCAATAATGAAGTCAATAATACAATCATCCAACAACAATATAGTCAATTTAGTGTCTGAAAACCACACATAGTGACACACTAATAACACTGTAACACAATCACACATTTGCATACAGTTTCAAACTACAATGTGCCATCATGCAGACACAGTGTCTGCCTTCTATTAGACATGTAGAACTACTGTTTAACTGTCAATAAACAAAGAGTATTCTCACCAGATTCACCAGAGGGCCTCCTGAATTACCATACTGTCAACAAAAAAAGGACATCACTTCAGTTCTCAGTTCACAATCCTTTGGGATGTGTGTGCATGTGTTCAGACTCACATTGATAATAGCGTCTGTCTGAATGTATTCCATTTCAGAGTTGCGTAGGCCCAACTCCTTGCCCCCTCGTTGGGTTGTGCTGACTATTCCTGTGGTAACTGTGTTCTGGAGTGAGAAGGGGCTTCCGATGGCCACCACAAACTCCCCAGGCCTCAGGTCTGACGAAAGCCCCAACATCAGCACAGGAAGCTTGATCTGTAGGGTGGACAAGTTAGGGAGGGCATATTTATTTACAGCATTAATATTTACAGTGAACCTAAAGTCCTTCAAGCACAATTCCATAGACCCTTCCAATTCTTCTCACTGTATGGTCAGTCCACCCCCTCAACAGTGCATCTATTTTATAAGTGACTACTGGCCAGTACCTCATGAAACAGTACAAATCCATTTATGTTAAACTCCGGAACCACAGACTCCATGGCTAGGCAACCATGACAAGCCAGAGACAGTGCCTAGACAGACAGAGGGTATATTTATCCAGCCACAGTTTCTCTCTGCATGAAATAATTTCCATTCCGTCCAGTCATAGCCAATGAGTGTATGGTCCTAGCCGAAGCGTGCCCACCATGAATTCCCTGACAACAGCACCATCTTGAGACCTTTCCCATTTGTTCCCTGTATCCATTTTGTTTACCCTGGGTTATAAATAGAGTCACAGTGTGGGAAGCTAAGGTAACTGAGACTGACTGGCCAACAAGCCAAAGATCTGTATGCAAACACCAAAACACGCCCTGTAGTCAACTACCCAGGCGTATTCATAATGCCATCATGAAATATGATAACACTACACTTCCCTTTCCAATATAGTGTATACACTAGGTTATTACATGTTGATTGGCATCCCTACACAACATTAGAGCCACTTTTTACTGCTGACCGTTGCCTACAATAGCTGAATAGGTCTACAAATAGTATTAATCTATAAAAATGGATGTCAATTATAAGACGCCATTTTAGCTTGCGGGAACTCAATGCGAACTTGGCCCCTGAGTTGTAGCGTAAGTATTAATAGAAGATGACAGTGAGAAGATGAGAGTGCGTAACTGAGGAGGGGAACTTTTCACATCCCCCAATCCCACCTTCTCTTCCTCCCCCCTCTCATTCCCTTCATCCAGACATGACACCGGAATAGCAGTCTGTGACTCCCCACCCTCACACTCACTCACACATACACACGAACAAACACACACACATGTTTGTTTTACTATCCTTGTGGGGACCAAACAATTGATTCCCATTCAAAATCCTATTTTGCCTAAACCCTAAAACTAACCTTAACCTAACCTCAAACCCTAAACCTAACCTTAACCTAACCTCAAACCCTAAACCGAACCATTATTCGAACCCTTACCCTAATTGTAACCCTAAACCTAACCCCTAAGCCTAAAATAGCATTTTTCCTTTTGGGGACCGGCGAAATGTCCCCACTTGTCTGAATTTTCCTTGTTTTGTTGCCCTTGTGAGGAAATACACACACACACACACACACACACACACACACACACACACACACACACACCGCCCCTACCCCGACCCGACCAGGGTGAGGGGATAACCAGATGGAGGTAGAAAAGGCACATGGTGGCAAGAGAAAGTCAGGTGAGTCTTAGTCACTGAGACAGTCAGGACTGGTTGTCTGCCAGCCGCTTGCTGTGGTGACAGTGGTAATAACAGCGTGAATGACGAAAACACATCTTGACACACACCTGTACATATCCATCTGCTTACACACAGTGCTGACACTGTCTTGAGGGCGGTACAGTCATGCTTACACACATCCACTCAAACTGTGAATGCCTAGACTAGCTGATATGAGCCCTTTGAGGGTGGGAGTGTCTATGTGTGAATAGGCATAAAGGAAACATTAAATGCAGTGACTCTTCATGTGTGAGGACTGTTAGTCTAGCTCTCACCTACTAACCACTTGCAGCTACTTTTTGTCCTTGTGGATTCCGTGTCGTATACTGTATATGTAATTTCGGTGGTCCTGACTTTCTCTTGACCATACGTGACTCACCAGGTTATTTTGAACCATGGGCTGGTCTTAATGCCTTAACACTCATCCCCCAACATTTACCACACTACAGTGTGTGGTAATGAAGATAATAAAAGTCCTGGACTGAGAAGCTTCCGTACTGTTCTTGCCGGACAGCCTGTAATGAGTCAGAACCAAGTATATCAGCATTCAGTCACTAGCGTGTGAGGGCGCAGAAGCCAACTGCGCAGAGAGTTTTTTCATGGTCCTAGTTCTTGCCGGATTTAGCTACCAACAGTTTTTACACATTAAGAAGAGGTGGTTAAAGGTAGAAGACGAGGAGCAGGAAACCCTCTCCTGCATTGGCCGTCCCTAACATCACGCGAGATGCTTTCAGTTAAATGCACTAATACCTGGTCTTCAATCTCAAGTTAAAACTTTGAATTTAAATTTCAACCACTCTATTCTTAAAAAATGAATGTTTTCCAAGCTCTCAATTGCTTCATACATAACTGAGAATGGCACAATTTCAGATTTGAATAGAGGCTGAGACAGTGACAGAAAAAGGCACATACTTCAACAGGAAAGCCAGTATTTACTAACAGCCATCCAGAAAAAGTATGGCATGACAGGGGCACTTAGAAGTCGTGGTATCATTCCAGATATTCATATATTCATCATCTCAACCATCTCTAGAAAATTGTACTGTACATCTAGAGTGTCTGCTATGGCAGGGGGTGGAAGGACCGACAGGGAAAATGCCTCCTTTGTTGCCATAGACAAGCCTTTGTTTCATATTACAGCTTTGGCAGTTTGGAATCGCTTTTAAAACCTACTACCGTAATTTCCGGACTATTAAGCGCACCTGAATATAAGCCGCACCCACTGAATTAATTTTTATTTTTTATTTTGAACATAAATAAGCCGCACATGTTTATAAGCCGCAGGTGTCTACATTGAAACAAATGAACTTTACACAGGCTTTAACGAAACACGGCTTGTAACAAAAATAAATAGACTTTAACGAAACACGGCTTGTAACAAAAATAAATAGGCTTTAACGAAACACGGCTTGTAACAAAAAAATAATAATTTGCAGTAAGCTTTAGTTGTCTTTTTGCACTGACTCAATTCCTCACGCTGCTGTTTCCAACGTCTTATCATCGACTCATTAAGACCAAGCTCCCGTGCAGCAGCTCTATTTCCTTTTCCAACAGCCAGATCAATCGCCTTCAACTTGAAAGCTGCATCATATGCATTTCTCCGTGTCTTTGCCATGATGAGAGTGACAAAATGATTACCGTAATCAGAATGATGGGAAGTTTGAGAGCGCTCGATTTAATCTAAACAGTAAACCAAAAAGTTGTTTGACCTTAACCCGTTCGGCAATTTCATTGGTCTAATGAAAGCTTCATGCCGGCAAAAAACTTGAGCACATCACAGAATGTTTTTTTGGAGAAAAAAAAATTGAAAGCGGGAAAAATCCATATATTAGCCGTGTCATTGTTTAAGCCGCGAGGTTCAAAGCCTGGGAAAAAAGTTGCGGCTTATAGTCCGGAATTTACGGTACATTAACTCCTATTTTATGACTTGAGCCTAGGTGCAAACATATTTTGTCAAGCTTCATGCTGTGATGGACTGTCGCTAATAGTTTAAAAGGCGCACGTAAATATGTGAAAACGGGTTAATTTTACTTAACACAAGAAATTCACAACTGTAAACTGACACCAACACAGCTGGCACCCGTTAGTTCAAAGAGACATGCCAGTGAAATACACACACCCTTTGTTTGGTGATTAAACCTATTACAACGTCTACGGTTTTTACTGTGGTCACTACTGTGTTCTTCCTATAGGGGAATTCAAGGCAGTAGGTATTATGTTATCTTTGTAGCACTGTGCTACCATGCAGAGATAACTGTAGATATCATGGGGAGGACTAGCAAGTGGTGTGACTGTTCGTGTGTGTACAGTACTTTGGCTACACATGAACTTTTAGCCCAAGGGTTGTGCCACAGTGAATAAAGAGGAGCGTGATCTGACATGCTCACACCTGTAGAACCATCAGCTCTGGGGATCAGCATTGGCTGAGGGGTGGCAGAAACGTACGTGTGTGAGCTCAACATAACAGCTAGTTTCAGGGAAAGAGTTACGCACACACCCAAATATATCACAGGAGCTGGGAAAAGTCTATGTCATAAGAAAAATAAATGTCCCTTCCCTCACTGATTGCTAGCCATCTTAACAATATTTAATAGCATAGGCTAGTTAATATAAACAACTTTCAACCATACTGGCTAAGCTAACCTTCACTGATATCGGACAGAAAAACAATATGGTGCACACATTGTTGTAAATATCACAGCCAACATAACAGCAAACACATGGCCAAAAGCTCCATTCCTTCAGCATAGTTTACAGACACCCTGAATGACTGGATGCCATCTCACTGACGGGCGGCTAGACGCCACACACTTTTGATCTCTAGGCCATGCAGACCTGACGAGATGCGGTTGGGATGTTTGGGTCTCTCTTCCCTGCATCACTGGCTTGGAAAACAACCACCTACAAACTAGGCCAAGTCTGCAGCATGGAACATAAGAGCAAGGCCGGTCGGCTTTCCTTGGCCCTCGTCTGCACATGCTGCATTCAAATGGTTGAGAACGATTGTGGGAGAGCGAGTGAAATGGAGGATGAGACGAGGATGTGATTCATTTACCCTCTGCTTCTTTCCAGAAGGACACCACTTTTTCCACAAGATGAGGAGCAGAGCATGTCCTGGATGTCTCCTAAACCAATAAGAGCCCTGGTCTGGTCTAGCCAGCGCCAGTCATCCTAGCAGACGTCTGGGAGGTGGACTACATGGGGAGCTTACAGACTAACATTGTGGTAGGGGACTGAGAAACAATGCATTTAGTGATGATGATGTGGCGTCCTGTTGACATGACTTCCTCAGTTTTTTTGGGCACTGCCCAAATTGAGGACATCGTCAGTGAACTATTGTGTATGAGAGACAAGTTATGCAGTGAGTTGATAGGGTTAACAAGCTGCTCCTTCCCCTACATGATGACCTCTCTCAATATCGTCCCAGCGCTACATCACAGAGAACTCATTAGCCTCACCTAGCTTTCCAGACATATGGAACTGTTTCCCTCTCTTCCTCTCTCTCCATCCCACTCTCTTTCTGTCAGAAAGGAGTGTAGCACTTTTTCCCTTTCTCCTTCCCATCCTCTGAAGTCCCAGCTGCTGCAGACAGACTAATGTCTTCCCCAGAGACGGGGTACACCACACCACAACCCAGGAACGGACCAACCCAGCCACCAATAAACTCTGCTTCTCATGGAGCACCGAGGGGGAAGAGAGGGTATTCTACATCCAAAAAGTACATTTTCAAAGCTCACGTGTGATTGATTCTTTCTCAGTGGGCTTATATGCACTACAACGTTTGACAATAGTAACCCCTACTCATAATGACTCCCACTTGAAGCAAGAGAGATAGGGAGAGTGAGGAAAAGAGGGAAAGAGATGAATACTTAAGAGTACAGACCTGAAGCACTGAGGACAAAACTGTGACGACTGACTATATTTTCCCTTACATTTCAAATTAAGAAATTCTAACTTTCCCTTTATTTTCCCGTCTAATTATCTCCCTCCCTCTCTCATCCTCTAATTTCTCTTTCACTGACTCTCTCCATCTCTATTCGACTCTTTCCCTCACAAACACCCTCCCCTACCCCATGTATCATTAGCTGGGATGTGCTGTCCCCCATGGAACTGGGTAGACACTGTCTCACATAGAAGGGACAACTGGGGCAAAGATTTCAACAGCTGGCTCAACAAATTGAGCCATTTTGTGACTAAACGTAAAAAAAGAAGAAATTATATTCCCAAACAAAGATAAATGACATAAAACACAATGGAAAAAGACTTTGGAGTACCTTAAACGATGTCATAGGCAGAATACCTTCAATGGAGATTAATTGGGTTATGGGTTATCGATAACAAACCTTTTGATATTGCCAATCATTTGAATGATTATTTCACTGGTAAAGTGGAAAAACTCAGAAGTGAAATGACAACATTGAACAGTGAACAATCATATTTTTGTATAAAATATCTAATAATGAAAGAGAAGGATGGCTATTTTGAATTTGGTCATGTTAGTGCGGGAGAGGTGGAAAAACTACTGTTATCCATAAATAATGATAAGCCACCAGGTATAGACAACCTTGATGGGAAACTATTGAGAATGTATGTGCCACTCCTATTTGCTATATATTTAACCAAAGCCTAAAGGAGTGTGTGTCCACAGGCGTGGAAGGAAGCAAGAGTAATTCACTGCCTAAAAATAGTAAAGCACCCTTTGCTGGCTCTAACAGTCGACCAATCAGTTTTCTGCCTGTTCTTAGTAAACTGATGGAGAGGATTGTTTGACCAAATATAATGATATTTTTCAGAGAACAAGTTAACTACTGACTTTCAGCATGCATACAGAGAAGGGTATTCAACTTGTACTGCACTGACTCAGATGACAGATGATTGGTTAAATGGATATTACGATGATAGTTGGAGCTGTTAGATTTCAGTGCAGCCTTTGTTATTGATCCTAAATTGTTATTGAAAAAAACTTAACATTACCTGCCATCACATGTTTGGAGAGTTATTTATTCAGTAGAACCCACAGTGTTCCTCAACGGAAGCTTCTCTAACATCAGATATCTACAGTGCCATATCCCCCAGGGCAGTTGCCTTGGGCCGTTACTTTTCTCCATTTTTACAAATGATTTGCCACTGACCTTACATGAAACTAGAATGACTATGTATGCTGATGATTCCACACTCTAGATGTCAGCAACAAAGCCAGTGAGCTCACTGAGATTCTAATACAGAGCTACAGTCAGTATCAGAATAGGTAAACTGGTCCTAAATTCATCTAAAACTAAAAGCATCGTATTCGGTTCAAAACATTCTAACACATAAACCTCAACTGGAGTTGTACATAAAGGGTGTGATCATTGAGCAAGCTAAACTCCTAGGTATAACATTGGATTGTCAATTTTATTTTACCTTTATTTAAGAGTTGGAAGTCAATTGTGTGCCGCCCTATGGGACTCCCAATCACGGCTGGTTGTGATACAGCCTGGATTCGAACCAGGGTGTCTGTAGTGACGCCTCTAGCACTGAGATGCAGTGCCTTAGACCGCTGCGCCACTCGGGAGCCCAAATTATCATGTTCAAGTTATATTGACAAAGTTGATCTGAAGAAGGGGAGGGATATGTCTGTTATAAAAATTAGTCCTGTGTTTTTGACACAAAAATCAACTGTACTAGTTATTAAGGCTCTGGTCCCATCTTGATTACTGGCTGGTAATATGGTCCAGTGCAGCAAAGAAAGACATCGCAAAGCTGCAGCTGGCTCAAAACAGCAGCAGGCCTTTCCATTAACTGCACATCCAGAACTAACATGAACAACATGCATGCAAGTCTTTCCTGGTTGAGGGTTGACGAGAGATTAACGGCTTCTCTTCTAGTTTTTATGATAAATATTACTGTGACTTAAATTCCAGATTGTCTGCATAATCAAACAACATTCAGCTCAAACACCCATACATACCCCACAATACATACCACCAGGGGTCTCTTCACAGTCCCCATGTTCAAAACGCGTTCATGGCACGATGCAGAGCTATCATCGCATGGAACTCCCTTTCACCTCCAATTACTCAAGCAAACAGCAAAATGACCTTTAAAAACGGATTAAATAATAACTCCTGGAACCTCTGGGGCTGTGAGGGGACACACACAAACACACACACTCTAACACACTCTATATATATATTTGTATTCTTTTTGTTGTTGTATTGTTTGTATATCATTGGTGCGACTGTCCTTGACTATCAGCGTATCAGTGTTTTGTTACTTGTCATGTTTTGTGTTTTTTGTGGACCCCTGGAAGAGTAGCTGCTACTTATGCAAAAGCTAATGGGGATCCAAATAAACTAAATATAAAGAAGTCTTAGCTATGGAGCCACAATGGGGCCCCGGGTGTATGGTCAATCCACAATCAGCGCTGGGCTGTCATGGTCAACCAGTAGTTGGGTGGTAGTCTTTACCACCATGGCACAAAGCATTCGACTTTTCAGTGTCTTGAAACTGGTCCTGTTTTGAGAACTATAAGATTTATGCTGGTTTTCATTACAACAACTATTTCCATCCATAATCTTTTCTTCAGACATTGATGGATCACTGCTTTGGGTCTGATATCACCTTACTGTTGTCTAGTATAGGTCTTGAATGTAGACCTATCCAGGGCCAGTATGAGGAACCAATGTAGGCCGCATAAAAGAAAACATAACCTTGTCTTGACGTTTTGGGCCGATGCAGTGTGTAGCCCTGTCCTTGTCGTGAGTGTCTTTTCAGCTGTGCATTGAAGCGAGGGAAAGCTCGGTGAGGCATTCTGCTGTGCAGTTACTCATAGCCCGTGGCTTTGACTAGGTGCCAGGCATTCCTTCATATGGTTGTCGACTATGATTCATGTGGGATGTGTTTCCCGCTGGTCCACAAAGCAACAGCCTCTCAATGTTACTGTACTTTCCCGTGGCAAAAATCTTACATGGCCTGCCTCCATGCCATTTATGAGCAAAACTTTTGCAATCAAAACTATTTTCTCATTGGAGCATAACATGGGTTTTCATCTGCTGTTAATGAGTCTTTGCAGAATATCTTCCAAGTTTATTTCTGAGAATCGTTGCGTAATGACTGTTGTTTTATGAAGTGTTTTTTTCTGAATGCCATTGCCAACATGAACTATGTGTTGAATACCAGCATTTACAAGGACCATTTGATTGTACTTGTTGCACCACTCAAACAATCACCTCTCTGATATCAAGCTGAACAACACTTTTCTATCAATAACATCTTGCAATTCCGACTCCCCTGCTGTTTTATAGGGAATAATATTGAGTAATTGTTGTTCACTTTGCCAATGGTGTCTAAATATGCAGTTGTAAAATATAGGAAAGTACTGCACCAAGATGGCTGCTGTTGGCCTGGAAGGCTGTACTTAAAATCCAATCCGCTCCACGGGTGTTGAAACTGTCAATGTCATTCCCACACACTCTCATAGGCAGGAATTAAAAAGGACTGAAGCGTGGGAGCTACTGTGTAAAGCCACACTCCTCAAACCCACTATTTATGCACTTATAATATTCCATAAAGTTTCCATTTGAAGGAATAATGTGACGATCTTTGTGAAGGAGTGGGTGGCACACACAAGCAAACTAACATGTTGCAAATGTTTCTAACTGCAAACCCGTTCCTTATGCCTCCGTTTGGCTCCTATGTTAATTATTGATTTGGTAAGTTGTTTGAATAAAGTTATTTCAATTTGATTTGGAACTATGACCGTGACCTCTAGTGACCACTCTTACTGGTGAGTCGATCTTGAGGAGTGCGATGTCGGACTTCTCATCCACGTCTTTGATCTTGGCGTCGTAGGTGGCACCGCTCTTCAGCTCCACCTTTACTCTATGCTTATTGGCCACAACGTGGGCGTTGGTCACGATCTGTCCATCCTCCGACACCACGAACCCTGAGCCACTGGCCACCGCCACCTCCCTCTTAGAATATGCCATCCTGAGCAAGAGGGAGGGGAAGATAGAGAGGTAGAAAGGGAAAGAAAGACAGATGCGGAGAGAAGAGAGAGACATTTATAGAGAAAGGGAGGGAGGAATAGAAAGAGGGTGAAGGAGAGACAGGGGATATGGAGAAAGATCATTTTTTTGAATTTTTACCTTTATTTAACTAGGCAAGTCATTTAAGAACAAACTCCTATTTTCAATGACGGCCTAGGAACAGTGGGTTAACTGCCTTGTTCAGGGGAAGAACAACAGATTTGTACCTTGTCAGCTCGGGGATTTGAATTTGCAACCTTTCGATTATTAGTCTAACGCTCTAACCACTAGGCTACGCTGCCGCCCCTGAACAAGGAGAGGCAGAGATAATGAAAAAGGATAAGTACTTAAGTGTCGTCCCAACTAGTGTATTCTTACATCCAGGTGGGTCATAAAGAAAACTCTAGTATTTGTCTACAGATATTCAAGGACCTACACACACACAGCTCTTACTTGCGGTAGAGTTCAATGTGAACCACGGCCGGGGCGATCCTCTCCACCACGTCAGCGATGAAGTTGTATTTGTGTCTCAGACTGTTAGGGTTGTCCTGGGCTAGAAATACAACAGAGACAGGATGTTGCAATAAGTATTTACTCACCAGAAACACAAATTCAATGACAGAATGTAACAGCAGTGCAAGAATAAGTCCAGTATATGAAACTGGTAATTATCTGAAGAGAAAGGGAACGATGACAGTTTGTGGCATAGACACTATCCTGTGTTTGTAAGTGCCTTTTGAGGTCTTCTGTAAGAAGACAAGTCAGGAAATGTTGATGATATACCATGTAATTATATCATGCTGTCTTTTTCCAGGTTGTGAATTAAGCCTTTTCTGACGATTATCATAGACATTTTGCTTTTTAAATCAGCAATCTGTGATTGTAACATACATTATTTTTTACTTTTGAATTAATATACACTCTGCGGCCAGTTTATTAGGTAAACCCATCTAGTACCAGGTTGGACACCCCTTTACCTCCAGAACATACAGAATTCTTCGTGGCATGGAAACATTGCTCAATAGGTATCAAGAGATGTAAGGTGTGCCAGGAAAACATTTCTCACACCCTTACACCACCAGCCTGTAGCGTTGACACCAGGCAGGATGGAGCCATGGACTCATGCTGCTTGCGCCAAATCCTGACTCTGCCATCAGCATGATGTAACAAGAAACGGGATTCATCAGAACAGGCAATGTTTTTTCACTCCTCAATTGTCCAGTGTTGGTGATCGTGTGCCCACTGGAGCTGCTTCTTCTTGTTTTTAGCTGATAGGAGTGGAACCCAGTCTGGTCGTCTGCTGCAATAGCCCATCCATGACAAGGACTGACTAGTTGTGCGTTCCGAGATGCCGCTCTGCACATTACTATTGTACTGCGCCGTTATTTGCTTCTTTGTGGTTCGCCTTTTAGCTTGCACGATTCTTGCCATTATCCTTCGACCTCTCATTAATGAGCTGTTTTCGCCCACAGGACTGCCGCTGACTGGATGTTTTTGTTTGTCGCACCATTCTCTGTAAACCCTAGACACTGTTGTGCATGAAAAGCCCAGGAGGCCGGCCGTTTCTGAGATACTGGAACAAGCGAACCTGGCACCAATGATCATACCATGTTCAAAGCTGCTTAGGTCACTCGTTTTTCCCATTCTAACGTTCAATCGAACAGTAACTGAATGCCTCTATGTCTGTCTGCCTGCTTTACCTAGAAAGCCACGACCACGCAAACCTTTTTCGTGAATGGGGTGGTCACTGATTTTATATATTAATTGATTCTTGAAGAATATAACTTAAAAATGCCTCATGAGCTTAGTTCAACCGTTGTACCCGATCAGAAACCCCAAATCTAAGATTGTTTACAAACTGTGGAGTAAAACAATGTAATTGTAAACAAACATTGACTATATAACCTCAAAACATGGTTAAAACTATAATTTTGATATCGTGGACGGTCATTCCTTGCATCCATAGCTCTGTCTATGGATGTGAGAGTGGTTCCATTTCTCCAACCCAATTCCTGAGCTGTTTACCAAAACCGAGGTGGGGTGTCCGCTTTGTTATTATTTGAACTGCAGATTGCCTATTGAAGTAAATACAACAATCATGCTTTTAACAACTCTGTTTTCTCTTTCCACATCCTCCTCAAATAATTATGTTCAAAACATAGAAAGAGAGCACAAAATATGTTTTGTCGTACAATCCTACACCTTGCTGTTTTGGACTTATAAAGGTTGTTAAGTTCGATTTTATTACTCGCCATCCAATGCAAAGTGGCGTCCAAAAACCTAGAAGAATAGGTCTACCAATGATTAGAAGTTATTCCGAAATCTCTTTAGTCTAACTTTAACGTTACTGTGATGGGTTGAGAAAGAAAAGAAGAAAAACGTTCTGCTTGAGGCCCAACACAGGTGTAGAATGAGCACTAGCCTGACATACTGCACTTAATTACACGTTCAGAATAACCCATTTCTTTCCTGTTCAAGAGGGGAAATTCCTAAATGGAATTCATACTTCATATCGTCAGCATAGCTGTAATTTCCCCCAAAAATAAGGGGGTCATATAGCATGATGGCTTTAGGCAACTTGTTTCATTTTAGTCTAACAAAAGCCAATGTTAAAACTTCATACAGGAATGACTGGGTTTGTTACACCCAATAGCATCTCAAATCAAATCAAATTGTATTAGCCACATACGCCTAATACAACAGGTGTCGACCTTACAGTGAAACGCTTACTTACGAGCCCCCAACTAACAATGCAGTTTCAAAAAATACAAGAAAATACAAGAATAAGAGATACAAGTAACAAGTAATTAAAGAGCAGCAGTAAAACAACAATAGCGAGACCACATACAGGGGGGTACCGGTACAGAGGCAATGTGCGGGGGCACCGGTTAGTTGAGGTAGTAGGGACATGTAGGTAGAGTTATTGAAGTGACCATGCATAGACAACAAACAGAGAGTAGTATCGGTGTAAAGATGGGGGGGGGGGGGGTAGCCATTTGATTAGATGTTCAGGAGTCTTATGGCTTTGGGGTAGAAGCTGTTTAGAAGCCTCTTGGACCTAGACTTGGCGCTCCGGTACCGCTTGCTGTGCGGTAGCAGAGAGAACAGTCTATGACTAGGGTGGCTGGAGTCTTTGATCCTTTTTAGGGCCTTCCTCTGACACCGCCTGGTATAGAGGTCCCGGATGGCAGCAAGCTTGGCCCCAGTGATGTACTGGGCCATTCTCACTACCCTCTGTAGTGCCTTTCGGTCGGCGGCTGAGAAGTTGCCATACCAGGCAGTGATGCAACCAGTCAGGATGCTCTCGATGGTGCAGCTGTATAACCTTTTGAGGATCTGAGGACCCATGCCAAATCTTTTCAGTCTCCTGAGGGGGAATAGGTTTTGTCATGCCCTCTTCACGACTGTCTTGGTGTGCTTGGACCATGTTAGTTTGTTGGTGATGTGGACACCAAGGAACTTGAAGCTCTCAACCTGCTCCACTGCAGCCCTGTCGATGAGAATGGGGGTGTGCTCGGTCCTCTTTTTCCTGTAGTCCACAATCATCTCCTTTGTCTTGATCACGTTGAGGGAGAGGTTGTTGTCCGAGCACCACATGGCCAGGTCTCTGACCTCGTCCCTGTAGCCTGTCTCGTCGGTGTCATCGGCAAATGTAATGATGGTGTTGGAGTCGTGCCTGGCCATGCAGTCATGAGTGAACAGGGAGTACAGGAGGAGACTGAGTACGCACCCCGTGTTGAGGATCAGCATGGCAGATGTGTTGTTACCTACCCTTACCACCTGGGGGCGGCCATTAGGAAGTCCAGGATCCAGTTGCAGAGGGAGGTGTTTAGCCCCAGGGTCCTTAGCTTAGTGATGAGTTTTGAGGGTACTATGGTGTTGAACGCTGAGCTGTAGTCAATGAATAGCATTCTCACATAGGTGTTCCTTTTGACCAGGTGGGAAAGGGCAGTGTGGAGTACAATAGAGATTGTATTATCTGTGGATCTGTTGGGGCGGTATGCAAATTGGAGTGGGTCTAGGGTTTCTGGGATAATGGTGTTGATGTGAGCCATGACCAGCCTTTCAAAGCACTTCATGGCTACAGACGTGAGTGCTACGGATCAGTAGTCATTTAGGCAGGTTACCTTAATGTTCTTGGGCACAGGCACTATGGTGGTCTGCTTGAAACATGTTGGTATTACAGACTCGGACAGGGAGAGGTTGAAAATGTCAGTGAAGACACTTGCCAGTTGGTCAGCGCATGCTTGCGGAACACGTTCTGTGTACCGCAAGAACGTGCGGTACACGTTCTGGTAATCCATCTGGCCCTGAGGCCTTGTGAATGTTGACCTGTTTAAAGGTCTTACTCACATCGGCTGCGGAGAGCGTGATCACACAGTCTTCCGGAACAGCTGGTGCTCTCATGCATGTTTCAGTGTTATTTGCCTCGAAGCGAGCATAGAAGTAGTTTAGCTCATCTGGTAGGCTTGTGTCACTGGGCAGCTCTCGGCTGTGCTTCCCTTTGTAGTCTGTAATGGTTTGCAAGCCCTGCCACATCCGACGAGCGTCTGAGCTGGTGTAGTTCGATTCGAGTAGATCTGCAATGAAGGTCAGGGTCTGAAGTATTCTCCTTAAAGTTTAAGACACGAAAATCACGGAATGGAAAAGAACATAGCTCAAACACAATGGGATTGAACAGTAGGGATAAGTCTCTCATCTAGACCTAAGATCAGTCTGAAGTCTCTAGAGAGGTCATAATTTACAACCTGTCTTCTTCACTTCTCAACGTTATGATGATACCTGGCTCTCCCTCTTGACACAGACATACCTGATTTGTTTCCACAGACACATCACTGCAGTGGAAATGAAGGAGAGTGGATTTGTGCCAGTTGATGACGAAACCTTTCTTGCGGACTTGGGAAAATCACAAACCAGATGTAGTCAGTGTGTGCTCCTTCCATAGCAGTGTAAGGTACTGTTGCCTTGTACGTAGACCATGACAGGTTATTTATTAATGAGACACTGTCAAAGCTGGGGTTCAGATCAGGTCAACGCCGGATGGAATGAAGTCGACCACGAGACAAATCAAAAAGCATATGGACCATGGATGGAGAGCATCTACTTAAACCTGGGCGGCAGGTAGCCAAGTAGTTAGAGCATTGGGCCAGTAACCGAAAGGTTGGTGAATTGAAAACCCGAGCTGCCAAGGTCAAAATCTGTCGTTCTGCCCCTGAACAAGGCAGTTAACCCACTGTTCCTAGGCTGTCATTGTAAATGAGAATTTGTTCTTAACTTACTTGCATAGTTAAATAAAGGTATAATAAAAATAAATAAACTCCCTCTAAAATCATGAATATCATTGGAATGCCTTTGAAAAATGAGTGTTTTTATTAACTATCAGTTTTTACTGTTCTGAAATGGAGGACATATGCATAAGCTTCCTTACAGAATTATATACTGTATATGTTTAGTCGACCCTCATGCACTGGCAATATTTATTTCAATGTTGAATTGTGTCAAATAAAATATACTTAAAAAGGTCCTACAAACAAACAGTTAAACTGAGACAGATGGCTTTTTGATTTGAGTGCTCAGTCCCCAGGCAGGCATGCTTTACTACAGACTGAGACAGAGGAAGAGAGAGGGGTGCCATCAGAAGCAAAGCAAAGCCTATCGTCATCTAAGGGTGAAAGGGGGGATACCTAGTCAGTTGTACAACTGAATGCATTCAACTGAAATGTGTCTTCCGCATTGAACCAAACCCCTCTGAATCAGAGAGGTGTGGGGAGATGTCTTAATCAGCATCCATGGCACCCGGGAAACATTGTGTTAAATGCCTTGCTCGGGGACAGAATGACAGATTTTTACCTTTCGGTTACTGGCCCAACACTCCTACCCTGCAGGCTACATGGTAGCAGTCTCTATTCTGGCTCCCTGAAAGGTAGTCCATGTTGTCTTATCAGTTACCTTCGTCTGGCCTGGCTGTCTGGCAGAGTGGCCGTGCCCTCAACTTGACCTCCTCAGAAGTGGGGGAACTGGGGGAAAGAGTAGAGGAGGATGGAGCCACATTTTCTCTCTTCATGTCTCGTTATGTCTATGCAACATGTAGCAACACACAAAACCACTCAAAAGCTCATGAAACAATGAGCTTCTTCAGATAGTCATGATCTCCAAGGACCAGCTCAGTAACCTCCCGTCAAAGAGACATTCCACCCAGGTATGTATCTCTCCCTCTAATTAGACACACTCCAACTCACTGACCTCATCAAGAAACCAAACTTCATTCTTGTATCAAGCACTCCCCAACACACACCAGTCTGCCTGCCTGTACACACTGTTAGTACTTTATGAGCTTTTCCCTAAGGAAGCTGCTCTTCCTTATCCCCATCCTACATGCAGAGGGATTGGGTTGAAGTGTCAGTGGGGTTGCATTCCTTCTGCAGTATTACTGTAATTCACGTCCCTTGCTGCGAGGCTGTGATGCAGCAAATGCATTGGCTGCACTGAATACACACTCACTAAGCCTTTGAGAGAGTCCCTGAGTCAAAGGAAACATAGCCACTGAGCTCTGTGAACATACACAGAAACGCACAATCCCAATTCTATCCCTGGTCACTGTCCCTAAGGCCTAGACCCTTGCTGATGAACTGAAAGTGCGAAGCTAGAAAGGGTATAGTCTAGAGGACTGGGTAGTGAACTACGGTCTGGGAATGTGCCTTATATTTGGGATCAGAGACTGGGAAAGGAATGGGGAAAGAAATATGGAGAATGATAAAGCAGAGGAAGGAATAAACTAGGTTCTCTTCAAATTGACGACATATTTTCATGAGAATATTCTAGACTCCGCATAAAGAAAATATGCACATTTTTCCATCAGTGGTTCAATATGTTTCCACCAAATGGACTTGTTGCAGATAAAAATCATTGCGTGATGACGTAGTGAACACAAAATATATTTTATCGCTTAAGTTCTCATGTACCGAATACAAATCTAAAGGTAAATGTGTTTCCATAGCATTTTCAACTCTACCGATAGCTTTGTCACAAAAACTGTTGTGTTAAATACCAAATGGCCTACTCCGGACTTGGTACCTGCGCTCTAGCCAACAGCTCGCAGACAGTACAGGTAGGCTGTGCAGGTTGGCTAGTCTACATGATGAGATTTGCCTATTATGGATAACAGCAAGAACATTCGTATTTGTCAAACGGCAGTCAAACATCGATCATCATGTCACCAGAATAAGACCCTCAACATTTATTGGAAAGGAGCATCATGCTCATACTGTGCACTTTCACCACCCTGTGAAGTTCATCATCATTTATTTCATGTATAGCCTAAAAAACTGCATGGTTTCCCAAATTATATTGGGAGAACCAAACACCATATCATCGCATGACTCCAAATGTACTTCGATATGATAGTTATTATATCAATATTTGCGCATAAAGGGGTTTCCAATGCCATTTCCTGCATAATTAATTTTACCAACACAAAAAGATCCCACCATATCGAACGAACACGTTATCTGTCGGCATTTATAAAATTACACCAAAACTTCCCGTTTCCATCACAGGTGTCGTGATTTTGTTTTTATACAATATGACTTGACTGCCTGAAAAACTGTGGATGGAAACATGGTTATAGAGAAAGAAAGAAAGAAAGAAAGAAAGAAAGAAACAGAGGAAGAGTGGCAAAAGGGAGGCAGAGATGAGAAGGCTAGGAGGAAATATGTGCACGATCAGCATACTGTACATGAGCCACCAAGCATAATCAAAGACAATTCACATTCTCCATTGTACGCGAGCAATTAACATTGATTTGAAAGCACATCAACACAGCTTGCCATTGTAAAAGCAGCAAGCCCCAATCACTCACCAGAGATATGCATAATGTTGCTGTTCCTTTGGGTGTGAATTTAAATTAATGAAAAGGTTGTTCTCAACATCCTAAAGTCAACATTTGTATTATCTTACCTCTTGTAAAATGGTCATATATGCCATTCTGTGACTAAAACACAAGAGGGGCCCATGGGACAGCAACATTTTACCTAAATCCTGTGCCACTTCAAACAACTTGCATAATCGACAACTTCAGAAACTAGATGCAAATGACATCATGTACCAAGTGTAATTTAATGTGTTTGCTTTAAGTGAGGCCAGTGGTCTGGAGCCTCTCTTTACTTGGCCAGGGGCCTTCATGTAGCTTGGCACAGAGCTGCACTTTGTTTTCTTAGGCTGACTGGAGCTGGAGAAGAGCTGGATCAAGTATTTGCATCCCAAATGTTTGCTCAATCACTGAGGAGACACTCTCAGACATAACTTTGGCCTGCCTTGTGTGTCCTCATGTTGGAAAAGGTATACACATGGAGACCTTCAAAAAAACTTCAGATAGGCTTTTGTCATGCACATATTGTACAGTATGTGCACGCACACTTACATTAACTGTCTGACAACGAAGCAGTGTTTTGAAAACAAATACTGTGATACGCACTGAGCATGTGCACACACACAGCATCTGGCGGAGTGAACGTTTCCTCGCCTAGAGGTGGATTCTGCTTCAGGTGTTGGGGCGTGGTCCAACTATAAGAACTAAACACATGGAGCACATCAGACATACAAACACAGTTAAAGAACACAGTTAAAGAACTGTTGATCTCTCTACCACCTGTGGGTGAGGTGTGAGCGTAAAGGTCGTCTCTGCATCATCCTCCTCAGCGTCGTTTACATTTTGAAAATGTTAGGAACAGATGCAGTGCCAATATTTGTATATGAATTTCTACAACTTATAGTTGGTATGATGTAAAGTCATTCATATTTTGTGCCTTTGACATTTAAAAATATGTAATGTAATGTAATTGGGACCTAACTAGCCCCATAGAGATATTGAATGGCAACACAAACTGACCACCACATAATGATTGGGTCGCGTGCAGCTGTGCTCCGAATTGATGATTACTTGGGTGCTGCCAGCTGTGGGCAGGATTAAAATAAACCCAACCCACAGAAAACTGATATGGTAACCTTCATTCCTTGACATAGCATTTTTTCCTATCAGCTCGCAAATCTCAGTTTTGGACGAGGCTGACTTTATGACCAAAATTATCCTATTTACACTTAGCAGTCAATTTTACATTTACATTTTTTTTTTACATTTTAGTCATTTAGCAGACGCTCTTATCCAGAGCGACTTACAGTAGTGAATGCATACATTTCATACTTTTTTCCTTTTTTTCCCCAGACTGGTCCCCCGTGGGAATCGAACCCACAACCCTGGCGTTGCAAACGCCATGCTCTACCAACTGAGCCACATGGGACTAGAATATTCTGATTTATATCGATGCCACATAGACCATTTTCAAAATGAGAAGTTACTTTTTAGGGGCTGTTGCTCTTTAATGATATCTGAGTGAGAGTGACTTGCTGCACTGTTGGAGAGAGAAACACAAGCATTTTGCTACACCCGCACTAACATCTGCTAAACATGTGTATATGACAAATACAATTTGAAAATCAATGGGGGCCCCCTGTATTACTACAAGTTTAGATCGCTAAAAATTGTTAGCTGACACGGCTAATTGAGTGACTGTCAGTGATTGACATTACAAGAGAAAAACTGCTGATGCACAACCACATTTCTAAATTGCACCTTGTGTATTCTACTATTCTAATGTTGCTTATGCCCAGACAAACCTTGTAAAAATATGTTGAAATTCTACTTTTGAAACAACGTCAGATGCTCAACGTTATAGCCAGTATCAGAAGAGAAAACAGTCTGGGCAGCACCTCCCACTGGAGAGTTGATCTATCAATAGCTATTAGGCTATACGACACAAGGCTATATGACACAAACCCAGCCCTGATAATCCACTAGGCTATACGACACAAGGCTATATGACACAAACCCAGCCCTGATAATCCACTAGGCTATACGACACAAGGCTATATGACACAAGCCCAGCCCTGATAATCCACTAGGCTATATGACACAAGGCTATATGACACAAACCCAGCCCTGATAATCCACTAGGCTATATGACACAAGGCTATATGACACAAGCCCAGCCCTGATAATCCACTAGGCTATATGACAAGGCTATATGACACAAGCCCAGCCCTGATAATCCACTAGGCTATATGACAAGGCTATATGACACAAGGCTATATGACACAAGCCCAGCCCTGATAATCCACTAGTCTATATGACAAGGCTATATGACACAAGCCCAGCCCTGATAATCCACTAGGCTATATGACAAGGCTATATGACACAAGCCCAGCCCTGATAATCCACTAGGCTATATGACAAGGCTATATGACACAAGGCTTTATGACACAAGCCCAGCCATTATAATTCACTAGGCTATTTGAGACAAGGCTTTATGACACAAGTCCAGCCATGATAATTCACTAGGCTATATGACAAGGCTACATGACACAAGTCCAGCCATGATAATTCACTAGGCTATATGACACAATGCTCTAGCAATGACAAAGTTGAGGAGGGAAATAGAAACCCCTTAAAAGGTTGCCACAAACTGTTAATGTTATGATATTTCATATCATAACATGTCTGGGATGGATAGACGGTCTGGTTTATGTTGAGTCCCACTGATTCTGATTACAAGCGTCTCAGATTGCAGCTCAGCTGCACTGGCTGAAACTGAGGACTCACAGAGTAGAGTCCATACAAAAGGTAGTGTTTTTATACTAAAGGAAGCTAAGAAGTTTTAATGCAAGCAAACACACACTGACCATGGTGTACAGATCACTTACAGAGTGTTTTTACCTTCAACATCTCCTTCTGGTATGAGAATGGTTCAGTAAGGAACAGGAGTAAACTGGCACAAGTTGTCAATCAGGCCAGCAAAATAGTACACACAGAACTTTACAAGGAAAGCACTTCAGGTCACCCACAAGCTGCATGCATCCATCCAAATGATGCCGTCCGTTTGAAGAACAAGGTGCCACTTGCACGGAAAAATGGCATTAAAGGCCCATATATATTTCCACACCATGAGGTTGGAATAATACTATGAAATTGTGAAAATTATGATAATGTCATTTTAGTGTAAAAGCTGCTTGAAAAGTCCTGACATTATAGACTAATTTGGTGGGATGGAGTTGTGGCCAATGGTGACATCACCAATAAGAAAGAGTTCCAAACCTCTGCAAATAATAGCTACATTCTTGCTTGAGAAATTGCCCTTTCCTGAGATGATATTTTTGTTTCTCATTGACCATTTAATTGAAAACAATCACAGTAAGATAATCCATTGTTACCAGAAATTATTTGCATTGGACCTTTAGGAAATTATTTATCCCCTCCGCAGAGACAATCCTAAATAAGATTCTGATGAACTGACGTGAGGTAAATGCTCAATGTGTGTAATGTGTATGTTTTATGTCTGTTTTATATTTTTTATGTAAGCGAGAGCGCCAAAGACAATTTTCTATTCTGTGTAACTTAATGGACACATTTTCTAATCTAATCCTGGAAATTAATATAGGCTACTCCATGGTAAAGTCAGCAACAATGACCTATTGCAATAAATACAATGTTGTTCATCCCTCCTCAGTTTTCTTATATCACAACAATTAAACTCTGGAACTGTTTAAAAATCACCTTTGGCCTCACGGTGAAATCCCTTAACAGTTTCCTTCCTCTCCGGCAACTGAGTTAGGAAAGACGCCTGTGTCTTTGTAGCGACTGGGTATATTGATACACCATCTTAAGCCTAATTAATAATTTCACCATGCTCAAAAGGTATATCCAGCTTCTGCTTTTTTTTTTGCATACTGTATCTACAACCAGTGTCCAGCTTTGCGAGGTATTGAAAAACCTCCCTGGTCTTTGTGGTTGAATCTGTGCTTGATATTCAGTAGTCAATTGAGGTACCCTAATAGGGTAGGGTGCCAATATCAAATGATGTTAACCACTGTTATTGAATATGGAATGAGTCCATGCAACTTAATATGCAATTTGTTAAACACATTTTTACTTCTACAAACCAAATTTCCCTCTGACATTATTGGGTATTGTGTGTAGATCAGTGACATAAAATCTTGACTTAATCAATTTCAAATTCAGACTGTAACACAATCAATTGTTGTTTTGAGGGTGACATTTCAACTACAGGATAATGTAATCATTGTAACCAATTTTCAACATGGACAAATCTTGTAAAAATATGTTGAAATTCTACTTTTCAAACAACGTCAGATGCTCAACGTTATAGCGAATATGAGAAAAAAAACAACAGTCTGGGCAGCACCTCCTACTGGAGAGTTGATCTATCAATAGCTATTCATTTGATCTCCCATCCAGGGTTTTAACCAAGCCCAGCGCTGCTTAGCTTTGCTGTTTGTCATTGACTACAACCAATGTGGTATCATGAGAACGATTATTGACAGTTCTTTTAATAGCTAAATGTATTCACTAATGCTATAAGTCATTCCATAGGGTAGGTTTAACAGAGAAAATGAAATGTAACCATACTTTATAAATCATACAGTATAACAACAACGATACTATTTAGGCCTATATAGCATTTGCAACGTCATCAACAGCTAGTGTCTCAATTCAACCCAGGGTACAATTTAAAATAGACAATACATTAAAGGCGGCCTAGGTTTTCAAGCTTAGGTTGATTTCAAAAGTAATCTGCAAGTTAATCATTGTGTTGGATTCACGTCTCCATCTCAACCAAAAATCAAAGTTAAAGAATGGGAATAAATCCAACTTTATTTAAAGTGCATTTCAAGTTAGATTAGATTTAGTCCTATTCTTTAACATACAGTTGAAGTCGGAAGTTTACATACACCTTAGCCAAACACATTTAAACTCAGTTTTTCACAATTCCTGACATTTAATCCCAGCAAAAATTCCCTGTTTTAGGTCAGTTAGGATCAACACTGTATTTTAAGAATGTGAAATGTCAGAATAATAGTAGAGAGAATGATTTATTTCAGCTTTCATTTCATTCATCACATCCCAGTGGATCAGAAGTTTACATACACTCAATTAGTATTTGGTAGCATTGCCTTTAAATTGTTTAACTTGGGTCAAATGTTTTGGGTAGCCTTCCACAAGCTTCCCACAATAAGTTGGGTGAATTCTGGCCCATTCCTCCTGACAGAGCTGGTGTAGGCCTCCTTGCTCGCCCACACTTTTTCAGTTCTGCCCACAAATGTTCTATAGGATTGAGGTCAGGGCTTTGTGATGGCCAATCCAATACCTTGACTTTGTTGTCCTTAAGCCATTTTGCCACAACTTTGGAAGTATGCTTGGGGTCATTGTCCATTTGGAAGACCCATTTGCGACCAAGCTTTACCTTCCTGACTGATGTCTTCAGATGTTGCTTCAATATATCCAAATAATTCTCCTCCTCATGATGCCATCTATTTTGTGAAGTGCACCAGTCCCTCCTGCAGCAAAGCACCCCCACAACATGATGCTGCCACCCCGTGCTTCACGGTTGGGATGGTGTTCTTCGGCTTGCAAGCCTCCCTCTTTTTCCTCCAAACATAACGATGGTCATGATGGCCAAACAGTTCTATTTTTGTTTCATCAGACCAGAGGCCATTTCTCCAAAAAGTACAATCTTTGTCCCCATGTGCAGTTGCAAACCATAGTCTGCCTTTATTATGCCGGTTTTGGAGCAGTGGCTTCTTCCTTGCTGAGCGGCCTTTCAGGTTATGTCGATATTGGACTCATTTTACTGTGGATATAGATACTTTTGTACCTGTTTCCTCCAGCATCTTCACAAGGTCCTTTGCTGTTGTTCTGGGATTGATTAGCACGTTTCGCACCAAAGTACATTCATCTCTAGGAGACAGAATGCGTCTTCTTCCTGAGCGGTATGATGGCTGTGTGGTCCCATGGTGTTTATACTTGCGTACTATTGTTTGTACAGATGAACGTGGTAACCTTCAGGCATTTGGAAATTGCTCCCAAGGATGAACCAGACTTCTGGAGGTCTACAATTGTTTTTCTGAGGTCTTGGCTGATTTATTTGGATTTTCCCATGATGTCAAGCAAAGAGGCACTGATTTTGAAGGTAGTCCTTGAAATACATCCACAGGTACACCTCCAATTGACTCAAATTAGGTTAATTAGCCTATCAGAAGCTTCTAAAGCCATGACATCATTTTATGTAATTTCCCAAGCTGTTTAAAGGCACAGTCAACTTAGTGTATGTAAACTTCTGACCCACTGGAATTGTGATACAGTGAATTATAAGTTAAATAATCCATCTGTAAACATTATTTGGAAAAATTACTTATGTCACGCACAAAGTAGATGTCCTAACCGACTTGTCAAAACTATAGTTTGTTAACAAGAAATTTGTGGAGTGGTTGAAAAAACAAGTTTTAATGACTCCAACCTAAGTGTATGTAAACTTCCGACTTCAACTGTAGATGTTTGGTTGAGATGGAGACGTGAATCCAACATACAGTAGGTGTCAATCATTAATTTGTAGACAAACTGGAATCAAAGCCAGACTAAGACAATGACATAAAACATACATCTTCAAATGTTGATATTTGGCTGCGTTGAGAACCAAACACAATTCAATATCACTTTTGCAATACAGTAAATAGCCTATTAACTTGTCGACAAGTTAACAAATTATGTTGGATTCATGTCTTCAACAAAATAAAAAATAAAAGTAAAAAAATAAGATTAAGCCAATAGCTTAATCTTAAATGTTGATATTTGTTTCAACCAAACAGTATTTATCCAACCTTCAAATGAGTATCATCCATAGCCACATTGAGGCTAGCCTACTGTAGTCTAACTATAAGTCTTTTATGTAATAATAGAAAGTGTGCATGTTCAAGATAGCATGCAAAGGTCGCAGGTCCGTGGAGATCTTCTCAATTGCTTTAATAATCTGTGAAGAATCTTGAACAGCATTGATCACTTGCACTATAGTTTCAATGTAAGTACTCAACCCCTTTGTTATGGCAAGCCTAAATAAGTTCAGGAGTAAAAATGTGCTTAACAAATTGCATGGACTCATTTGGTGTTCAATAATAGGGTGTCATTAATAAACCATGTTAACCACTATCTTTGTACCCCACACATACAGTACAATTATCTGTATGGTCCTTCAATCGAGTAGTTAATTTCAAGCACATATTACACCAAAGACCAGGGAGGTTTTTCAATGCCTCAAAGAGACACCGGATGCTAGATACAGTATGTAAAAATAAAAAAAGCAGAAGCTGAATATCCCTTTGAGCATGGTGAAGTTATTAATTAGGCTTTAGATGGTGTATCAATACACAAAGTCACTACAAAGATACATGCATCCTTCCCAACTCAGTTGCCGGAGAGGAAGGACACTGCTCATGGATTTCACCGTAAAGACAATGGTGATATTAAAACAGTTACAGAGTTCAATGGTTGTGATATAAGAAAACAGAGGATGGTCAACAACATCGTAGTTACTCCACAACACTAACCTAAATAGCAGAGTGAATATAAGGAAGCCTGTACAGAATAAAATATTGCAAAAGATGCATCCTGTTGGCAACAAGGCACTTAAGTAATACTGCAAAAAATGTAGCAAAGAAAATAACTTTTTGTCCTGAATATAAAATGTTATGTTTGGGATAAATCCAACACAACACATCACTGAGTATGACTTCATATGTTCAAGCATGGTGGTGGCTGAATCATGTTATGGGAATGCTTGTCATCTGCAAGGACTAGGGAGTTTTTTTTGTTGATAAAAATAAACCAAATACAGCTATAAGCACAGACAAAATCCTAGAGGAAAACCTGATTCAGTCTGCTTTCCAGCAGACACTGACCTATAACACAAGTCAAATCTACACTGGAGTTTCTTACCAAGATGACATTGAATGTTCCTGAGTGGCTGAGTTACAGTTGAGTTAAATTGTCTTGAAAATATATGGCAAGACTTGAAAATGGCTGTCTAGCAATGATCAACTTGACAGAGCGTAAAGAATTTAGAAAAGAATAGGCAAATATTGTACTATCCTGGTGTGCAAAGCTCTTAGAAACGTACCCAAAGAGACTCACAGCTGTAATCACAGCCAAAAGTGCTTCTACAAAGTATTAACTCAGGGGTGTGAATATTAATTTCTGTATTTTAATTTCAATACATTTGCAAACATTTCTAAAAACGTGTTTTCACTTTGTCATTGTGGGGTATTGTGGGTAGATGGATGAAATTAAATATACGTTTTCAATTCAGGCTGTAACACAACAAAATGTGGAATAAGTCAAGGGGTATGAATACTTTCTGAAGGCACTGTATTTGCGCCTAAAGTTGAGTAACACTAGCACTGATTTAAAGTTAGGAACCCACCAGAAAGAATTATAAAACAATTAGCACATTGAAGTGGTGGAATGAAATAATATGCCTAATAAATAAGTTACCTTTTCCACAAGCTCCCCGTTGAATGAACAGAACAGGTGGCTGCTGAAGTTTCAGCGCCCGGTTGCTGACCCTCTTGAGCTCGCAGATGTTACGATAGGATACACCGTCGCTGCCACATACAGGGTCGGTAGTTTTGCAGGCGCAAACGCCGCTCTTCCCTCTTCTTCTGACCGTGGCAGAGTAGCTCACTCCGCCCGATACCGAACACTCCAACCCCTCTGCACACACCGGGTCTCCAAGCTTCCCATTGCCGCCGCACGCTTCGCCCTCTCCAGAGGCGCACACCGGGCAGCAGTTGCAGTGGTCGAGGATTTTTCCTGCTAAGCACTCAGCTGGCATACGTGGACACATCGCCTTGTCACAACGACTGGGACAGCCGATAACGTACCTATTAGAGATCTGTGCTTCGGCAGGTAGGGATGCCAAGCAAACGGTTATGCACAATAGTGACCAAAACATGGTGGTTTACTGTGAAACGGACTGTTGCCCAAAAATTGTGAAGTAAACAAAAAGTGTCAGGGCTACTCTAAAACTTACATTACGTTTGAATATGTTAGCTGAAAAGTGTAGAGCAGAGCAGTCACTGTAGATACTGCGGGGTTTGGAAAAGCTCCACTTCCACTGCGCACCAATAGGCGACTAAGCGGATTTTTGCTGGCACTGCATTTATAAAAGCCTATTCAATTCCACATGACCCGGCACACTTTCCAGACAATAACACGCATTGCAATTATTGTATGAGTGTGACGCCCTAAGGCTTGGGTATTTATTTAGCATTTAGGCCTATTTGAATTAATTCCATTTTGGAATATAGGCTTAACTTGGAATATGCTACACTTTTGGAATATACTTTTTTTTTTTTTACATTTTAGTAATTTAGCAGACGCTCTTATCCAGAGCGACTTACAGTAGTGAATGCATACATTTCATTTCATGCATTTAAAAAAAAAATGTTGTACTGTACTTTTTGTACTATATACAGTGGATCGAAGTGCAGGACTGGCCTGAATGACTAGACCCTTTCAACAGGCTGGACGAACCCACGATGGTAGTTAGATACAATGCATTCGGAAAGTATTCAAACCCCTTGACTTTTTCAACATTTTGTTATGCTACAGCCTTACTCAAAATTGATTAAATCGTTTTTTCCCCCTCATCAATCCACACACGAAACTCCATAATGACAAAGCAAAAACAGGTTTAGATATTTTTGCAAATCTATAATTAAAAAACCCCTCAAATCTCACATTTACATAAGTATTTCTCAGTACTTTGTTGAAGCACCTTTGGCAGCGATTACAGCCTTGAGTCTTCTTGGGTATGATGCTACAAGCTTGGTACACCTGTATTTGGGGAGTTTCTCCCATTCTTCTATGCAGATCCTCTCAAGCTCTGTCAGGTTGGATGGGGAGCGTCACTGCACAGCTATTTTCAGGTCTCTCCAGAGATGTTCGATCGGGTTCATGTCCGGGCCACTCAAGGACATTCAGAGACTTGTCCCAAAGCCACTCCTGCATTGTCTTGGCTGTGTGCTTAGGGTCATTGTCCTGTTGGAAGGTGAATCTTCACCCCAGTCTGAGGTCCTGAGCGCTCTGGAGCAGGTTTTCATTAAGGATCTCTCTGTACTTTGCTCTGTTCATCTCGATCCTGACTAGTGTCCTAGTCCCTACCGCTAAAAAACGTCTCCACAGCATGATGCTGCCACCACCATGCTTCACCGTAGGGATGGTGACAGATTTCCTCCTGATGTGACACTTGGCATTTAGGACAGTGTTAAATCTTGGTTTCATCAGGCTAGAGAATCTTGTTTCGCATGGTCTGAGAATCCTTTAGGTGCCTTTTGGCAAACTCCAAGCGGGCTGTCATGTGCCTTTCACTGAGGAATGGATTCAGTCTAGCCACTCTACCATAAAGCCCTGATTGGTGGAGTACTGCAGAGAAGGTTGTCCTTCTGGAAGGTTCTCCCATCCATAGAGGAACTCTGGACCTTCTCCCCTGATTGCTCAGTTTGGCCGGGCGGCCAGAGTCTTTGTGGTTTCAAACTTGTTCCATTTAAGAATGATGGAGGCCACCGTGTTCTTGGGACCTTCAATGCTGCAGAATTGTTTTGGTACCCTTCCCCAGATCTATGCCTCGACAAAATCCTGTCTTGGCGCTCTACAGACAATTCCTTCGACCTCATGGCTTGGTT
The DNA here is from genome assembly GCF_901001165.1 of Salmo trutta. Taxonomy (NCBI): domain Eukaryota; kingdom Metazoa; phylum Chordata; class Actinopteri; order Salmoniformes; family Salmonidae; genus Salmo; species Salmo trutta. Next base: position 37,005,092 of record NC_042974.1, on the reverse strand, counting down.
TTTGCTCTGACATGCACTGTCAACTGAGTGACCTTATATAGACAGGTATGTGCCTTTCCAAATCACGTCCAATCAATTGAATTTACCACAGGTGGACTCCAATCAAGTTGTAGAAACGTCTCAAGGATGATCAATGGAACCAGGATGCACCGGGGCTCAATTTGAGTCTCATTGCAGGGTCTGTAGTATGTAAATAAGGCATGTTTTCTATTTTGAATACATTTGCAAAAAAATCTTAAAACCTGTTTTCACTTTGTCATTGTGGGGTATTGTGTGTACATTGTTTATTTCATCCATTTTAAAACAAGGCTGTAACGTAACAGAATGTGGAAAAAGGGAAGGGGTCGGAATACTTTCCTTATGCACTGTACCTATAATGGATGGAGTAATCAAAATATGTGCCTTTAGATAACCATTTTAATTTAGCTGTTTAGAAAATTAAATAGTGAATAATAAATTCCCATTCATGTGTGTGGGCCATCATAGCATTGATTAACTTGATATGATAATTCTCCAATCAATAGGAAGCTATACACACCGACTGCCTTACAACAGCAGAGATTATGAACAGTGGTGGAAAAAGTACTCAATTGTAACACTTAAGTAAAAGTAAAGATACCTTAATAGAAAATCAATCAAATGTATTTATAAAGCTCTTTTTACATCAGCCGATGTCACAAAGTGCTGTACAGAAACCCAGCCTAAAACCCCAAACAGCAAGCAAAGCAGATGTAGAAGCACGGTGGCTAGGAAAAACTCCCTAGAAAGGCCAGAACCTAGGAAGAAACCTAAAGAGGAACCAAGCGCTGAGGGGTGGCCAGTCCTCTTCTGACTTTGCATGGTGGAGATTATAACAGCACATGGCCAAGATGTTCAAATGTTCATCGATGACCAGGAGGGTCAGATAATAATAATCACAGTGGTTGTAGAGGGTGCAACAGGTCAGAACCTCAGGAGTAAATGTCAGTTGGCTTTTCATAGCCGATCATTCAGAGTCCTCAGGTCCTCCGAGAGAAGAGAAAGAAAGAAAAAGAGAGAGAATTAGAGGGAGCATACATAAATTCACACAGGACACCGGATAAGACATGAGAAATACTCCAGATATAACAGACTGACCCTAGCCCCCCAACACAAACTATTGCAGGACAAACACTGGAGGCTGAGACAGGAGGGGTCGGGAGACACTGTGGCCCTGTCCGACGATACCCCCGGACAGGGCCAAACAGGCAGGATATAACCCCACCCACTTTGCCAAGGCACAGCCCCCACATCACTAGAAGGATATCTTCAACCACCAACCTACTACCCTGAGACAAGGTTGAGTATAGCCCACAAAGATCTCCCCCATGGCATGAACCCGAGGGGGGCGCCAACCTGGACAGGAAGATCATGTCAGTGACTCAACCCACTCAAGTGACGCACCCCTCCTATGGATGGCATGGAAGAGCACCAGTAAGCCAGTGACTCAGCCCCTGTAATAGGGTTAGAGGTAGAGAATCCCAGTAGAGAGAGGGGAACCAGCCAGGCAGAGACAGCAAGGGTGGTTCGTCGCTCCAGTGCCTTTCTGTTCACCTTCACACCCCTGAGGCAGACTACACTCAATCATAGGACCTACTGAAGAGATGAGTCTTCAATAAAGACTTAAAGGTCGAGACCAAGTCTGTGTCTCTCACATGGATAGGCAGACCATTCCATAAAAATGGAGCTCTATAGGAGAAAGCCCTGCCTCCAGCTGTTTGCTTAGAAATTCTAGAGACAGTAAGGAGGCCTGAGTCTTGTGACCGTAGCGTACTTGTAGGTATGTACAGCAGAACCAAATCGGAAAGATAGGTAGGAGCAAGCTCATGTAATGCTTTGTAGGTTAGCAGTAAAACCTTGAAATCAGCCCTAGCCTTAACAGGAAGCCAGTGTAGAGAGGCTAGCACTGGAGTAATATGATCACATTTTTTGGTTCTGGTCAAGATTCTAGCAGCCGTGTTTAGCACTAACTGAAGTTTATTTAGTGCTTCATCCAGGTAGCTGGAAAGTAGAGCATTGCAGTAGTCTAATCTAGAAGTGACAAAACCATGGATGAATTTTTCTGCATCATTTTTGGACAAAAAGTTTCTGATTTTTGCTAAGTTATGAAGATAGAAAAAAGCTGTCCTTGAAATATTCTTGATACATTCGTCAAAAGAGTGATCAGGGTCCTGCTAATGCCGAGGTCCTTCACAGTTTTATTTGAGATGACTGTACAACCATCAAGATTAATTGTCAGATCCAAGAAGATATCTTTGTTTCTTTTGATCTAGAACTAGCATCTCTGTTTAAAAAATTTGACGCCATCTACTTCCTTATATCTGAAACACAGGCTTCCAAGGAGGGACATTTTGGGGCTTCACCATGTTTCATCGAAACGTACAGCTGTGTATCGTCCGCATAGCAGTGAAAGTGAACATTATGTTTCCGAATCACCAAGCGGTAAAATATATACTGAAAACAAGTGGTCCTAAAACGGAACCTTGAGGAACACCGAAATGTACAGTTGATTTCTCAGAAGACAAACCATCCCCAGAGACAAACTGATATCTTTCTGACAGATAAGATCTAAACCAGGCCAGAATTTGTCCGTGTAGACCAATTTGGGTTGAAGGTCTAGGAGCACGAGAACAGATGCAGAGCCTTGGTCTGACGCCATTAAAAGGTAATTTACCACCTTCACGAGTGCAGTCTCAGTGCTATTATGGAGTCTAAAACCAGACTGAAGTGTTTTGTATACATTGTTTGTCTTCAGGAAGGCAGTGAGTTGCTGTGCAACAGCTTTTTCTAACATTTTTGAGAGGAATGGGAGATTCGATATAGGCCGATAGTTTTTTACATTTTCTGGGTCAAGGTTTGGCTTTTTCAAGAGTGGCTTTATTACTGCCACTTTTAGTGAGTTTGGTACACATCCGGTGGATAGGGAGCCATTTATTATATTCAACATAGGAGGGCCAAGCACAGGAAGCAGCTCTTTCAGTAGTTTAGTTGGAATAGGGTCCAGTGTGCAGCTTGAAGGTATAGAGGCCAAGACTACTTTCATCAATGTGTCAAGAGATCCTAGGTCCTGGCAGTGTTATGCAGACTCAGGAAAACTGAGCTTTGGAGAAATACGCAGATTTAAAGAGGAGTCCATAATTTGCTTTCTAATGATCATTATCTTTTCATCAAAGTTGTTCATGAATTTATCACTGCTGAAGTGAAAGCCATCCTCTCTTGGGGAATTTTTAGTTAACTTTGCGACAGTATCAAAAATACATTTTGGATTGTTCTTATTCTCCTCAATTAAGTTGGAAAAATAGGAATGCTCGAGCAGCAGTGAGGGCTCTTCGATACTGTCTTTCCAAGCTAGTCGGAAGACTTCCAGTTTGGTGTAGCGCCATTTCCATTCCAATTTTCTGGAAGCTTGCTTCAGGGCTCGGGTATTTTCTGTATACCAGGGAGCTAGTTTCTTATGACAAGTGTTTTTAGTTTTTAGGGGTGCGACTGCATCTAGGGTATTACGCAAGGTTAAATTTAGTTCCTCAGTTAGGTGGTTCACGGATTTTTGTACTCTGACATCCTTGGATAGGTGGAGGGAGTCTGGAAGGGCATCTAGGAATCTTTGGGTTGTCTGAGAATTTATAGCCCGGCTTTTGATGATCCTTGGTTGGGGTCTGAGCAGATTATTTGTTGCGATTGCAAACGTAAAAAAATGGTGGTCCAATAGTCCAGGATTATGATGAAAAATATTGTGGATTTGATTTATTCCACGGGACAAAACTAGGTCCAGAGTATGACTGTGGAAGTGAGTAGGTCCGGCGACATGTTGGACAAACCCACTGAGTCGATGATGGCTCCGAAAGCCGTTTGAGTGGGTCTGTGGACTTTTCCACGTGAATATTAAAGTCACCAAAAATTAGAATATTATCTGCCATGACTACAAGGTCCAATAGGAATTCAGGGAACTCGGTGAGGAACGCTGTATACGGCCCAGGAGGCGTATAAACAGTAGCTATAAAAAGTGATTGAGTAGGCTGCATAGATTTCATGACTAGAAGCTCAAAAGACGAAAACGCAGTCTTTTTTTTTTTTGTAAATTGAAATTTGCTATCGTAAAATGTGCTATTGTTAGCAACACCTCTGCCTTTGCAGGATGCACAGGGGATATGGTCACTAGTGTAACCAGGAGGAGAGGCCTCATTTAACACAGTAAATTCATCAGGCTTAAGTCATGTTTCAGTCAGGCCAATCACATCAAGATTATGATCAGTGATTAGTTAATTGACTATAACTGCCTTGGAAGTGAGGGATCTAACATTAAGTAGCCCTATTTTGAGATGTGAGGTATCACAATCTCTTTCAATAATGACAGGAATGGAGGTCTTTATTCCAGTGAGATTGCTAAGGCGAACACCGTCATGTTTAGTTTTGACCAACCTAGATCAAGGCACAGACACAGTCTCAATGGGGATAGCTGAGCTGACTACGCTAGTGGCAGACTCCACAAAGCTGGCAGGGTGGCTAACAGCCTGCTGCCTGGCCTGCACCCTATTTCATTGCTGAGCTAGAGGAGTTAGCGCCCTGTCTATGTTCATAGATAAAATGAGAGCACCCCTCCAGCTAGGATGGAGTCCGTCACTCCTCAGCAGGCCAGGCTTGGTCCTGTTTGTGTATGAGTCCCAGAACGAAGGCCAATTATCTACAATTTCTATCTTTTAAGAGGGGCACAAAACAGTTTTCAACCAGCAATTGAGTTGTGAGACTCTGCTGTAGAGCTCATCACTCCCCTAACTGGGAGGGGGGCAGAGACAATTACTCGATGCTGACATCTTTCTAGTTGATTTACACGCTGAAGCTATGTTGCGCTTGGTGACCTCTGACTGTTTCATCCTAACATCGTTGGTGCCGACGTGGATAACAATATCCCTACACTCTCTACACTCGCCAGTTTTAGGCTTCGCCAGCACCATCTTCAGATTAGCCTTAACGTCGGTAGCCCAGCCCCCTGGTAAACAGTGTGACCGCTGGATGATTATTTTTAAGTCTAATACTACGGGTAATGGAGTCACCAATGAATAGGGTGTTCAATTTGTCAGAGCTAATGGTGGGACGCTTCGGCTTCCACCAGACCCCGTAACGGGTGGAGGAGAGACCAGAGTAGACTCGGACTCGTTGCTTAATGTGGAGAACCGGTTGAAAGTTTCTGTCGGCTGAATGAGCGACACCGGTTGAGCATTCCTACAGCATTTCCTTCCAGAAGCCATGAGAAAATTGTACGGCTGCGATGACTGTGCGAGGGGATTTATACTACTATCTGTACTAATTGGTGACAAAGATACAGTTTCAGCATCTGAAGCTGGGCTTGCAGCACGGCTATCCTCGCCATAAGGCGACCGTTCTCTTGTATATGATGAGTACAGCGACTGCAATTAGAAGGCATAATGTTAATGTTACTACTTAGCTTCGGCTGGTGGAGGTCATGTAGAACCATGTACAGATAAAGCATACAGGTTGAAAAACTTGAATGAAAAAAGTCAAGCGAGGGAAAAATTTAAAATATAAAACGGTAATTGATAAGTAAAAACCGTAAAGTTGGCAGGTAGCAAAGAAACGTTAGCAACAAACTGCACAGCAACACATAAACAAGTCTATAAACTGTGACCGGGTAAAATGACTCAAGTAAAAGTGAAAGTCACCCAGTAAAATACTACGAGTGAAAGTCTAAAAGTATTTGGTTTTAAATATACTTAAGTATCAAAAGTAAATGTAATTGCTAAAATATACTTAAGTATCAAAAGTAAAAGTATAAATCATTTCAAATTCCTTCAAAAATGTTCTTGTTTTAAAAAAAATGTTTTTTTACGGATAGCCAGGGGCACACTCAGACATTACTAATAAACAAAGAATGTGAGTCCGCCAGATTAGAGGCAGTAGGGATGACCAGGGATAAGTGTGTGAATTGGATGATTTTCCTGTCCTGCTAAGCATTCAAAATGTAATGAGTACTTTTGGATGTCAGGGAAAATGTATGGAGTAGAAAGTACATTATTTTCTTTAGAAATGTAGTGAAGTAAAAGGTAATAAAAAAATCGAAATAGTAAAATACAGATACCCCAGAAAACGACTTAAGTAGTACTTTAAAGTATTTTTACTTAAGTACCTTACACCCCTGGTCATGAAGCATGTATAATTCTGCCAGGGAGATTATGGATTTTCAGCCCTAAACATCCCGTTTTTTACTGTTCCCTATACGAACTAGTCACTCTTAGCAACTTACTCAACTCATGTAATTAGGCTACAAAAACAACAGCGAGGGATGGTGTGAGGGGTTTTATGGTGGCTGTGGGTTATAAGCCATTTATAAAATAAAATTATTGCTCAATCATAAAAAAAGACAATTTCTTAATTCATTAATTATGCCATATGTGTGGTCAGAAATGAACAAAACAAAACAAAGCAATATTTGAGGGGAACTTGGGTGGGGATGAATCAATCAATTTTGTAAGCAAAGCTAACATTCAAAGCTTTTTATTTCAACATACATTGATCCTATGATAATTAGCAAACTGCTCTTTGTGGTATTCTAACAGAAATCCAAACAGTTTTCTGAAGTTGCACATATTGAAGATTAAACAAATTGTTATTGGAGGAAATATAGGCCAATTGCATGTGTGAGAAGCGGAAATTCCTATGTTATAGCTAGTGGCTTATATAGTGTAGCGAACAACGCATCTCTGTTACGTTAGATGCCTGTGGTGGGCTGTAAAAGGTCCAGCAAACAATGGACCAATGAATCACGGTCATAAACCCCTCTCACATACTATGATTGCTTATGGGCCAGGGATATTTTAATGACTATGGTTTAATGAGGTGGTTGGGCCAATACTCATGGCCCAGGCATTGGGATGGAGGTTGCCTAGGGCCCCCTGTGGTGCTATGGGGCTTGTCTAACATCCTCCTCCATCCCAATGGAGAGGGTCCTGTTTTCATAATGGTTCACCTTGTCTTGCATTGCTAAGAAGAGGGGAGTGAACTGACAATGGAGTTCATGACGTTTGGTGTTGTAAACACTTGCCATTTGAATGTATTTTGTGAAAATGACATGGCAACCTATAGGGTCAATATCAACCCAATAAAAAACATTTGGATGAAAACGACTTTAGGTTACACCCTAATAAGTAAAATAAAGCAAGGCAAATCTCAACTTGGACACATTGTTGGTGTGATATGTATCATTCTGCATGAGAACATGCAAAGGTCTCTTAGGGCCCAACGGCAGCTTTATTTGTCTCTCAGAAGCCCCACAAAAGCCCGTTGTAGGCCAATAAAGGCAGAGAGACTGGGCTTCCCCAGACGCTGAGAGCCGTACCGGCCCACAGTCTATCCAGATGTTGTTTTTGTTGTCCACAAAGCAACTGTATGACATCATTGGTCACCACGGGCCTCCATTCGATCACACACTGCTCACACAGAACACCCAAACAATGTTGACTGCTAAGTGACTATTACAAAAGGTCAGTCTGTATAGGAGTGAGTCAAATGTAGTGTGACATTTCTACTCTGGGAAGAAAGCAAAATGTTACAATTTCACCACCAGGGGACAGAGTAGTCATACAATTAACTATTAGGCTGAGTAACAGAGGTTGAACCATTTCTTAGTATTTAGCATAGTTTATGTCACAGTTTATGATTTCATAGAATTGTAATTGTCTGGGTCATCTGGATTTAGTCCTTGATTTTATTTCAAAATATGTAAATGGCCAGTGGGAAAGTTGGATGAGCAGATCATGAGCCACTGCTCATCTAGGTTGAACGGAATTGCAATAATTCAATAACATATAATAATTCAATAATAATTCAATAAAAGCAATAATTCATCAACACATGAGCATTTTCTAAGTGTTTATTTCTTTCAAGTCATCCACGTAATAAATAGCGACAATTAAAATCTAGTACACAAGACAAAATGGATTAGAATAGCTTTGTTTAATAGAATTTCTGCAGGCACTTGAGCAGCTGCATGGTTTTGCAGAACCACTAATGAGATCTATTGAAATAAGACCATTGAGTAGCATGGTTGGGTTAACCTTCACTACCTTGCAATACAGGCACAGGGAAGTTCAAACGGAAATATACATCTAAACACATTATATTACAACATAACAAAATAAAACAATCCCAACAAACTGTCACTAAAGAAAACCATGTTTTCACACACGCAAAGCTGTCAGTGTCAATTTGATCATAACTTAACAAATCGGGCAGCAGTCACAAAAAAAATATGTTTAAAGCCACTGTACAGTATACAGGTATGAAGAGGTCAGGGGTCAAGCCTGTTGCTGGCCATTAGGAGTATTATTTAAACATCTCTACAAGACAATGACCATCCCCTACCCTAGAAGTAACTGCTTTTCACTTTGGTCCCGTAATGAAGCCACCTCACTCTGTCGCACAACTCACTCTCTCACCGAAGTCCTATTGGTACAAATCCAAACCCCATTACAGTACCCTGCAGGATTAGGTTTAGGCAAATGTACATGGCTTGGTTTAGAACTGCACAGTCCTCTCGTACCAGTCCACAGTGTGTACCAACAACTTTCTAACTGTAATACTATGGTTTGGGTAGAGTGGGATTGTAGCCTAGTCGTTAGAGCGTTGGACTAGTAACCGAAAGGTTGCAAGTTCAAATCCCCGAGCTGACAAGGTACAAATCTGTCGTTCTGCCCCTGAACAAGGCAGTTAACCCACTGTTCCTAGGCCATCATTGAAAATAAGACTTTGTTCTTAACTGACTTGCCAAGTTAAATAAAGGTAAAATAAAAAAATTAAAGTCAGATAAAGAAAATGTATGTTAGAATCATTTGGTCATACACCATAAAGTAAATAACTAAAGACAACATTAGTTCAATAAAAACAACAGTGAATGCATGAAATGAACAAGTATGATTAGTTCTATGTTACTTGACAACTATTCAGTCATTAGAGAATATAGCTTGCTGCCTTAAAGGCGCAGTGAAGGCAAATACATGATGTTTTATATATATTTCCACACTATGAGGTTGGAATAAGACTTTGAAATTGCGAAGATTAAGATAATGCCATTTTAGTGTAAGAGCTGTTTGAAAATACTGCCTGAAATTTGTTTGTTTTGGTGGGATGGAGTTTGGCCTGCCTGGTGATGGTATAAATGAATAAACCAATAACTAAAAGGAGTTTCAAACCTCTGCCAGTAAAGAGATGGTTTTCAGGTTACATATCCCTCCCGTTAGGGTCTTCCAATTATGCCCCTCACTCAGACCACTCCCAGAAAGACCAAGCAAAATATTTTCATACATTTTTAACAGTAATGTACTTAATTGTTACCCAGAAATTCTTTGATATTGAGATAAATGTTGCATTGGAACTTTAAAATATCCACTAACTAGCTTGCTTGGCACAGAGTGGTATAAAATATTAGCCTCACAAATTGCTGAATTAATCTGTGTGAGTCCACATAGTCATGAGCTGCAGGTAAACACTGAGTGAACAAAACATTAGGAACACCTGCTCTTTCCATGACAGACTGACCAGGTGAATCCAGGTAAAAAGCTATGATTCCTTATTGATGTCACATGTTAAATCCACTTCAGTCAGTGTAGATGAAGGGATTTTTAAGCCTTGAGACAATTGAGACATGAATTGTGTGTGTGTGCCATTCAGAGGGTGAATGGGCAAGACAAAAGATTGAAGTGCCTTTGAATGGGGTATGGTCGGCACCAGTTTGTGTGTGTAAGAACTACAACGCTGTTGGGCTTCCCGTGTGTATCAAGAATGGCCCATCACCCAAAGGACATCCAGCCAACTGGACAACTGTGGGAGGGATTGGAGTCAACATGGGCCAGCATCCCTGTGGAACACTTTCGACACCATGCCCTGACAAATTTAGGCTGTTTTGAGGGCAAAAGGGGATGAAACTCAACATCAGGAAGGTGTTCATCATGTTTCGTACACTCAGTGTGTATATTTTAAATCAACATAAAAAAATATATACAAAAAATGTTTTCTAAACTGAATTAACCCTATTAAATAAATAAGAACAGAGCAAGCAGGTGGGAGACAATGGCAAATAGCGCAGAATCTTTGGTGTAGAGTTCAGTGTGAATCTCAGCCTCCCAGTCCACACACAGAGACAGCTGATTCCAGGACTTCATGAGAGTGTCCACAGGCCTGGACCACTGAGTAGATGCCTAACAATGAAAACACGGAGAGAACGTAACCCCCCTGTCTCTTTGTCTGAGTGGCCTCCAACTCTAATGTGACTAGGGTTGACTAGCTGGGGTAGATTAACAGCTTCACAAACAGGGGGGTTGAGATGGTTGGAAGTCAGACACATTATACAGACTAACTTTGGCTTGGAATCCAGTGCCTGCTTTCTGTCATTTCCATCCAGATGACTTCTGTTCAGTTTGGTGGAGATGAGACAAGCGGCCCACCGTTCAGCTGCTCTCGGATATTCAAAAGCATTCTTTTAATTTCCTCCATTATCACTGTTGTCATACAGCCTCTCCTCTGTAGCCCACCCCCTCTGCCAGGTTACAGGGTAGTGTGGGGGTAGTTCATGGGTCAGACTTCGCTGACCGGCAGGTCGTCAGCGTCCAGGTCAAGGGGGGGTTCAGGTGGGTAGGGCTCGAAGCTGCTGCGCCGTCTCCATGGCGACTCGCGGGCAGAGTCGGCGGTCACTTGGACAGGCGTGTCTCCTGCAGGGACAGTCGGGCGTGGTTGGGTCGCGGCAGGAGGCTCATGAAGTGCTCGCTGTCCCACGCAAGGCTCCGAGCGTGCACCGCCCGCGACAGAAGGGCAACCTGGGTAGGGTGGCACTGCAGATATGGGCGAGCGAGGGACGGGGGGCCCCGGTTGGCTGCGGTAGAATGTGGAAGGGGAGGAACGGCCACAGTGCTCCTGCTGAGAGAGGAGGGTGGGGTGTGTCCCACAGAATTTCAGTCAGACGGGAAACATGGTGAGTTGTGAATAGAGTCAGTGGCAGACATTTGGTGTAGCGGCTGATGCAGCAGCAGTGGTAGTAGTAGAAGTAGTGGTAGCCACAGTTGCAGACCGTAGAAGTGCTAGCAGAGAAGTGACGGGTGCTGGGAGGAGTGCAGTGGTAGTGAAAAGCAGAAGAAGTGGTAGTGCTCATTTTTTAAAGTTAGTATTTCACTGTCAGATTTCAATCTCTGTATAAAAAAACAAGAGGGAGTGGGGAATAAAGTAAGTAAAAAAGAAAAACAAGTCAGTGACCAGTTGGTGTTGTTATTGGGAGGGAACATACGCAGTAGCACCTACTTACCCAATCCATTTACCCAGCAAAAAGAGTTAGTGACAGATACTTAAATAACTCCCAATTGCCTTTGCTGGCTATTCAAAAATATATTTTCTCCCAAATCTATGTTGTGTTAAGCATCACCAAAGTCATCATAATTCTGTATCATGCATTCAAACATGCAGCCGGTCACAGAACATTTGCCAAAACATATGTGCACGACTGGAAGCAGACCATGCAACGGAAACACCTACACCGCAACGGCTTATGTGTGAGTAAACAAAGGGCTGAGTGATTCTTGAAGTATGCCAGGGCGGTTAGTTTAAGAGCTTCAGAGTGTACATGTGCTTATACAGAAGTCGTCATCATATAAACATGCAGAACACAAAACACACAAACAGCTAAACTGTTATTGATGTTAAGAAGACTAGGGTTTAGTTCCCAAAGACAACATTCATTCAGACTTCAAGTTGTCTTGGCTTAGAAAATGAGAAGTTAACTGGGTTATGCAAGTCAACAGTGTGAGAGTAAACACACATACAGGCAGCGGACAGGAGGTAGAACTAGAGACAGGCAGGATGTGAGACATCTAAGACAGGTACACAGCTGCAGGAGACTGCAGAGAGAGAAAGAAAGATAAGGAGAGTCAGAGACATATGACAGGACATAGACAGAGACAGGAAACAGGTCTGTTCAACAGCTTTCATCACTGTACCAGAGAGGCGTTAGTTTGTGTGTGTGTGTGTGTGTGTGTGTGTGTGTGTGTGTGTGTGTGTGTGTGTGTGTATTGTGCAGTAAGGGTTTCAAAGTTAGAGGGACGTTTAAAAAGTTGTGTCATCTTCAACAATGGTGACAACAGGGCCTATCAATAGCAAGAAGTGGGAGTGAGTAGGGTGTGGAAGTGAATGGGAGGTAGTGACTAGCTGCAGAGGTCCAGGGAGGCTAAGCTACATTAAGTCAAGGGAATGAGTTTATGGGACTAACCCCAGGGCTGAGGTAGAGCATGAAGAGGAAGACAGGAAAAGCAAAGAAGCAGAGGTAGAGGAGAGGAGGACTTTGAGTTATGGAATGGGCAGCAGGGTGGAGGGGTTAAAGCCCGCACAGGGAGGGACATGTACAGTTTGGTTTTTAGGGAGGCAGATGGGTGACTCTCCAGTCCACACCATGACATAAAAAAAACAAAAAGTGAGTGAAAACCAACAGTATATAGAAGGCACTTTGGGGTACAGGAGCTGACATACGTGCTGCACTCCCCGATTCGGGCCGTATACCTCTGTATACAGGGGTTTGACAGCCGTCTGGCCTGCCGCATCTGCAACAACACAGTGGACAGCTGGATTAGAGCAGGCTGGGGAGGGCCAGCCTAGCCCACAGTACAGGGGGAAGAGAGGGAGTGGTAGAAAGAGAAGTATACATGTGGAGCAGGGTTTCCGTTAGTCGGTAATAGCCTGCTTTTGGCCGATAAAAAAAAAAAGCTGATAAATAAAATTGGCGCCAGCCAACTGTCTGGGAGAATAAAAAAATCCCACTGCAAAATGCTTTGTAGCCTATTCATTAATGGAAATATCGGTCGATGTCATGCTTATCGGTCGATAGGTTCATTTGCATAATTTTGTGGAATTAAATTGGCACAGCATAAAGATACAGAGCCTAGTTTCAGTGTAAAATCTCTCAGACCGTGCGAGAGCTGCTGCTACAACTCCTGGAGTGAAATTAGCTTTTATAAGCCCAATCACTGTGAAACAATTCTTAATAAAATTGTGTGTTAACTGCTTTGATTGCCGCCATTAAAAAGAGCTACTATTTGTATTTCTCAATGCTAATTGAAGCGCACTTCCCATTCGCCATTCAAGTGCATATAACAGTAGACAAGCTTCAGCACGTCACACACCACTTTGCAATGATCTGGAAACAGTATGCATTTAAAAAACAAAATACATACTTAATTGTTAGAAACCTGAATGTTGTACTACATATTATGAGGCTTGTTTACCTAGCTTCAAAGTAGCCTAGCCAAAATATGACCAAACGTGGATGCAAATATTTTAAAGTTTTCCATATGCCATTGAAACCAGTAGCCTATTTCTCTCATGTTCTACTGGCTTTCAAATCAATTCTCTTTCATTGTCCAGCAGCCAAAAGAACTCCCCTCTTTCTTTTCTGTACAATTTAATTGTATTTGTCAAACAATAAACCTAAAACAGACAAAAGACGACAGACGCACGCAAACTTGGACATCGCATCTGCCCAGACCCACGTTTCCACCACCTCAATCTCCAGCGCCTGCTATACTCTATTCCACATGACCTCAAACTGCACCACTCTGCCCTTCTCTGTCGGCCACACCCTTTCAATATTCAAATAATAATGCATTTGATTCTTCCACCATCCCAACAATGCAGGATCACTTGATTTCCAGTTAAGAAAAAGTTTTCTACATGATTGATGAGAAAAGTACAGTACAACTCATTGGGTCTCACCCAACCCTCATATGCCATGTCTTGAAATATGCAGACAGACAGAATTAAAGTAAATGTATATTGTAAAACTTCTGACAGACAACTTTCTAACTCCGCCCATAACGTTCAGACTTTATGGCACTCCCAGAAGGCATGAATCCTGGAGTCAGTGTTGGTTTTACGCTTAAGACCATTGTGCTGTGGAATTCCTGAATTTTGTCTCTTGTATAATACATTCGGTACATTAGTCAATACTGGATTAAGCATACATTTTAATAACTATTATTTTGTTAGTTTTGTTCCAATACTCCATCTTGTGCCGATATCAGATCTTTTTAGGTCTTGGTTCCAGTAGTTAATAATTTTTTCTAAGAGATTGTCAGTTGGATAGGATCTCTGCAAGGTTTAGTATATCTTACCTATCATATGAGTATCATTTTCTGACTCAAATAGAATTCCCCCAACATTGCTCTGAAATCCGAAAGATTTTAGATCGAAATGTAGTGACATGAAACTTAAATTGCATGTATTTGAAAATATCTACATTGGTCAGTCCAAAATTGCTTTTTAATTCTGTCGTGGAAATAATTGTATTTCCTATTACCAAGTATGCCTTTAGTTTTCCATGTGGGCCAATTTATCTGTGAATTCTGAAAAGCTATCCAAGGATTGTTCCATAGGGGTGTGTTTTTAGGGAGAGATATTGATTCTTGTAGAATCCGTTACATTTTCTTCCATATTTGTATCATGTTCTTAACTATGAAGATGTTAATGTTCTTTGCTCCATCATTTGAAAACAGACCTTCCCTTTTTCTGACAGATATTTTCATCTCAGTCTCATGAAAACGCTCACATGTGCAGTGCGCTTTTGACTACAGTATTTTACTGCTAACTGCATTATGCAATGAATATTAGCAAGTAGTCTACTGCCTTGTGCGCATTGCTGTGCCTATAATATGAACAAATAATATTTGATCAACATTTTAAGCTAAACGTTCTGCTCTGTTGCATCAGCCTCATTGCTTTTTAAAATGTTTTTGATGTAGTCTAGGCTACTGGCTGTATGAATTTGTGACGTATCCTCCCACAACTGTCCCAGAGTTTGTTTGGAATACACTATTTCTTTCTCGCACAGAACAACAAGCTGAACAATAGAATAGGTACACTTTTCTACTACAGGGGATAGTAGATTGACAGACTAGTGATGTTGCTGTTCATTACTTGTCTTGTTGGCTGAGGAAAAGTACATGGACAGTTACTCTAACATCTTCAAATGCACATCAGAATTTGTCGTTGCATCCTTGACTTGCATGTTCTGTTAAGATGAATTACTATAATCTAAATGTGATCTGTCATTTTGAGCACAGTGGGTAGACACCCTTATCAGGTTACGCACCCAATGGATATGGGTCTGGTAAATTTCTCAAATGTCCAGTAAATTAAAATGCTGCCGGTCAGATGTCCGGTGCCACATTTTTCTAACGGAAACCCTGATGTGACGATTGCCTATGCAATGCCACTGTCACAAAGAGGGCAAAAACCTACAGTAGGAGGGGGACCTGGGTGAGGATGCCAACCTCTACCCTCTGCAGTCAGTACAGAATGTGACATACTTTTCACTCCTCCCTGCATCCTCACTGTTTGTGTGTGTGGTGTGTGTCTAAGCCATCTCTTGGCTTGGGCTGCCATGAACACGTGAAACTAATGGAGATCAGATCAGTTTGTGTTGCTACTAAGGACCAGACAGACAGGAGGCTGGCCAGAAGTGACAGCGCATGCAGTAGCCCTATAACCCCAGTGGCCTGCTGGGTGGTTACATACTGTGGCTGCAGATCTCCCAGGTCCCCGCTGGGCTACGATGGCACCAGACACAGCCTTGATCCAGCTGTGCATCTCCTCTGGACTGTCAGCCTGCAAAGAAAGAGGAGACACGGGAGAATGAGGCAGGGGGATGGAGGAAGTGAGTGGGGATAAGGGGCACATAGTAAAGTGGGGAGAGTCAAGGGTGAGGGAAAGAAATATACTGAAGAGGGAAAATGCTTGACATTAATCTACACCAGGGATGGGCAACTGGCTGCCAGCCCGTGGATCAATCTCCCCAAAATATATTTCAAAACATTCTTGGGGTTCTCAATTTACAGTTGAGTTACAATAGTAGAATACACAAGGTACGATTTTGAAATGTGGTTGTGCAGCAGCAGTTTTTTTGTGTTATGTCAGTCACAGGTTTACATTTATTGTCACAAGTCTTGTCCTGGAGGCAGAACTGAGCAATATCCCCTTAGATAGGCCTTCTGCTAAATCAAAATGACCTATATTGTAAAAATTCATGAAAACAAAATTGAGCTTTTTGGTCTTAATTTAAAGTTACGCATTAGGGTTAGCAGTGTGGTTAAGGTTAAAGGTGGGTTTACAATTGATTGTATGACTTTGTGGCTGTGCCAGCTAGTGACCACTGCAGAGTTGCTTTCAGAACACGATTCATTATCACTCAATTTGCCCATGTCAGCAATTTATTTGGGGGGGGGATTGGAAAATGAGTCTAGCTAGCTATCTAAACTTGTAGTAATCATGGTCGAATTACTGACCAGTGGGGCCCCAATGATTTTAAAAAAGTCACTCTCACTCAGATATTATATTAACATGGCAGAGGTCAGGGCAAAATGTGTAGAATTGCAGGAAATTAGCTTAAAAATGTGTGAAATCGGGGAGGGGACTGTGGACCTGTCGCTGTACATGATATCTCAGACAGCACTGGATCGATTCTGATGAAACTTGGGTAAATTATGCATCTTACCATAGAGAGCCAGCATTTACAAAAATACACTGATTGGCCCAAGGCAGGAGCTATCGTAATTAACTGAAATGTATTAGGTCACACGTGATATCTCAATTGGCCCAAAAGAGTGCGCCCATAGAGATTCTATTAAATTACCAGAGGGGCTATGTCATAAACCCTCAAAGTTCCAGGATGGGGTGAAAATGGCAGACATATTAGTCAGGGAGAATATCAAACCAGTCTAATTGGAATGAATGGCTGTAGAGGCATAATCCTGATTTTATTTATGCAGGATATGAGAAATTGCGTAATATAATTATTGTCAACCTAAAACATTGTCATATAATCATAAATACAGTTTCTACAGGTTTTATACACATTTTCCGTATAAATATCCTTTAAAATATATGTAAACAGACCACACGTCTCAATTTTTGTATGATAAAATATCAGTACTTGTTGTATTCACAACTTGTCAATGTCCTATCATCTACTGATTTCAGCCAGTGTATGGCTGTGGGTCCCCCCGGGTGGTACGCCAGCGGCCACTCCAGCCCCTCATCATTAGTTCTGATTTTTTGTGGCCCCCAGCCCCACCAAAGTTGCCCATCCCTGATTTAGACATTATGTAATAGTGTGTTGGTAAAAAGATGTTTGGTCTCTTCTCACCTGGATGTAAAAAGTCCTAGAAGTGGTGACAACCTCAAAGAGATTATCCCTCATCATGATGTCACTGGAAATACAAAATCAAAGTTGGCTACATGCTTAATGTAGGTGGATGTAGAGGCTACGTTCTACCATGACAATGTTGAGAGTTGTGCAGTACCTCTGTTTGCACTCCTGAACTTTGTGGACCTCTTTCAATGGAATCATTCTCAGAGGCTCCTTCTCCTGAAGATAGAGTGGTTCAAGAAAATGAAAAATAACATTTTAAGAGCCCAAAATGTCCCCCGTACGGAGAAAAAAAATGTATGAAATGTAGGCATTCACTACTGTAAGTCGCTCTGGATAAGAGCGTCTGCTAAATGACTAAAATGTAAAATGTAAATATCCTTATGACACTTGCTCCACAGTCTTTAGGAATCTTCTTTGTTGAGTAAAACCAACTTTCAAGACCTTATTGATACAGTATATTTGGAAGACAAGGGAGAAAGACTGTCCACTGTTGATGCCAAATAGACACATGCTGGTGCAAAATATGGGCAAGCATGGAAGTGCTTTGTGGAGTGTGTGTGTGGTAGGGTAGGGCACAGAGACAGGGGCATGCTAGGACATGTGTAGCAATGGCACAAGATTCCAGGGACTTGAGGTGGACCGTGTCAGGACAAGCATGTCAGGACAAGAGGGCAAACCCACTGTGAGTGTGTGAGTGCGTGTAATAAGTCATTCTGGTATTCTTTCCAGCGTTAATGAAAATTGCTTACCAGATCTGATTTGAAGTAACTCATGGTGTTATCCTCCAGTAAGAAATATCTCCTTTTCCAATTTCTCATCTGGGGAAAAGAAAATAGCAAATTACTTCCTCATACTCATGGCCTCATAATTTAACCTAAAATATCCCAAACTCAGAGCCCCTCACTGTACCCCACCATAGTCCACTACACTCACCACAGCTCCCTGCTTCACACAGTAGCCTGACTTGATGACCGCCCGGTCCTGGGTCGGCCTGCCCAGAAAGTATGGCAGCTGGCTGTACGACCTCCGCAGCAACTCACGCTCCGAACCCTCCTGGCCCTCGCCCCCTTCCTGCTGTCGGAGGGAAATACACCATAGGTGATTTACATCCACAACATCTCAGTTCATTTACAACTTAATAAGAGGCTGACTAGGTAAGGCAATATCTAGTGAGGCCGAGTTATGGGGGTAGACATAAGTCATTATGGCACATTCAGTCCCACTTTATTTGGATAGTCCCCTAAAGGACTGTAGATGCTCAAACTATCAACTGCAACTCTATTGACATGCAACTAGCTAGGGTTAGGGATAGGTAGGGCAGCTAGGCTTGGCTACCTGCGTCTGAGTGATGATGGGAACTCCCCCAATGATGTCAGTCCTGTAGGAGACCTGCTTCTTGGGTCCCAGGATGTCCAGAAGAGCTTTCTGGTTCTCCACATTCTGTTGGGCATTACATAACTTTGGCACCTGCAAGAGAAAACAGTGTGACAAACATTCATAACATGTAGAGTAGACCTTGATTCTGTGACTGTTTCAGAGGGATAACACCTTAGGACAACCATATTTCTGTGTATGTTGATTAATCAGTTCCGCAGACATCCGCTCCTGTTTCTAGCCCTTTTTTGAGGTTGGAGGGATTCCAAGCGTAGAGTGGGAGTAGTGCACAGCTCCCCCAAATCAAGGGCAGAAAAGTCTCTACCAACAATACACCATCCTGAGTCACTCTCTGACTCACACACAAGTGAAATCTTGAGATTTTAACTCACTTTAACAGGAAATATTCAGTCATGAACAGGAAATCATCGTTTTCTAAAGAGGACTAGGCTGGGTCTTCAGGTCCTTAGTAATAGAAGACAGTGCAGAATTGAGTGAGACTCACAGTGATTTTGGTGGCCTTATTGAGAGCATTCACCCATTCCACCAGGTCCTGCTGATCATTGGCCTGGAGGAAGAATTTCCTCATGCCAGCATTGATGACTGAGAAAGAGGAAGGGAAAGAGAAGGAAGACAATAGTGAGTGACCCAATTCAAAAGTTGACAACATGAGAATGTTTGTTTGACAAGATAGAACACTGTAGCTTAATTCGAGCTTGGTTGAGAGGGAATAGAGTGGATTGTCTGCTGTTACTAATATGACGAGGCATAGCAGGAGCATTGGGTCCATTACATGAGAGTGGAAAATGGCATCAAAGCCATCAGCAGCCCTACCCATCCCCACTGTAATGACCATTCATCCCCAATGTTAACAAAAAAGGGCTCGAGGCCATCACAAATCACACTTGTCAATCACAAAGGGGTTTTAGGTCAATTCCTGATTCTGGCACCGAGAGCACTCCTGTCTCCATATATCGTTATCTCTTAATTATTTAATCCCTTACTTCCTCTACTTTTTGCCTTCTCCCCTTCTGATCAATGTGTTAAATTACATTATAGCCGAGCCTACCAGACGGGCTAAATGCCTTTTAGAGCACTAGCTGTTCCGGACGACTCTGTGATCACGCTCTCCGTAGCCGATGTGAGCAAGACCTTTAAACAGTTCAACATTCACAAGGCCGCGTGGCCAGACGGATTACCAGGACATGTACTCAGAGCATGCGCGGACCAACTGGCAAGAGTCTTCACCAACATTTTCAACCTCTCCCTGACCGAGTCTGTAATACCTACAAGTTTCAAGCAGACCACCATAGTCCATGTGCCCAAGAAAGTGAAGGTAACCTGCCTAAATTACTACTGCCCATGACTACTACTGACTATGTCAGTAGCCATGAAATGCTTTAAAAGGCTGGTCATCAACACCATCATCCCGGAAACCCTTGACCCACTCCAATTCGCATACTGCCCCAACAGATCCACAGATGACACAATCTCAATCCACACTGCCCGTTTGCACCTGGACAAAAGGAACAGCTATGCGAGAATGTTGTTCATTGACTACAGCTCAGCGTTCAACATCAGTGCCAACAAAGTGCATCACTAAGCTAAGGACCCCAGTACTAAAGACCTCCCTCCACCGCCAGTTTGTAAGGGTAGGCAACAACACCTCTGCCATGCTGATCATCAACACAGGGGCCCCTCAGGGGTGCGTGCTTAGTTCCCTCCTGTACTCCCTGTTCACCCATGACTGCGTGGCCAAGCACAACTCCAACACCATCATTAAGGCTCTCTCTCTCGCTCAGCGTGATTCATCACTCCAGAGAACACGTTTCTACTGCTCCAGAGTCCAATGGCGGAGAGCTTTACACCACTCCAGCCGACGCTTGGCATTGCACATGATGATTTTAGGCTTGTGTGCAGCTGCTTGGCCATGGAAACCCATTTTATGTTTGTCTGCGGAGAATGCATGGCTGCGTGCTCAATTTTATACACGTCAGCAACAGGTGTAGCTGAAATAGCCGAATCCACTAACTTGAAGAGGTGTTCACATACTTCTGAATATATAGTGTATGACAATCTGGATACCGCCCAAGCCTAGTAGATACAATTACAAATTCATTTAAATATTGTTTGGAATGATTTAACCCACAGATTACCCATTATATTGACCAGATACTCTAGTGGCCGCTCTAACAATGAAAATAAACTTCTTCAAAATGGAAAACAGTCGGGCGGAGGCAAGATCAGGTGGGCCAATGAGAGGGCTACACGCATGTGAACAAAAGGCACAATTCCGATAGTGTTTTTTTCCTCAAAGTTAAATCAGTACACTCATAATAACCTAAGCATTACGAAACTTCTATTCAATCAAATAAGCCACACGTAGCAAATAAGCCATAAATGTTTTAGCCAAATATGACACTCATTGACCGCCATACAAAAACTCCTTGCTTGGTGTGCAAAGAAATATGAAAAAAAACGGCACCTGCTGGAGAAGATATTATTGGGCTATTATTATCCCTCTGACTTCGCATTTTTCTCTCTGTTTTACCCAATTTTTTTCCAACAGGAAATCCAGTTGACTGACAGGCTTCCCAGACCGCCTCCAATCTTTAAAATGTTCCTTAAGGTATCTTGTATTAGTGTACCAAGCTTGATACCTGCATCATAAAACGGAACAATTATTTAATCTGCTGGACTAGAGATAACATGACTGAACAAGGTGTTAATGGCCCGCAAGTGGTTTTGGAACAGCCTGCGACAGTTTAATGATGTAAAATGCGACCCACCAACAGAGATGCATCCAGACCAGCGCCAACGCACAATAGAAGGAAAAAAACTTTATGCCGGTCAAATGGTTGACAACTTTTGAGACAAGTGCTTCTCTGTAGTAATGGTGCAACCACCATGGTCACGAATCTGTGCTCTAGGGCACTCAGAAACATCGGTACAGCGAAGCCTAATCATTACAAAAATTATCTGGCACAGCAAAATATTTGACAATGAAATGGTTGCACTTTAGAGTCCTGCTCACTAGTCACATCCCCACTTGTTATGTCCACACAAATCCCACAGTGATAGAAACTGAAAGCAGAGAGATCATCACCATTGACTGAACATTAATGCTGTGGAATAAACGAGTGATTCAATGAGTGGGAGCGAATCAGTAACAGGCAGACATGGCATGGGCATTTTGTTAAACATACTGAGACAAGTAGACCATGGAAAAAAATAAGATTAGGCAATTCATCTAAATGTGCCATAATTAAAACAAGAAGAAGCTGAAATGGTATCATCTGACAGGGGTGTGTATGCCATGTTACCGCATAAATGTACCCCACATTAAGCTGTACCAACACAGTCTGGCTGAAGAGGTGTGTACCAAAGGTGGTGGGGGTTATCAATAGAAGTGAATAACAAGCTGGGAGAGGTCATCTAAGATCTGACTCACAGCTGCAATCATACACACAAAACGTGTGTGGTTGAGTCACACAGCAGCATCAGAGCCACAAACACACAGACATGAATCAGAATTTGCCACTCTGACTCTCATTTTACTGTAAGCCCATCTGGAAGTATGACTGCCTTTCTCCAACCTTCCCAAACAGCTTTCAATGAAACACCCATTAAGACCCACTTTTAAGACATGTGCGGAAGGGAGGCGCGATGGTAATTATTGTCGAAATCAACAAAACAATACACGCAAACAGCCGTTTTAAAAATGCCCCAGACTATCCAGAATGGGTTCAATTAGGATGCCAGCATCCTATCAAAACCCAAACACACACACAGAGGCAGGGACAGTCAATGTAGTGTTTCTTCCAATTGAGGACGATGGGGGGGTGCTGACTAGGCTTGGGCGGTATCCAGATTGTCATACCAACCTTGTGCCATCTCAGGATATTCGGAAAAACCAGAACTCAACACAAGGTGCACTATTTTCAAACCCCACTGATCCACTGACCTATTTTAAGGACATATATGCCAGCTTATAAAAGCTATACAAATAATAAAACAAGTTGTTATACTCAGTCTGTTGCATGCACAAAACAAACATGATCCATGAGGGGATTCCCTTGCTGTTACCAAGTGAAGCTTGATTTTGGAAGAAGCTAACCCCTTCGTTAGACAGTCAACTAGCTACTAAATTATCAAACCAAACGCACAATTGCAAAGCATTTAGCACATTTCAGACTTAACGTTAATAGTTATAAAATATTTAGCTGGCAAACATTTAGTTGTGAATTCCATACTGTAACTAAATCACCTGGCGTGCGCTGCAGAACAGTGATTGACTCATAAAAGGCTCTCACGTCGTTGTGTGCTTTTAAACTAACACCACCTAACTGGGGACTACCGGTAAGCTTAAAATTGAAAACATGCATCTCCTAACGTATTGCACAAGAGGACTGCAGGTATTTACATAAAACCAGTTAAATGTAATCTACGCAACTCCCAAAAGTTATTGTTTATTATGAGAGGGCCATAAACAATAACTAGTAATGCTGCATACTCAAATAAAAAAGGTTAAAATCTCACCTTTCTGGTAATTTTTTTTTGTTAAACTGCTGAGGTGGTCACTTTTGAGGACACAAGTTCAAGTATAATATGAAATATTTTATGATGCCTTTCCTATTCAACAAAACTGTATGAACAAGGCTTGAACGGACTTGTATGCTTTCTAAATATAGTGTCATCAAATTAGAAAATGACTAAAAGTTCACCTTCCTTATAACTGTCAAATACATATTTGTATGTTTAGTGTTAGAGAAACATTGCATATCTTCTCTTGATCAAAACGTCTGCCCCCATCGCTGTGAACGGCTCACTGAGCTCTAGCTTGGCTTCCTAAACTTGCTAGGAACTCGCCTTTCATCTCATTAATATTGTCCTTCTAAAAGTGTTTTGTTTTTCATTAAAATCTGAATTATTTTAGATGAATGGCTATAAAAATCAATCTCTGAACGTGCTACAGTGATGAAACCACTCTCTCCTACTGCACTACAATGTAAGGATTGCAACCATGTGCTTTGTCAGTGGCAAGTTCAGCCAGGAGTAGATGGAAAGTTGGAAGAGCGAATTAAATGGTAGGAGGGACATCCCAGATACAAGTGGTTTCAGATCTCACATCCTACGTCACACAGGCAAAAAAATAAAAAAATACACTACTGTGTCCGTGGGAACTAGGGCTATCACTCATTTCGATCTATGGTGTCCATAGACCAATTTATAAACAAAGATGTCGGTCGGAACCGGTACCAGAACCACGCAGGTCCCCTAAACGTGGGACTTCACATTTAAGAGGTTAAAAAGTAGTTACAAATATTAAAATGTATTTAAAAAAATTCAAAATAAATAGTTAGCGGTATTGACATAAAACATACAGTGGCTATTTCCAAATATGCCGCTATAAGGTATACCACCCAAGCCTAAAAGCCAATTTATGCTTGATGTGGCACTACGGTCCTGAGGCTCCGTACAGAGGGTGCAACGCAACTGAGGAACCTCTGGAGGCTTGTGAAGGCCAAATCAAGCTCCGTACTGCATCGCTGTGCGCCTCCCAAATGTTTTAGCAATGCGGAGTGCTCTGTATAGCTGCCCACTGACATGATTGGTTGACGGTAGGTGGGGCTGTACGTCCTGTATAAACACAAACTCACATCCGTGACAACAGCTCTGCACCGCAAAGTACAAGTAGTATGAATGCCCTGACTTCTACAGAGGCCGCATCTCAGTAAATGCTGTACGGCCAATGCAGATGCCGGAATGACCATAAAATTGGCTTTAAATGCTGACGCTGACACACACACTTCTGAACCAGATCAACCAAGAGGGCAAGAAGGGACCATATACAGTAAGTACCCTGGTCAGCTGCTACCCTGCATGCCTCTGTTGAAGCTAAGCAGGGATGTCCTTAGCATGCCAAGGGGAAAGCAAGCAGAGGTGAAAGAGGTGAGAGAAGGGCAAGTATGCATTCCTCCCTCAGGTTCAAGTTAATCTAAACACTCTAGCCTTGTGTACATGGTGGCATCTGTCAGGGCAGACAGATGGTCATTGTCAATCCTGAAAAGATATGAATGTATTGCTGGACAGAAACATGGACTCAACTACCCCCATATGATTTCATCATTTGGCCTATTCAGCTCACACAACTGGGGGGAAAAAAAGAGCCCATGGCCATATAAACTTTATTTTATTTCACCTTAATTTAACCAGGTAGGCTAGTTGAGAACAAGTTCTCATTTGTAACTGCGACCTGGCCAAGATAACGCAAAGCAGTTCGACACACAACAGAGTTACACATGGAATAAACAAACAAACAGTCAATAATACAGTAGAAAAAGTCTATATAAAGTATGTGCAAATGTAGGATAAGGGAGGTAAGGCAATAAATAGGCCATGGTGGCGAAGTAATTACAATATAGCAATTAAACACTGGAGTGAATAGATGTGCAGAAGATGAATGTGCAAGTAGAGATACTGGGGAGCAAAGGAGCAAGATAAATAAATCAATAAATAGAGTATGGGGATGTCCACTACAGTTTAGATGTCCACTAACCTTCTAAATCAAGAACTAAGTTTACAGTATCTGTGGCTATGGTTTATAAATACTGAAGAGGTCATAAAAAGCCCAGCCAAGTTGCAAACATTTCCATATGAATTGAGCAGAGGAAAGAGAATAGTTATTCTCAAAACAATCTTACCAAAGCAAAACTCCGCCTTTGGTCTTTGCTTAGTGGCATCGCTGACCTACGAGGCAAGAGAAGTACAAAAACCACAATTAACAATTGCTCACAGTGAACGTACACGGAGTATTTAAAACATTTAGAACACCCGCTCTTTCCATGACAGAGTGACCAGGTGAATGCTATGATCCCTTACTGATGTTAAATCCACTTCAAAATCAGTGTAGATGAAGGGAAGAAGCCAGGTTAAAGAAATATCAGATGCCAGGCACATTGGTTTGTGTATAAAATCAAGGATGTGCAAATTCTTTAGCAAATCTCTTACCTTGGAGATGTATGTGAGTTTAAGTGAGCCAACACAGTCCGCACCAATGGGCAGGTTCTATATGGGAAATAGTTAGGTGAGGAACTATTATATAGCATTGAATGTTATAAACCCTGACGCAAACCATGACCTTATATGTGGGGTGCTCTCATATTACGCATTTGGGGTATTCTAAAGAAGAGACAGTGGGTTACGGGGAACTTCAACAAAAAATGAGAACAAAAGTGGATTTAGGACACATTGTTCAGTTATTAAGATTCTGATTGAACTTACAGCTTTTCTCTATAAAAAGAACATGGGGGAATAATTCACTCTCCGCAAAAGGCAAAAGGCATGAATAACTTATGTTTTAGCACACTCGCTAAGTCTGTAAAGATTGTAGGGCTGGCACAGGGAGGAGAAGCTTCATTTCCAAAAGTTCCAAATACACAGGGGGGTGTCACCAAAGCCGTGGTTCATTCATTAGGTATGTCATAGTTATTTTTCAAAGATGCATTATGATGCATTACAAGCGCAAAACATTTTAACAAAAATTACAATTTTGACATTAAGCGGGGCCATTTCGCATAACAATTACTCGTAAAAATATCATGGCTATATACAGGGAGTAACAGTACCGAGTCAATGTGCTGGGGTATGAGGTAATTGAGGTAGATACACAATATATACAAAAGTATGTGGACACCCCTTCAAATTAGTGGATTTGGCTATTTGTGTATAAAAATCGACTACAGTCTTTCAACCCCCATCAACAAACAAGGGCTCAGTGACATTCAACGCGGCACCATCAAAGGATGACACCAACTAGTCAGTTTATCAAATTTCTGCCCTGCTAGAGCTGCACCGGTCAACTGTAAGTGGAAAGTCTAGGAGCAACAACGGCTCAGCCGCGAAGAGGTAGGCCACACAAGCTCACAAAACAGTACCGCCAAGTGCTGAAGCGCGTAAAATTCATGTCCTCGGACGCAACACTCACTACCGAGTTCCAAACTGCCTCTGGAAGCAACGTCAGCACATGAACTGTTTGCCGGGTGCTTCATGAAAAAGATTTCCATGGCTGAGCAGCCGCACACAAGCCTAAAATCACCATGTGCAATGCCAAGCGTCGGCTGGAGTGGTGTAAAGCTCGCCCCCATTGGACTCTGGAGCAGTGGAAACGCATTCCCTGGAATGATGCATTACGCTTCACAATCTGAAGTATCTGGGTTTGGTGGATGCCAGGAGACCGCTACCTGCCCGAATTCATAGTGCCAGCTGTAAAGTTTAGTGGAGGAAATATAATGGTCTGGGGCTGTTTTTCATGGTTCGGGCTAGGCCCCCTAGTTCCAGTGAAGGGAAATCTTGATGCTACAGCATAAAATGTCATTCTAGACAACTCCATGCTTCCAACATTGAGGCAACAGTTTGGGGAAGGCCCTTTCCTGTTTCAGCATGACAACGCCCCATGAGGTCCACACAGAAAAGGTTTGTCGAGAGGAACTGGCCTGCACAGAACCCTGACCTTGCTTCCAGACAAACTAAAAACTAAACCGATGCGGCCCGCTACCAAGGACTGTGGGCTCGCCTTCTCCGTGGCCGACGTGAGTAAAACCCTCGCAAGGCTGCCAGCCTCGACGGCATCCCTAGGAACGTCCTCAGAGAATGCGCAGACCAGCTGGCTAGTGTGTTTATGGACATATTCAATCTCTCCCTATCCCAGTCTGCTGTCCCCACATGCTTCAAGATGGCCTCCATTGTTCCTTTACCCAAGAATGCAAAGGTAACTGAACTAATCCCCCCGTAGCACTCACTTCTGTCATCATGAAGTGCTTTGAGAGACTAGTCAAGGATCATATCACCTCCACCTTACCTGTCACCCTAAACCCTCTTCAATTTGCTTAGTGCCCCAATAGGTCCACAGACGATGCAATTGCCATCACACTGCACAATCCCATCAGGACAAGAGAAATACCTATGAAAGAATGCTGTTCATTGACTATAGCTCAGCATTCAACACCATAGTACCCTCCAAGCTCATCATTAAGCTTGAGGCCCTGGGTCTCAACCCCACCCTGTGCAATTGGGTCATGGACTTCCTGACGGGCCACCTCCAGGTGGTGAAGGTAGGAAACAACATCTCCACCCCGCTGATCCTCAACACTGGGGCCCCACAAGGGTGCGTGCTTAGCCCTCTCCTGTACTCCCTGTTCACCCATGACTGCATGGCCATGCACGCCTCCAACTCAATCATCAAGTTTGCAGAAGACAACAGTAGTAGGCTTGATTACCAACAACGACGAGACAGCCTACAGGGAGGTGGTGAGGGCTCGCGGAGTATGGTGTCAGGAAAATAACATCTCACTCAATATCAACAAAACAAAGGAGATGATCATGGACTTCAGGAAACAGCAGATGTTAGAATTGTTCTTCGACTGTGACAGAGTATTTTGTATAGATCGTTGACAAAAAAATTACAATTAAATCCATTTCAATCCCACTTTGTAACACAACAAAATGTGGAAAAGGCAAGGGGTGTGAATGCTTTCTGAAGGCACTTTACGTATTGTATGGTCACTGTGGGGACAATCTCGTTGATGCACTTATTAATTCTTAAAAGTCTAAGCTGACATTTGAAATTGTTTTAAGGTCATACCATGGATAATTTGGATATTGATTATGAATTTAAGGATCAATTTAAATATTGAATTTGGCTTTTACTACTATAGTAAACTCAGCAAAAAAAGTTACGTCCGCACTGTCAACTGCGTTTATTTTCTGCAAACTTAACATGTGTAAATATTTGTATGAACATAAGATTCAACAACTGAGACATAAACTGAACAAGTTCCACAGACATGTGACTAACAGAAATTGAATAGTGTCCCCCTGAACAAAGGGGGGGGGGGGGTTAAAATCAAAAGTAACAGTCAGTATCTGGTGTGGCCACCAGCTGCATTAAGTACTACAGTGAATCTCCTCCTCATGGACTACACCAGATTTGCCAGTTCTTGCTGTGAGATGTTACCCCTCTCTTCCACCAAGGCACCTACAAGATCCCGGACATTTCCGAGGGGAATGGCCCTAGCCCTCACCCTCTGATCCAACAGGTCCCAAACGTGCTCAATGGGATTGAGATTCAGGCTCTTCTCTGGCCATGGCAGAACACTGACATTCTTGTCTTGCAGGAAATCACGCAAAGAACAAGCAGTATGGCTGGTGGCATTGTCATGCTGGAGGGTCATGTCAGGATGAGCCTGCAGGAAGGGTACCACATGAGGAAGGAGGATGTCTTCCCTACAACGCACAGCGTTGAGATTGCCTGCAATGACAACAAGCTCAGTCCGATGATGCTGTGACACACCACCCCAGACCATGACGGACCCTCCACCTCCAAATCAATCCCGTTTCAGCGTACAGGCCTCAGTGTAATGCTCATTCCTTCGACGATAAATGCGAATCCGACCATCACCCCTGGTGAGACAAAATCTCGACTCGTCAGTGAAGAGCACTTTTTGCCAGTCCTGTCTGGTCCAGCGACGGTGTCTATGTGCCCATAGGCGACGTTGTTGCCTACAAGCCCTCAGTCAAGCCTCTCTCAGCCTATTGCAGACAGTCTGAGCACTGATGGAGGGATTGTGCGTTCCTGGTGTAACTCGGGCAGTTGTTGTTGCCATCCTGTACCTGTCCCGGAGGTGCGATGTTCGGATGAACCAATCCTGTGCCGATGTTGTTACACGTGGTGTGCCACTGCAAGAACGATCAGCTGTCCGTCCTGTCTCCCTGTAGCGCTGTCTTAGTACGCTCACAGTACGGACATTGCAAATTATTGCCCTCGCCACGTCTGCAGTCCTCATGCCTCCTTGCAGCATGCCTAAGCCAAGTTCACGCAGATGAGCAGGGACCCTGGGCATCTTTCTTTTGGTGTTTTTCCAGAGTCAGTAGAAAGGCCTCTTTAGTGTCCCAAGTTTTCATAACCGTGACCTTAATTGCCTACCGTCTGTAAGCTGTTAATGTCTTATCGACCGTTCCACAGGTGCATGTTCATTAATTGTTTATGGTTCATTGAACAAGCATGGGAAACTGTGTTTAAACCCTTACAATTTAGATCTGTGAAGTAATTTGGATTTTTACTAATTATCTTTGAAAGACAGGGTCGTGAAAAAGTGACGTTTCTTTTTTTGCTGAGATATAGATATATAGATATATACTGCTCAAAAAAATAAAGGGAACACTTAAACAACACATCCTAGATCTGAATGAAAGAAATAATCTTATTAAATACTTTTTTCTTTACATAGTTGAATGTGCTGACAACAAAATCACACAAAAATAATCAATGGAAATCCAATTTATCAACCCATGGATGTCTGGATTTGAAGTCACACTCAAAATTAAAGTGGAAAACCACACTACAGGCTGATCCAACTTTGATGTAATGTCCTTAAAACAAGTCAAAATGAGGCTCAGTAGTGTGTGTGGCCTCCACGTGCCTGTATGACCTCCCTACAACGCCTGGGCATGCTCCTGATGAGGTGGCGGATGGTCTCCTGAGGGATCTCCTCCCAGACCTGGACTAAAGCATCCGCCAACTCCTGGACAGTCTGTGGTGCAACGTGGCGTTGGTGGATGGAGCGAGACATGATGTCCCAGATGTGCTCAATTGGATTCAGGTCTGGGGAACGGGCGGGCCAGTCCATAGCATCAATGCCTTCCTCTTGCAGGAACTGCTGACACACTCCAGCCACATGAGGTCTAGCATTGTCTTGCATTAGGAGGAACCCAGGGCCAACCGCACCAGCATATGGTCTCACAAGGGGTCTGAGGATCTCACTTCGGTACCTAATGGCAGTCAGGCTACCTCTGGCGAGCACATGGAGGGCTGTGCGGCCCCCCAAAGAAATGCCACTTCACACCATGACTGACCCACCGCCAAACCGGTCATGCTGGAAGATGTTGCAGGCAGCAGAACGTTCTCCACGGCGTCTCCAGACTGTCACATGTGATCAGTGTGAACCTGCTGTCATCTGTGAAGAGCACAGGGCGCCAGTGGCGAATTTGCCAATCTTGGTGTTCTCTGGCAAATGCCAAACGTCCTGCACGGTGTTGGACTGTAAGCACAACCCCCACTTGTGGACGTCGGGCCCTCATACCACCCTCATGGAGTCTGTTTCTGACCGTTTGAGCAGACACATGCACATTTGTGGCCTGCTGGAGGTCATTTTGCAGGGCTCTGGCAGTGCTCCTCCTGCTCCTCCTTGCACAAAGGCGGAGGTAGCGGTCCTGCTGCTGGGTTGTTGCCCTCCTACGGCCTCCTCCACGTCTCCTGATGTACTGGCCTGCCTCCTGGTAGCGCCTCCATGTTCTGGACACTACGCTGACAGACACAGCAAACCTTCTTGCCACAGCTCGCATTGATGTGCCATCCTGGATGAGCTGCACTACCTGAGCCACTTGTGTGGGTTGTAGACTCCGTCTCATGCTACCACTAGAGTGAAAGCACCGCCAGCATTCAAAAGTGACCATAACATCAGCCAGGAAGCATAGGAACTGAGAAGTGGTCTGTGGTCCCCACCTGCAGAACCACTCCTTTATTGGGGGAGTCTTGCTAATTGCCTATAATTTCCACCTGTTGTCTATTCCATTTGCACAACAGCATGTGAAATGTATTGTCAATCAGTGTTGCTTCCTAAGTGGACAGTTTGATTTCACAGAAGTGTGATTGACTTCCGACAATACATTTCGGAAATTATAGGCAATTAGCAAGACACCCCCAATAAAGGAGTGGTTCTGCAGGTGGGGACCACAGACCACTTCTCAGTTCCTATGCTTCCTGGCTGATGTTTTGGTCACTTTTGAATGCTGGCGGTGCTTTCACTCTAGTGGTAGCATGAGACGGAGTCTACAACCCACACAAGTGGCTCAGGTAGTGCAGCTCATCCAGGATGGCACATCAATGCGAGCTGAGGCAAGAAGGTTTGCTGTGTCTGTCAGCGTAGTGTCCAGAGCATGGAGGCGCTACCAGGAGACAGGCCAGTACATCAGGAGACGTGGAGGAGGCCGTAGGAGGGCAACAACCCAGCAGCAGGACCGCTACTTCCGCCTTTGTGCAAGGAGGAGCACTGCCAGAGCCCTGCAAAATGACCTCCAGCAGGCCACAAATGTGCATGTGTCTGCTCAAACGGTCAGAAACAGACTCCATGAGGGTGGTATGAGGGCCTGACGTCCACAGGTGGGGGTTGTGCTTACAGCCCAACACCGTGCAGGACGTTTGGCATTTGCCAGAGAACACCAAGATTGGCAAATTCGCCACTGGCGCCCTGTGCTCTTCACAGATGAAAGCAGGTTCACACTGAGCACGTGACAGAGTCTGGAGACGCCGTGGAGAACGTTCTGCTGCCTGCAACATCCTCCAGCATGACCGGTTTGGCGGTGGGTCAGTTATGGTGTGGGGTGGCATTTCTTTGGGGGGCCGCACAGCGCTCCATGTGCTCGCCAGAGGTAGCCTGACTGCCATTAGGTACCGAGATGAGATCCTCAGACCCCTTGTGAGACCATATGCTGGTGCGGTTGGCCCTGGGTTCCTCCTAATGCAAGACAATGCTAGACCTCATGTGGCTGGAGTGTGTCTGCAGTTCCTGCAAGAGGAAGGCATTGATGCTATGGACTGGCCCGCCTGTTCCCCAGACCTGAATCCAATTGAGCACATCTGGGACATCATGTCTCGCTCCATCCACCAACGCCACGTTGCACCACAGATTGTCCAGGAGTTGGCGGATGCTTTAGTCCAGGTCTGGGAGGAGATCCCTCAGGAGACCATCCGCCACCTCATCAGGAGCATGCCCAGGCGTTGTAGGGAGGTCATACAGGCACGTGGAGACCACACACACTACTGAGCCTCATTTTGACTTGTTTTAAGGACATTACATCAAAGTTGGATCAGCCTGTAGTGTGGTTTTCCACTTTAATTTTGAGTGTGACTCCAAATCCAGACCTCCATGGGTTGATAAATTGGATTTCCATTGATTATTTTTGTGTGATTTTGTTGTCAGCACATTCAACTATGTAAAGAAAAAAGTATTTAATAAGATTATTTCTTTCATTCAGATCTAGGATGTGTTGTTTAGGTGTTCCCTTTATTTTTTTGAGCAGTAGATAGATAGGATAGATAGGACAGACTTCAAAACCTTATTTATTTATTCAATGTGTTTCTATATAAACTCAGGAGAAAAAAAAGAAACGTCCTTTTTGTTCATACAAATATATACACATGTTAAGTTTGCTGAAAATAAACGCAGTTGACAGCGAGAGGACGTTTCTTTTTTTGCTGAGTTTATATATACATATTACACACACGTCAAATGTTTGGACACTACCACCCATTCAAATATGTAATTTTTACAAATTTTCTACATTGTAGAATAATAGTGAACACAGCAAAATGATGAAATAACACATGGATTTGTTAAACAAATCAAAATATATTTTATATTTGAGATTCTTCAAAGTATCCCCCTTTGCCTTGACACATTTGCACACTCTTGGCATTCTCTCAACCAGCTTCATGAGGTAGTCACCAGGAATGCGTTTCAAGTAACAGGTCTGCCTCGAGCAAACACCATCATGTTTGTGAGAGTCTCCCCTTTCTATAGAATGGTCATATGTGGTCAAACCGTTCTGATGCTACAGACGTTTTTGTGAAAAGACTAATACTTAGAAAAAAGCTACTGCAGAATTTATGTATTTTTGTTTCATAGCTGGTAGCTAATCACACCAAGACCTACGAATCCTATGTATCCCACCTCACGCATGGCGCATCAAGACTGCCTGGTGGGGAGCTGTGCGAACTGTGGTTGAAGTGAAGATACATATTTTGAAGTGCTGTGCACAGTCATAAAAGTTGGTCTAGTTTACTCAAAAGTCTACCCAAGTGAGCCTTTGTGATTTACACTGTTTTGTTCACAAGCTAGGTTGTTTTTCAATATTTGAGTGTACGCTTCAGCAGCTGAACATTAGTCTCATCTGTGATATTTTGGTTAAAAGACACGGGTCACAAAATGTTATAACATTTAGCAATATACGACATCACTTCTTACTAGCAGTGGCGATTTTAGCATGTAAATCTTGGTGGGGAAAACTCAAACATATTTGTTGATGAATGCCAGCAAAGCCACTACACAACACATTATAATTGCACTATAATGGTGACAAACGGTGCCCGACAACTGTTATGACCTACATAAAGCTGTCCCAACAGCAGAGCTTTCTTTTCAGCACCATGGCGTGAATCCTTACCACTGCTACACCTGGCTATCAGCGGAACCTTGTCTGGCAGCGCAACAGTTCATTCAGCCTCATTTACTGCCTTTTTAAAAACATAGCTGATCAGAATTCAGAACATGGGCCATTCTTACAGTACCATAGGATAAATAAAAGGGGGCATATAAGCAAACAATTGAAGTTCTTACAATATTCAAGGCTATAGGCTACATGTGCGCCACGAAGTCAAAACAGTAGGCCAAGTTATGAGGGAGAAAAGGACCGAATTATTAGGTTGAGGCACATGGGCTATTAACAGCTTAATACACAGCATACACTTAGTATTACTGTCTTTGCTACAGTATACATATCTCCTTGGCATATTACATAATTCATGCAGCAGAATACAACACATTTTTGGACTCACCTTGTTGTGCTGTGCTCACTTGAACAAGGTGGCGCGGCAGTCCTTCTTGTGGTCATATTTTGTCATCAAACTTTGTCATCAAAGTCTGGCATTCTCGGGATTTATGGTGCTTTCAAGACAACTGGGAACTCAGAAAAAAACAAGGTCGAATCATGATGTCAATGATCTTCAGGTCGGAGCTCTAGAAAGAGGCCCGAGTTCCCGACTTGGAATTCCAAGTAGGTTGACCATTCAAAACGTATTTCCCCAGTCAGAGCTAGTTTTTTTCCCCAGAGTTCTCAGTTGTCTTGAACTCACTGAAATCTGAGATTTCCCAGTTCTAAGTTTCCATTTGTTTTGAGCGCGGCAGAAGTCATGCTTGATTGGCCATACTGTCAATGTTTTCAACCTTTTCTGGCCCATGGTGTTGCATGTTTATCCTTTTAAGCTTGGAAAAAAGACCCTTAAACCCAGACTTGGACCACATACCCTCTCCACCGAATAGCAGGCTAGTGATTGCTTTGCAACACTTGCAGTTAGCCACTGATTCCTTCCAAACCCCTCATTTTTGAACTTGCGATTTCCAACTTGTCTAATGTTTATGTCCAATGGCCGATGAGCATACGTTATATCTTAAATTTCTCTTCATATGACAAAGACTGAAAAAGATTTGCCAGTAGATTGTCAACTTGATTCATGATTACTGCTTGTCTAGCTTGCTAGCTAAGCTTTTGAAAGTATGATGTTGACATGATCAGTCCAATCAAAGCTACAGTAGATATAACATGATTTGACGTCATTTCATCTGTGGCCAATGACCTTGAGCCTTCTTGGATGGGCACTTCTAACGTAACTCTATGGCAGCACGCAAGGGGCTTGAACTTTCTCTCTCTCCCTGTAGATTTTGCGCTGAGTGTCGCCATGAGTGACAGAACAGAGCCAATTCCGGCACAACTGGAGAACATTAGAAAACCCCTACGCTGTGTATTTTCTGCTGACTGCCCCACCACAACAGAAAGCACTGAGCGAGGCTGAAACACCTGCATTTTGGAGCTGCCTTAAGAAAGCAAATAAGAGACCATAGTTGTGTGTGGCCTTATTAAATTGTATGTGGCGTTATTCACTTTTACATTGTTTGCAAACTGATATGTGACATGTATTAATACAAAAATAACATGCAAAAACAGGAAACAAAAATGTATTTGTTTTAGCTAAACAGGTGGCTCTGCCCCACCTGCCCTGAATGACGGGTCGCAACTGCTTACTAGTAATACATTTGTTTTTGAAACATTACAAGCATGCTCACCCATTTTTTGTTTTTGGTGTAATAATGACACAAACGTGTTGGCTGGTAAAAAAAATCTCAGTAGCTGGTAGATTTTTAAACAAAAAAGTAAGTTTCAGGCCCTAAAGTCATCTATTATGTTATCAAAGCTCTAGTTTTGAAAGATAATATGGTCTGAGAAGAACAATATTGGCAGGTGAGCCATACAGCCAATATACTGTGATAATGTATTAGGCCTGCCTACTGCACAAACCACATTCCTACAGAACTGTTTTTATTTGGTAAATGCAAAAAAATGCTTTTTGACTGTGAAAGTGATCTTTACTCAGAAAAGGTTGGTGACCACTGCTCTAGGGGTTAAACACCTCAATGTTATCAGATGAATCGAGGAACATATTCCAGTCTGTGCTAGGGAAACAGTCCTGTAGCTTAGCATCTGCTTCATCAGACCACTTCCTTCTTAAAAGGAGTATTGGGGGGGGGGGTTAAAGGGTGTGTGTCAAGCACCAGATCTCAACCCAATTGAACACTTATGTGGGGCCTTATAAAATCTGCGAAACGGAAAACACGGACAGAATCACGGAATCCAGAGAATAAAACGTAATTCAACTAAATTAAAACATTTATTTAACTTAACAAATAAAAAAACAAAGTTTATAATAAGACATGAACAGAATGCATCAGTGAGTTGGATTTCCTGCAACTTTTTGAAGAGGCAACGAGAGTCCCCCTCTGTATGTAAGGTGTGCACAGCTACCACTTTGTGTAGCCGTTAGCGATGATGCTAATGAAAAATCTTCTGGTAGATGGAAAGGCATTCCCAAAATCAGTTAATTGTTAACTACAAAGTAGCCTATGCTTACCTTGCAGAATAATATGATGATTATTTGCATCAACTCTACCATCACGTGCACTACAAAAACACCATTAACCAACAGCCTCTTGCTATGTGCGTACTGGAATTAATGAGTACATTCAACAACAAAAAATCCAAAACCTAAAACGTTTTCTCCTGATGTGGTTTAAGAGTTGTAGTCAACATAGAAAAACAACTCAATTGGATGTTCTATTAAAAAGTGTGATTTTGCAAGAAAAAAGCTGGGGGGGAAACCTGGAAAAATAAAAAGGATTTTGGGAAAACATTTGAACTTTTATATGGCCCTACTTGTGGGAGATTCTTCAGCGACACCTGAGACAGCGTTTTCCACCACCATCAACAAAACAACAAATAATAGAATGTAATGTGGAAGAATAGTGTTCCAGACACTTTTAGAATCCATGCCAAGGTGCATTGAACCTGTTCCGGCGGCTTGTGGTGGCCCAACACCCTATTATTTTGGCAGTTACCTGTAATTTATCATATTTCAAAATGCCCATCCCTAACAGTAACAGCCACAATGCTAACAGCTAATGCTCGCCAGCTGTCCTACTGTATGTTACCTGAGGGTTATCCATGTACCACACTAGGCTGCCCGGCTGGGTGTCCAGGATGAAGTAGCGGCGCAGGAACTTCCCACTGCTCTCGTTTTCCTCGATGTCCAGGAAGCCACAGATCCGGTTCTGCCGATCCACGTAAGGCATCTCCAGGGCTGGCACATTCCCTGACCCAGGGGCCGGGAGAGAGGAGGGGTTAGATGGAGGACAGCCTGAGGGAGGGGAGAGAGAGAAGTCAGTTGATAAGGTGTAATGAAGAGTTGTAGTCCAGTGTTCTCTGGCAAGCCTTGGCAGCCTCTCTGCCACCTGGTACTAGGATCGTGTGACAAACTTCAACTCCATCTCATTTATCCCTTTCCATGTAATCAGTTTCCTTCTGTCACCTACTCTACCATCCCCCTCTCTCTCCTTTTTTCCCCCTCCCTCCCTTCACATCTGGTAAGCCTCTGCCGTCTACCCAAGCCTTCTTTTCGCCTCTACAAACTCAAAGCTGAGAATTAGCTGAGAAATAATTTCATAGATGGTAACTTGACTGAGAACAGTTTCATTTACAGTACAGACCTGGAGCTCAGTCAACATCTCAACAACCAGATACTCTGAGGAGCTGGGGTGAGCAATATTTATTAACTCAAAGACTGAGCAGGCAGCCAACCAACTGACATCTCCTGGTGGATAAAATGACTAATAATGATTTCAACTCTCCAACTCAAAAGACTAGTGAAAGATTACAACATGTAGGTAAACGTAATACTTGTGTGGATATAATACTGCACACATTGCTGTAGCATGGTTTAACTGTCATCTAGGAATGCAAATTTCTGTCAATTTTGCTGCTGACTAACTGACCCTCATTAACTGGTCAACAAAACGGTTACATTTTTTCCAAACAGTAAAATGAATTGACCAACAGAAAATACTATCACAGATCTGTATATAATGACGAGATGCTTATGTTTTCGCCCTAACGAACGGGAGTCGTACCAAGGCGGGAAGGCAGGCGACAAGCTTAGGCCCAAAATAAGCCATAGAAATGCATTGGACTTATTTTGGACAGAGTGAAACCTCTCGCTTCGCTTCTTCCTCTCTGAAACTATGCATGCATTCAAGGACCGGACATTTTTTTATTAAGAGCTTAATGGAAACAGTGAAAAGGCTATTGCCTATTATTGAACATGGAACTCCTGTAATGAAGCAGCTAACATAAAACATTTTCAAACACTTGCCCAAATGCAATTTGCGGAAATCATAGTTCTAAACTGCGCACCTAAATGTGAGTACTTCCACGTGACAGATGAACATTTCCATTAGAAACTTAGAAAGATGGGGAATCTAATAGCAACTACTATGATGGGTTGCTAATATGACTAGGATTGTGCTTTCGGCTTCTGGACAACAAAAGAAAGTTGATATGAAAACCAATAAAAACAGGAGAAAAATGCTGGTTAACGGCATGAGCAATTCTTTATAAAATAATTGCCTCTACATTTCTATGGATGGATTTTCGCAAGGCTACTTTGAAGCAAGGTAAGACTTACCTCGTTATTTGAAGTAAAGTAAAACGTTCAGGTTTCAAACAATTATACTGCCTCAAGCTCACATTGCAAAGAGGTGGGAGGCACGCTGATAGTCAAAGGTAGGCAGGCTATAGCCTATGCATCTGAATGAAGAACGGGAGGTGCACAAAATTAACCTACAGACCGATATGCATGACAAGTCAAATGTATTTCCGCTGGCTAACCGATAAACATCCCTACTGTCATCATTTCTGATTGTAGGAATTGGCATGAAACAGACCTTTTGGTGTCCACGATAAAATACCCTCTTTCTCTCCCTCCCTCTGATTCAGATAAAGAGTCTGGGACATTATGAGCAGTATGTGGGAGGATAATTGGGACAAAAGGCCTGCTTGTTGTGCATTGTGTAAAGGGGTGACGTCAGGGCTAGCCTCCACATCCACTGGAGTCATTCGATAGACACACACACACTTGACAAACACCCTGCCAGGACTGATCCTAAACATTGGCTTTAAAGAGTGTATGAAGGTGAGGTTCAGACTAGCCTGAGATGTTTCTTGGTCAACAGTGACACAAACACACACAATATCCTCTTGGGGAGATT
Source organism: Salmo trutta (assembly GCF_901001165.1). Classification (NCBI taxonomy): domain Eukaryota; kingdom Metazoa; phylum Chordata; class Actinopteri; order Salmoniformes; family Salmonidae; genus Salmo; species Salmo trutta. Next base: position 36,966,020 of record NC_042974.1, on the reverse strand, counting down.
TCAATAGTGCTGCAACATGTAGGTCTATAACTCCAATTGACACTGACTGTGTCAGGCATCAGAGGGTTGGTGGAAATACAATTCATATTCTGACCATCTCTGAAACACAGACAATACCTTTGATGATACAGTGGTAGCAACACAAGGTTATAACATTTACAGAAAATACAAATGCCAGTGGTGGTGTTAAGGTTTACATCCAGAAGCACATGCCTGTAAAGATTAGAGAGGATCTCATGTTAAATACTGTTGAAGTAATATGGCTACAGGTTCATGTTCCCCACCTAAAGCCCATTCTTGTGGGAAGCTGCTTTCATCAAGCTGCGCACTCAACAAAAAACATACTGTAACCAGTGCCTGCAACCTGGTTCAGGTTCAGTCAACCTACCTGGTTAGTTACAAACAACTAGGGTTGGAAACTTTCCGGTAAATTTCCAGAATTTTTCAGGAAATTTTCCATGGGAAGTTAAGTGCAGGAATTTAGGGAATTTAGCTTAAATTAATCCAAAAAGTTAGCTTATAACAATTAACCTTTGTGGGATACACAAGGGAATTCTAGGTCTTATGCCATATTTTGGTTAAACTATCCCCAATTCAATGGAATTGCAACCCTCTGCATGCACAGTGCATTCTTCAATCACATGTGCAGTGCACTCGTCCATCACATGTACAGCTGATTCTCAAGAACTTGCACACTAATGAGATGCTATTGAGCCCACACAACTACACTGTCTGAGCCAAGGACTACATGCTTTCTGGTACATTTTGATTACAATACTGGGTGGGGTAAATATATTTTATATGACATACATGATTTTTTGTTAACTAGTAGCCTACAGAAAAGTTTGTTTAAATCATTTCTAACTTAACAATTTCTGCTAGTTTGTTTTTGCTACCATGTGGGTTTCAGCTTGCTTGAGCCTACTAACTGAGGAGTGTTAATTCACCCGTTTCCATACATTTAATTTTAAAACATTTATCTTACAAAGTAGTTGTTTAATCGAACTGTTCTAATCTTTACAGGAAAACGCCACGGGCACTACCTGATGTGTGGAGACATTTCACTGCAGCTAGCTAACTATAGCTACAGATTGTTGTTTTGCTTTGTTTTTGGGGAAGAACATTGTTTGCATCCATAAGCTAGCTTGCTTTTTTTAATGACCAGCACTATAGGTGCGTGAGACAACTTTACCAGCATCGTAGCATACGTATCGATGAATCGTTGTGACATATGAAATACGAGTGATAGCGTAATCAATGTGTAATTAGCAAGTAAAAAAATTTATGAACGCGTTAAATTATTATGTGACGTGCAGTCATATTCAGGTCCTGATTGGTCAACAGGCTTATTTGACATGCCAAATAGTGCTAAATTGTATCTTTGACACGCAAAGACCCAAACCGAGTTCCATAGAAACTGTGTTCCACAAATAGCCGACCAATTAGCCTGTAACCAACCCTTAGTAAAGTTTGAAAAAAATAGTGTTTGACCAGATACAATGCCATTTTACAGTAAACAAATTGACAAGACTTTAAGCACGCTTATAGGAAAGGACATTCAACAAGCATAGCACTTACACAAGTGACTGATTGGCTGAGAGAAATTGATGATAAAAAGACTGGGGGCTATTTTGTTAACTTTTTTAAGATAGGGGGCAGCATTCGGAATTTTGGATGAGAAGCGTGCCCAAAGTAAACTGCCTGCTACTCAGGCCCAGAAGCTAGGATATGCATGTAATTGGTAGATGTGGATAGAAAACACTCTAAAGTCTCAAACTGTTAAAATAATGTCTGAGTATAACAGAACTTATTTGGCTGGCGAAACCACGAGGACAAACCATCCAGGAAAATATTTTTTTGAGGTGACAGTGTTTTCAATGGGTTTTCTATGTGGATCTAGATTTCTTAGGCACTTGCTTGCAGTTCCTATTGCTTCCACTGGATGTCAACAGTCTTTAGAAATTGGTTAATGTTTTTCTTTTAAGTAATGAAGAAGTATTGCTGTTCAGAACGAGGGTCAAGTCTACTGTACTGTTGTGATTGGGGTGCGCGACCAAAGCTCGCTCCACTTTGTTTTCATCCAGTATTGAACACAGTTTATCCCGTCTTAAATTCTATCGATTATTTACGTAAAAAAATACCTAAAGTTGTATTAGGAAAGTTTTTGAAATGTTTGGATCAAGATTACAGGTAACTTATTAGATATTTTGAAGTCATGTTGCGCGAGTTGGAACCGGTGTTTTTCTGAATAAAACACACCAAATAAATTTACATTTTGGAGATATAATGACGGAATTTATCGAACAAAAGGACCATTTATGATGTTTATGGGACATATTGGAGTGCCAACAGAAGATCTTCAAAGGTAAGGCATGAATTATATCGTTATTTCTGGGTTTTGTGTCGCGACTGGCGGGTTGAATTATGATTGTCATGTGTTTGTTTGATGGGGTGCTGTCCTCATAATAGTATGGCTTGCTTTCGCCGTAAAGCCTTTTTGAAATCTGACACGGTGGCTAGATTAACAAGAAGTTAAGCTTTAATTTGGTGTATTGCACTTGTGAATGTATGAAAGTTAAATATTTCTAATAATTTTGGGGGAATTTCGCACTGCCATTTCACCGGATGTTGTCGAAACATTCCGCTAGCGGAACCCCTAGCCATAAAAGGTTTTAAGACTTCAGTGTGGCTTTTAACATTATCGATCATAGTCTGCTACTGGAAAACAAATATGTGTTACACATATGTGTGATGGCTTTACATCCAGAGGGTGTTCTTTTTTGGTATTTTATTATGATCCCCATTAGCTGTTACAAAAGAAGCAGCTACTCTTCCTGGGGTCCACACAAAACATGACGCAATACATAACATTAATAGACAAGAACAGTACAAAACTACATTAAAAAAAAATTAAAAGGCACACGTAGACTACATATCAACACATACAAACTATCGAGGTCAAACAGGGAGAGGTGTTGCTTTATCTGTTTTTTTAAACCATGTTTGCTGTTTATTAGAGCAATACGAGATGGAATGGAGTGCCATGCAAAAATGGCTTTATGTAATACTGTATACTTTCTTGAATTTGTTCTGGATTTGGGGACTGTGAAAAGATCCCTGGTGGCATGTCTGGTAGGGTAAGTGTGTGTGTCAGAGCTGTGTGTAAGTTGGCTATGCAAACAACGGGATTTTCACCACATTAATGTTTCTTATAAAAATAATAAGTGATGCAGTCAGTCTCTCCTCAACTCTTAGCCAAGAGAGACTGGCTTGCATAGTATTTATATCAGCCCTCTGATTACAATGAAGAGCAAGACTTGCCACTCTGTTCTGGGCTAGCTGCAGCTTAATTAGGTCTTTCCTTGCAGCACTCAAACACACAATAATCAAGGTAAGACAAAACTAGAGCCTGCAGAAGTTGATTAGAGTTATTAAAGTAGAAACTCTAGAAACTTTTGAGGATCCGAGGACCCATGCCAAATCTTTTCAGTCTCCTGAGGGGGGAATAGGTTTTGTTGTGCGCTCTTCACGACTGTCTTGGTGTGCTTGGACCATGTTAGTTGGTTGGTGATGTGGACACCAAGGAACTTGAAGCTCTCAACCTGCTCCACTACAGCCCTGTCGATGAGAAAGGGGGCGTGCTCGGTCCTCCTTTTCCTGTAGTCCACAATCATCTCCTTTGTCTTGATCACGTTGAGGTCTCTGACCTCCTCATAGTCTCATCATTTCAGGGTTTCTTTATTTTTACTATTTTCAACATTATAGAATAATAGTGAAGACATCAAAAATATGAAACACACAGACGGAATCATGCAATAACCAAAAAAGTGTTAAACAAATCAAAATATATTTTATATTTGAGATTCTTCAAAGTAGCCACCTTTTGCCTTGACAGCTTCGCACACTCTTGGCATTCTCTCAACCAGCTTCATGAGGTAGTCCCCTAAAATGCATTTCAATTAACAGGTGTGCCTTGTTAAAAGTTAATTTATGGAATTTCTTTCCTTCTTAATGCGTTTGAGCCAATCAGTTGTGTTGTGACAAGGTAGGAGTGGTATACAGAAGATTGCCGTATTTGGTAAAAGACCAAATCCATATGATGGTAAGAACAGCTCAAAAAAGCAGAGAGAAACGACAGTCCATCATTACTTCAAGACATGAAGGTCAATAAATCAGAAATTTGCAGTCGCAAAAACCATCAAGCACTATGATGAAACTGTCTCTCATGAAGACAGCCACAGGAAAGGAAGACCCAGAGCTACCGCTACTGAAGAGGATAAGTTCATTAGAGTTAACTGCACCTCAGATTGCTGCCGAAATAAATTCTTCACAGAATTCAAGTAACAGACATCTCAACATCAAATGTTCAGAGTAGAGGTCGACCGATTATGATTTTTCAACGCCGATACCGATTAATCTGCCAATTTTTACATATACATTTGTAATAATGACAATTAAAACAATACTGAATGAACACAAATTTAACTTAATATAATCCATTAATAAAATTAATTTAGTCTCAAATAAATAATGAAACATGTTCAATTTAGTTTCAATAATGCAAAAAACAAAGTGTTGAGGAAGAAAGTAAAAGTGCAATATGTGCCATGTAAAAAAAGCTAACGTTTAAATTCCTGGCTCAGAACATATGAAAGCTGGTGGTTCCTTTTAACATGAGTCTTCAATATTCCCAGGTAAGTTTTAGGTTGTAGTTATTATTGGACTATTTCTCTCTATGCCATTTGTATTTCATATACCTTTGACTATTGGATGTTCTAATAGGTACTTTACTATTGCCAGCCTAATCTCGGGAGTTGATAGGCTTGAAGTCATAAACAGTGCATTGCGAAGAGCTGCTGGCAAATGCAGGAAAGTGCTGTTTGAATGAATGCTTACGAGCCTGCTGCTGCCTACCACCGCTCAGTCAGACTGCTCAATCAAATCATAGACTTAATTATAATAACACACAGAAATACGAGCCTTAGGTCATTAATATGGTCAAATCCGGAAACTATCATTTCGGGAAAAAGAAACATGAATCTTTCAGTGAAATACGGAACCGTTTCGCATTTTATCTAACGGGTGGCATCCATAAGTCTAAATATTGCTGTTACATTGCACAACCTTTAATGTTATGTCATAATTATGTACAATTCTGGCAAATTAATTACAGTCTTTGTTAGGAAGAAATGGTCTTCACACAGTTCGCAAAGAGCCAGGCGGCTCAAACTGCTGCATATACCCTGACTCTGTTGCACAGAACGCAAGAGTGACACAATTTCCCTAGTTAAAAGAAACTCATGTTAGCAGGCAATATTAACTAAATATACAGGTTTAAAAATATATACTTGTGTATTGATTTTAAGAAAGGCATTGATGTTTATGGTTAGGTACACATTGGTGCAACGACAGTGCTTTTTTCGCGAAAGCGCTTGTTAAATCACACGTTTGGGGAAGTAGGTTGTGATTTAATGATAAATTAACAGGCACCACATCGATTATATGCAACGCAGGACAAGCTAGAAAAACTAGTAATATCATCAACCATGTGTAGTTAACTAGTGATTATGTTAAGATTGATTGTTTTTTATAAGATAGGTTTAATGCTAGCTAGCACCTTACCTTGGCTCCTTGCAGCACTCGCATAACAGGTAGTCAGCCTGCCACGCAGTCTCCTCTTGGAGTGCAATGTAATCGGCGTCCAAAAATGCCGATTACTGATTGTTATGAAAACTTGAAATCGGCCCCAATTAAATCGGCCATTAGGATTAATCGGTCGACCTCTAGTTACTACCCTGCATGAATCTGCTGGGAGCTAACCAACCAGTTTCAATGTAAGCTAGCTAACATTAGGCTCTAACTAGCAAAGCAAATGGTTCTGGGATACACGTAATGTTAGCTAGCGAGCTAACAGTACACTTGAAGATGTAATCTGGAGACAGGCGTTTTCTCCATCTCTTTAGCCATCATATTCTAATTCCACTGATTTCAAAACTCGATTCTCCAGAGTGGAGAGTAACACTTATGCAGCTCCACTACATGATACATCAACAAAAAAAAGATGCGTTCGACAGGATTACTGACACAGACTGACCAGCTCAAATAGACGGAAGCCTTCTATATGGCAGAACAATCTGAACTCCTCTCTCGACATGTTCAGCCGTCTCATTATCTCAGCCAATCATGACTAGTGGGAAGGCTACTGACTTTCTGTGGCTTAACCAACAAGGCTCGTAATTTAACCTGTTGGGGCTAGGGGGCAGTATTTACACGGCCGGATAAAAAACGTACCCGATTTAATCTGGTTACTAATCCTACCCAGTAACTAGAATATGCATATACTTATTATATATGGATAGAAAACACCCTAAAGTTTCTAAAACTGTTTGAATGGTGTCTGTGAGTATAACAGAACTCATATGGCAGGCAAAAACCTGAGAGATTCCTTTACAGGAAGTGGCCTGTCTGAACATTAATTGGCTTTCTTTGACATCTCTTCCAAAAACAAAGGATCTCTGCTGTTACGTGACACTTCCCACGGCTCCAATGGGCTCTCAGAGCCTGGGAAAAACCTGAATGACGTAATTCAAAGCCCTGGCTGAAACACACGAGCGCTTTTGCTAAGTGGTCTATCAGCAGACAAAAGGCTTAGGCGCGTGCACTGGCCACCCCCGCCTTTCTGTTTTTCCCTCTTTTTACAGACAGGCAGATTCCCGGTCAGAATATTATCGCTTTTCTACGAGATAAATTGCATAAAAATTGATTTTAAACAGCGGTTGACATGCTTCGAAGTACTGTAATGGAATATTTAGAATTTTTTTTCACGAAATGCGCACGACCCTGATTTACCATTCTGATAGTGTCTAGAACGCACAAACAAAACGTCGCTGATGGAACATAACGATGGATTATTTGGGACCAAACCAACATTTGTTATTGAAATAGAAGTCCTGGGAGTGCATTCTGACGAAGAACAGGAAAGGTAAGACCATTTTTCTTATAGTAAATCTGATTTTGGTGAAGGCTAAACTTGCCGGATGTCTAAATAACTAGCCCGTGATGGCTGGGCTATGTACTTAGAATATTGCAAAATGTGCTTCATCCGAAAAGCTATTTTAAAATCGGACATATCGAGTGCATAGAGGAGTTCTGTATCTATAATTCTTAAAATAATTATGCTTTTTGTGAACGTTTATCGTGAGTAATTTAGTAAATTGTTAGTAAATTCCCCCGGAAGTTTGCGGGGGTATGCTAGTTCTGAACGTCACATGCTAATGTAAAAAGCTGTTTTTTGATATAAATATGAACTTGATTGAACAAAACATGCATGTATTGTATAACATACTGTCCTAGGTGTGTCATCTGATGAAGATCATCAAAGGTTAGTGCTGCATTTAGCTGTCTTCTGGGTTTTTGTGACATTATATGCTAGCTTGAAAAATGGGTGTCTGATTATTTCTGGCTGGGTACTCTGCTGACATAATCTAATGTTTTGCTTTCGTTGTAAAGCCTTTTTGAAATCGGACAGTGTGGTTAGATTAACGAGAGTCTTGTCTTTAAATAGCTGTAAAATAGTCATATGTTTGAGAAATTGAAGTAATAGCATTTCAAAGGTTTTGAAAATCGCGCAACAGGATTCAACTGGCTGTTACGTAGGTGGAACGATTTGGTGCCACCTAGCCCAGAGAGGTTAACAATTTTATTCAGATGGCATACAAGTTTGTTATTAAGGCACATGAAAGTTCACATGTTCCAGAAGGCATTTCTACCAAAAAACACATTTTCATTAAAAAAAATATATAAAAATAAAAAATAAATGTTAAAATGGCTCTCTTGTGAAGTCGTTACTTGCGACATAGGTCTATTTTCCTGAAACGGGTCACATGTGGGAACTCCAAGACTGTTGGAAAAGCATTCCTGGTGAAGCTGGTTGAGGCTGCCAAGAGTATGCGAAGCTGTCATCAAGGCAACTTTTGGCTACTTTGAAGAATCTCAAATAAAATATATTTTGATTTGTTTAACACTTTTTTGGTTACTAAATGATTCCATGTGTTATTTCATAGTTTTGATGTCTCCACTATTATTCTACAATATAGAAAATAGTAAAAATAAAGAAAAACCCTTGAATGAGTAGGAGGGTCCAAACCTTTCACTGGTACTGTATATGTACAAGTGACAGTTTAAGATCTAAGGTAACGCCAAGTAATTTAGTCTCCTCAATTTGTTCAACAGCCACACCATTCATTACCAGATACAGCTGAGGTCTAGAACTTTGGGAATCGTTTGTACCAAATACAATGCTCTTAGTTTTAGAGATGTTCAGGACCAGTGTATTACTGGCCACCCATTCCAAAACAGACTGCAAGTCTTTGTTAAGGGTTTCAGTGACTTCATTAGCGGTGGTTGCTGGTGCCTACATGGTTGAATTAGCATACATGGACACACATGCTTTTTTTTGATGCCAGGGGCAGGTCATTGGTAAAAATAGAAAAGAGTAGAGGGCCTAGAGAGCTGCCCTGCAGTACACCACACTTCACATGTTTGACATTAGAGAAGCTTCCAATATAGAAAAACCTCTGTGTTCTATTAGATAGATTGCCATATTGTGGATTCAGAGCTGAGATTGAAAAGCCATTACACAAGTTATCAACAACAGGTTATGGTCATCAAATATAAAAAGGCTGCACTGAAATCTAACAGTACAGCTCCCACAACCTTCTTATTATCAATTTATTTCAACCAATCATCAGTCATTTGTGTCAGTGGAGTACATGTTGAGTACCCTTCTCTATAAGCATGTTGGCAGTCTGTTTGTTTACAAAGAAATAGCATTGTATTGGGTCGAAGACCATGTTTTCAAACAGTTTGCTAAGAGCTGGCAGCAAGTTTATAGGTCTGTTAGAACCAGTAAAGGCTGCTTTACCACTCTTGGGCAGCAGAATTACTTTGGCTTCCCTCCAGGCCTGATGACACACACTTTCATCTTGGCCAGGCCTGTGCAATTCCAGTCCTTGGGGGCCTGATTGGTGTCACGTTTTCCCCCATCCCTAGAAAGCACAGCTGATTTAAACTAATTGCATTCTAAACTGAAGATCATGATTAGTTGATTGTTGGAGTCAGGTGTGTTAGCTGGGACTGGGGCAAAAGTGTGACACCAATCAGGCCCCTGAGGACTGGAGTAGACCAGGACTGCTCTCGGCTCAGATTAAAGATATGGCAGATAAGAGTGGCTATAGAATACGTTACCATACTTCGTAGCTTTCAATCTAAATTGTCAATGCCAGGAGGTTTGTCATTATTAATCAATAACTTTAATGTAAGCCTCTCCAACATAATTCAGGTAGAATCAGGAATTCCTCAGGGGAGCTGTCTAGGCCCATTACATTTTTCAAACTTTACTAACGACATGCTTTGAGTAAAGCCAGAGTGTCTATGGATGACTCAACACTATACACATCAGCTACTACAGCGACTGAAATGACTGCAACACTTAACATAGAGCTACAGTTCGTTTCAGAATGGGTGGCAAGAAATAAGTTAGTCATAAATATTTTAAAAGCTAAAAGCATTGTATTTGGGACAAATACTTCACTAAACCCTAAACCTCAACTAAATCTTGTAATGAATAATGTGGAAAATTAGCAAGTTGAGGTGACTAAACTGCGTGCAGTAACCCTGGACTGTAAACTGTCATGGTCAACCGTATTGAACATGACAGGCTCCCGAGTGGCGCAGTGGTCTAAGACATGGCATCTCAGTGCAAAAGGCTTCACTGCAGTACCTGGTTCGAATCCAGGCTGCATCACATCCGGCCGTGATTGGGAGTCCCATAGGGTGGTGCACAATTGGCCCAGCGTCGTCCGGGTTTGGCCGTCATTGTAAATAAGAATTTGTTCTAAACTGACTTGCCTAGTTAAATAAAAAAAATAAAAAAATTGATACAACAGTAGCTAAGATGGGGAGAAGTGTATCCATAATAATGCACTGCTATATCTTCTTAACAGCACTATCAACAAGGCAGCTCCTACAGACTAGTTTTGTTGCACGTGGACTACTGTTCAGTCGTGTGGTCAGGTGCCACAAAGAAGAAATTAGGAAAATTGCAATTGGCTCAGAACAAGGCAGCACGACTGGCCCTTGGATGTACACAGAGCGCAAACATTAATATGTCCTGGCTCAAAGTGGAGGAGAGATTGACTTCACCACTACTTGTATTTGTGAGAGGTATTGACATGTTGAAAGCACCGAGGTGTCTGTTTAAGGGACACAAGACATGACACCAAAGGGCTCTTCACAGTCCCCAAGTCCAGCACAGACTACGGGAGGCACACAGTACTACATAGAGCCATGACTACATCAAACTGTATTCCACATCAGGTAACTGATGCAAGCAGTAGAATCATTAGAAAAAACATAAAAATACACCTTATGGAACAGCGGAGACTGTGAAGCAACACCAACATAGGCACAGAGACATGCATACACACATGATAACATACCCACTATACACACACGTACACACAGATTTTGTATTGTAGATATGTGGTAGTGAAGTAGGGGCCTGTAGGGGCCTGTTGTGAAATCTGTTATGAATGTATTGTAATGTTTAAAAACTGTATAACTGTCTTAATTTTGCCGGACCCCAGAAAGAGTAGCTGCTGTCTTGGCAGCAGCTAATGTGGATCCATAAATACAAATGACAAGCAACAGCCTCTGTTTTGTGCAGAAAAGCTGGGATTTTCGATGTGTGAGGGGAGAGAGAGCGCTCAAAAACAAAGACAGAAGAGGGAAAGCTATAGACTGCAGAGCCACCATGTTAGAAAGGTCAAACAAGAGAAGGTCAGAGGGGGGAGTGAACCGAACCATAGACTCTGGGCTTGGTCCTAACTCCAACATCAGCGTCCACATTCATTCTTCTTATGTGAGAGAACGCTTTGTCCACCACTGGAAACCAAGTGGCCGGGCAATAAAATAGCACAAAAGTAGAGGGGAAGGAAAGGAGGGAGAAAGTAAAAAAGATCATTGGGGAAGTGAGAGACAGGAGAATTATGGAAACAGTAAGAAAGTGAGGTTGGGGGAGGGCTTGTGGAAACAATGGCTACCTACTGCATCATTGTGAGTAATATCCAAACTAAAAAAACTATATATATAATTTGCCTCCCCCCTTCACCATAAGTTTTCACCTAACTGCATTAACTTCTGGTATGCTTCATTCAGATTAAAGCGAAGTCAATCACAAATTAAATGAGCCATGGGCTCGGCTCCTGCTGCAGATCAAATGTATTTTATAAAGCCCTTTTTAAATTTGCAGTTGTCACAAAGTGCTTTAGACACCCAGCCTAAAATTCCAAAGAGCAAGCAATGCAAAGGCAGAAGCAGAAGAAAAGGTAGGTCACAGAGATGCCAAGGGGGAGGCATCACGACTAGAGGTCGACCGATTATGATTTTTCAACGCCGATACCGATTATTGAAGGACAAAAAAAAGATGATAGCGATTAATTGGCCAATTTTTATATATATATATTTGCAATAATGACAATTACAATAATACTGAATGAACAATGAACACTTATTTTAACTTAATAATAAATCAATAAAATATATTTGGTCTCAAATAAATTATGAAACGTGTTCAATTTGGTTTCAATAACGCAAAAACAAAGTGTTGGAGAAGAAAGTAAAAGTGCAATATGTGCCATGTAAAAAAGCTAACATTTAAGTTCCTTGCTCAGAACATGAGAACATATGAAAGATGGTGGTTCCTTTTAACATGAGACTTCAATATTCCCAGATAAGAAGTTTTAGGCTGTAGTTATTATAGGACTATTTCTCTCTATACAATTTGTATTTCATATACCTTTGACTAATGATGTTCTAATAGGTACTTTAGTATTGCCAGCCTAATTTAGGGAGTTGATAGGCTTAAAGCACTGCGAAGAGCTGCTGGCAAAGGCAGTAAAGTGCTGTTTGAATGAATGCTTACGAGCCTGCTGCTGCCTACCACCGCTCAGTCAGACTGCTCTATCAAATCATAGACTTAATTATAATATAATAACAAACAGAAATACGAGCCTTAGGTCATCAATATGGTCAAATCCGGAAACTATCATTTCGAAAACAAAACGTTTATTCTTTCAGTGAAATACAAAACCGTTCTGTATTTTATCTAACGTTGGCATCCATAACTGAAAATATCGCTGTTACATTGTGTAACTGATGTGAAATGGCTAGTAGTTAGCGGTGGTGCGCGCTAATAGCGTTTCAATCAGTGATGTCACTCGCGCTGAGACTTGAAGTAAGGTTTCCCCTTGCGTTGCAAGGGCCGCGGCTTTTGTGGCGCGATGGGTAACGATGCTTCGGTGGGTGTCAGTTGTTGATGTGTGCAAGGGTCCCTGGTTCGAGCCCGGGTTGGGGCGAAGAGAGGGACGGAACCTACACTGTTACAATTGCACAACCTTCAATGTTATGTCATAATTACGTAAAATTCTGGTAAATTAGTTCGCAACAAGCCAGGCGGCCCAAACTGTTGCATATACCCTGACTCTGCGTGCAATGAACACAAGAGAATTGACACAATTTCCCTAGTTTTATATTGCCTGCTAACATGAATTTCTTTTAACTAAATATGCAGGTTTAAAAATATATACTTCTGTGTATTGATTTTAAGAAAGGCATTGATGTTTATGGTTAGGTACATTCGTGCAACGATTGTGCCTTTTTTCACAAATGCGCTTTTGTTAAATCATCCCCCGTTTGGCGAAGTTGGCTGTCTTCCTTAGGAAGAAATAGTCTTCACACAGTTCGCAACGAGCCAGGCGGCCCAAACTGCTGCATATACCCTGACTCTGTTGCACAGAACGCAAGAGAAGAAGTGACACAATTTCCCTAGTTAAAAGAAATTCATGTTAGGAGGCAATATTAACTAAATATGCAGGTTTAAAAATACTTGTGTATTGATTTTAAGAAAGACGGTAATGTTTATGGTTAGGTACACATTGGTGCAACGACAGTGCTTTTTTGGGCAAATGCGCTTGTTAAATCACCGTTTGGGGAAGTAGGCTGTGATTCAATGATAAATTAACAGGTACCACATCGATTATATGCAACACATGACAAGCTAGATAAACGAGTAATATCAACCATGTGTAGTTAGCCTGTGATTACGTTAAGATTGATTGTTTTTTATGAGATACATTTAATGCTAGCTAGCACCTTACCTTGGCTCCTTGCTGCACTCATATAACAGGTAGTCAGCCTGCCACGCAGTCTCCTCATGGAGTGCAATGTAATCGGCCATGATCGGTGTCAAAAAATGCCGATTACCGATTGTTATGAAAACTTGAAATCGGCCCTAATTAATCGGCTATTCCAATTAATCGGTCGACCTCTAATCACGACCAAGTCAATCGCCGCAGTTCACCCACCAAACATTGTTAAAACTATAGCTGGATGGTCTCAAAATACACTGTAACAGCAATGCACTGCGATAACGCATATGAATATGAATTGCTGAGAGCTAATGTGACAAGACAGAGGTGCGTGTGTTGTGTGGTGTTTTGGCAATTAGCATCTGTAATATCTGTGGCTTGCTCACTCCACTGTGTTAATTCAATTTACAGGTGAATTGGTGAAGGATAGCTTTTGTCCATATTACATTCTTGAGAGGGACATTGTAATGTCTCACAAAAGGCCTGGGCTTGAACAATGCACTAAAACACACTTGAGGCAAGAGTGGCACAGAACCCCCTTCTCTCTAGGTCCTAAAAGAGTGAACGGACACACTTGTCCTGTAAATTGGATGATGTGGTCCATCATATAGGCAGTATTTGATGCAATAAAATACAGTATGATGCAATAGTAGGTTACATCACATGCCTAACAGGTTGGTTAGTATTAATGAAAATATTGCTTTTATTATTTTATAGTGAAAACAACTAAAGTTCTCTATACAATTCTGCTTCCATGCAAGGCAACACAAAATAAGTGTAATAGGATATCTGAAAGCCCTCCTAGCAAAGCTTGATATTAAACCCAGTGTAGAGTGTCTATTCAACACTGATTAACCACAATAATAGTCTGACCTAGCAGCAACCAGAAGCATACCGAATGAATGACAGAACTTGTGAAAAACCTCAAGAGCTTGCATAAAACCACACCATAACGCAACAGTGACAGGTTGCGTATTCACCACTATTTTTGACCCTGGTATTATGACCATGGTTTACTACACTTCCTGACCAAATCGCTGCTCACCATGAATTGGAGATGCAGCTGTCGAGTAGCGAGATCAAACAGATTTGAGTAAAGAAGCACATTTCATAGTTGGCAGTAGACCCTATGGAATATAATGTTTGTAACCAAGGTATTTTTCTGACTGTAAAACAGAGGGAGGTTGCATCCCAAATGGCACCCAATGCCCTATAGGCTAGTAGTGCAAAGTAGTGAATTCATCTGGTCGAGCACGTGAGGCAAACTTTGGACCTGAGTGCAGGACCTGAATGTTATTTATTTATATATATATATATATATATATATATATATAAATAAAAGTGTCAACGTCATCAAGAGAGCAAATTTAGTTCAATCGTCTTGGCTAGTTAGGTAGATAGCTAATTAACCCCATCATAACTTAAAATATAGCAACTGTGTAAAGTAACTAGCTAACGTTAGCTAAGAGGCCCATAATAAATAGAAATGACGGGGCTGCAGTAACGTTAGTTTGGCAGAACACACGTTAGTTATAACGAATTGCAGATTGTGGCTTTTAATTACGTTATGAAATAGCTAACGTTAAAAGGCTAGCGCTAACTTGACAGCTAAAAACAACACTTCACATGTAGTTAGTGCTATCAGTTCTAGCTAGCGAACGCGTTATCTAGTTAACCACAACCAGCCAAGTTAGTCGGGATATAGCTAGCTAACGTTAACTTGTTAAGCAAATAATACAGCGGATTGACGTTTTTCTCAGTAGTTAGTTATTATTAACCTGGCTCAGAATGAGCTCTGACATCTAGATGACGTTAGCTGGTAAGCATAACATTAGCCAACAACGCATGGCACGTTCAAAACGCACTTCAAATGCTAGCCAGTTCACGTCGAAGCTTTTACTATAGCTTGGTAACTAGCTAGCTACCAATACGTCAATCTCAAATAAACTCTACATTGGTATTTGGCGGCTTGCAACTTACACAAGTTGTCTTCATGCAGGAGTGCTTGATTCAGCCCAGCCCATTCCCTCGTCCTGTGCTGGGGCAAACAGACTGCCGTTAGCGTAGGCTAACTATGTCAAATAATGCGTGTATGCCCCATCTTGCGTCCAAAAGAAGAACTGCGTTTTTTTGATGCAAAGCCAAAGACTTGATATATTGGTCAAAGAAAGCTCCAGCACCGTTCCCGCTATTACGCTCATGGCTCCTTTGACAAACTTGCCAGATCTTATTGCTATCACATCAACTAGAGACACTAGCAGCCTACTCTCATATCATGTCATATACAACACAGGCATAGCATACATTGGCCTATTATAAGCAGCAGCGAGGCCCAGTACACTCAAATTGATGATCAAACATACCTCCAACAATCTAACAAATATTATTTCAACAATTCATCTAATTGGCATATCTAATGTAAATAGCAGTAAGCAAATACAAGGAGAAATGTATCCCACTGCTGTGCTTTTCAGTTGACCCTAGGCCAATGTATAGGGTAATACTACAATTTACCAGGATAATGCAGTTTAGTCGGACTCGATGTACTCTACAGTGCCTTCAGAAAGTATTCAAACCACTTTTTCCACATTTACAATGTGGAAAACCACTTTTTCCACATTTACATTTACAGTTACAAAGTGGGATTAACATGGATGTAATTGTCATTATTTGTCAATGATCTACAGAAAATATTCTGTAATGTCAAAGTGTAAGAAAAATTCTAACATTTGTAAAAAAATATATATATATATATATATTGAAACATAAAACACCAGCATTTCTTGATTAGAGTCAATACATGTTATAATCACCTTTGGCAGTGATTACTGCTGTGAGTCTCCTGGATTGTGCAACATTTATCCATTATTCTTTTCAAGAATCTTCAAGCTCTGTCAAGTTGGTTGTTGGTCATTGCTTGACAACCATTTTCAGTTGATGCCATTAATCCTTATTAGACACCTGAGTCAACATGGCTGCACAAACAAGATGTTCTCATCTGTAGTGGAAACAGTGTACAGCTGCAGTAGAAGGATGATTTCCAGACATATCTATAGGCCTCCTGCTCTCAGTGTAAGTTGTAAATTGTAGAAAGCATAATGCCATTGCACAACACTCCTAATCCCCTCATTCTAACAACACATCATACTTGTTGGTCTGATGTGTATAATGAGAAGCATCCAGAAGCTGCACTTGATGCATTTATAAAATTGTTTCTTCCAGTTATTGACAAGCATGCACCTACTAGAATTTTTTTAATCATTCTTAGTACAGAACTCGAAACTGGTCACACTTTTAATCAGTGGTGTAAAGTACTAAAGTAAAAATACTTTAAAGTACTACTTAAGTAGTTGTTTTTAGGTATCTGTACTTTACTTTACTATTTATATTTTTGGCTACTTTTACTTCACTACATTCCTAAATAAACGTCTTACACAATAATGTACACTTTCTATACATTTACCCTGACACCCAAAAGTACTTTTCAATGCTTAGCAGGACAGGAAAGTGGTCAAATTCACTCACTTATCAAGAAAACATCCCTGTTCACCCCTACTGCCTCTGATCTGCAGGACTCACTAAGCACAAATGCTTAGTTTGTAAATGATGTCTGCGTGTTGTAGTGTGCCCCTGGCTATCCGTAAATTACATTTTTTATTAAAAACGTTGTGCCGTCTGATCTTATTATTATCAGTTTTAAATTGTTACTTTAACTTTTGATACTTAAGTATGTTTAAAATCAAATACTTTTAGACTTTTACTCAAGTAATATTTTTCTTGGTGACTTTCACTTCTACTTGAGTAATTTTCTCTTAATGGATCTTTACTTTTACTCAAGTATGACAATTGTGTACTTTTTCCACCACTGCTTTTAACGCACCCAGTCTTTCATTTATTTGGATTAATTTTGATTGTTAACATCTCTAACAACACAACCATTGATTCAGAATAAGTTTATTGTGAAATATAATGAGAACATTAATCACCAAAACACAACATAATGATATCTTTTAAATTGAGTTGTTTTAACTACCAGTTAATCCAATAGCAAACAATGCAAAATACGTGTTTTAAATCGCCCTTAGAAGTGCTGAAGCAATATGATACAGTACTGTAAATGACAGTAGATTACACAGTTTTCACATTAGGCAATACACTTACATTAACCAACAAAATTGACAGAAAATATATAATTTCCATAATATCTATCCAATTTGTAATCAAAGGTGTGATCAATGAAGACATCATCTACAATCATTCATACAAATAAAAACTGTATTTTTCAGATATAATTGCAACATAGGTGTACTGTCTGTAATCAAATATAATAAATGAATTGAAACAAATGACATTAATGAAAATAAAACATAACGTATAAGCACGCATTCATTTGCATCAAGCCTGTCTTGAGCATTTGGCCATAAATTCTCATTAACATCACAGTGAATGTCCTCATTGTTCATGCACCACGGAAAATACTATTTGGCATGGCGAATCCAAGCTTGACACTGGTCTGCGTTGATGTCATCGCATGCCTCATCCATGGCCAGAAGGAGGGTGACACTCAATAGGGTTGAGGAAAGGAGACTATGGGGGCAGGTATATGGTCACAAATCAGAGATGGGCCCAAAACCATGCCCGACCCACCTCTGCATGGTGGAACCTGAAATTTTCCCACACAATAACATTGGTGACCCCTTCACCTTGACAGGCGTGCTCAATTTAATCGAGAAACACAATGTGTGCAGCGTTTTAGGATCCAAGTAATGGCATAGGTCCTACCACACCATCTTCAGAGATAGCTGCGCACATGGAGATGTCTCCCCCACGTTGTCCAGGCACTTGGACGGTCACCCGTTGGCCGATGAGGTTCTGCCCACGGCGCCAAGTTTTGGCCAGGTTGAAGCCTGCTTCATCAACAAAGATATACTTGTGATGGTTCACTGCAGCATCAAGCACCATCACCCTCTAAAAATATAATTTGGTGAGTTATTTTTACAGTACAGTTCCAATATGATATTGTGAAGTAGCATGTGCATCAAATAGTAACAGTAATACAGTATATAGTGCTGTACCTGAACATAGTCTGCCCGCAGTTGTTTCACCCGGTTGTTTGTCTCAAAAGGCACCAGGTAAATGTGTTTCATAGATACCTGGTGCCTCTTCAAAAAGCGGGTGATTGTTGGTAGGCTGATGGATGCCACATTGGCAAAGGTGTCATCATTCTCCTCAATGGCCTGCTTAATTTCGGACAGCCGTATGTCATTCCTGACCCTCACCATTTCCACCACTGTCCACTCCTGCTGGTCGGTCAGCTCACATCCATGGCCACCACCATGGGGTCTTCTGTCAATTCTGAGGGTAGAACAGAGTATACTGTCAATAGATCATATTGTAAGAATACTGTAACATGTTTTGTGAATTTACATGCATTACAATATGTAATTTACTGTAAATGTAATGGTAAAGCGTAGTACACATCCTGCAGACTTACCCCATACATAACATTCTTTTGGCGAAATGTTCTCATGATCGAATTGCCACCACAATCTTTTCAGATTGTCATTATTTGAACTAATCTGGCAGCCTCTGCAATGGTAAGGCCTCTGTTTACCACATTGTCAAGATTATGGCCCGGACTTCATGAGACACAACAGTTCCTTGCCGTCTGCCTCCCTCTCTCTGATGTCCACCTCATTGAGGGGGCCCACGCCCACCTTTTTGACCTCTTTGATGGGGCCCATGCTCACCTCTCTGACCTCTTTGATAGGGCCCACGGCCACCTTTTTGACCTCTTTGATAGGGCCCACGCCCACCTTTTTGACCTCTTTGATAGGGCCCACGCCCACCTTTTTGACCTCTTTGATGGGGCCCATGCCCACCTCTCTGACCTCTTTGATAGGGCCCATGCACACCTTTTTGACCTCTTTGATGGGGCCCATGCCCACCTCTTTTACCTCTTTGATGGGGCCCATGCCCACCTCTCTGACCTCTTTGATAGGGCCCATGCACACCTTTTTGACCTCTTTGATGGGGCCCATGCCCACCTCTTTTACTTCTTTGATGGGGCCCATGCACACCTTTTTGACCTCTTTGATAGGGCCCATGCACACCTTTTTGACCTCTTTGATGGGGCCCATGCCCACATCTTTTACCTCTTTGATGGGGCCCATGCTTGGATTAAGTGATGGTCAAATGTATTTTTAAACAAATGAGGAGTGAATCATATGAAAAGTATTGTGAGCGTTGCATTGTGAAAGGCAATTACTTTATTTCAAAGGTATTTCTAGATGAAACACTCATTATGTTTGGTGAAAAAGCTACTGTGTGATTTTGTGTCAATTGTAAAAAAACAACAAAAAAAACCACTAATAATACAAAAAAGCCTTTTTGATGATCTGTTTGGAGTTTTGTACTAAGAGTTGTGAAATTTTGTGAAGTTTGTGTGGGGAAATTATTGTTGTCCATCAGTAATGAGAAACCACCTGGTATTGACAACGTAGATAGAAAGCTACTGAGGATGGTGGCAGACTATATTAACACTCCTATTTGTCATATCTTTAATCTGTTTGTCCTCAGACCTGGAGGGAAGCCAAAGTTGTTCCGCTACCCAAGAATGGTAAAGTACCCTTTACTGGTTCTAACAGCTGACCAGTCAGCTTGCTCCCAACTCTTAGCAAACTTTAGGGAAAAAATTGTGTTTGACCAGATACAATGGTATTTCTCTCTAAACAAATTAACAACAGACTTTCAGCATGCTTATAGAGAAGGGCACTCAACATGTACTGCACTGACACAAATGACTGATGATTGGTTGAAAGAAATTGATAATAAGAAGATTGTGGGAGCTGTACTGTTAGATTTCAGTGCAGCCTTTGATATTATTGACCATAACCTGTTGTTGACAAAACGTATGTGCTATGGCTTTTCAACCTCTGCCATATCAGGGATTCAGAGCTGTCTATCTAATAGAACACAGAGGGTCTACTTTATTGGAAGCTTCTCTAATGTTAAACATGTAAAGTGTGATTGTACGGTATGCAGGGAAGCTCTCTTAGCCCTCTACTCTTTTCTATTTTTACCAATGACCTGCCACTGGCATTTAACAAGGCCTGTCTGTCTACACTGTATATATGCTGATGAATCAACCCTATACGTGTCAGTTTTAGAATGGATGGCCAGTAATAAACTGGTTCTGAACATCTCTAAAAGTAAGAGCATTGTATTTAGTACAAATCATTCCCCAAATTCTAGAATCTGGTAAGGAACTGGCGTGACTGTTGAGCAAGTTGAGGAGACTAAATTACTTGGTATTACCTTAGATTGTAAACTGTCGTGGTCAAACATATTGATTCAAAGGTTGTAAATATGGGGAGAGGTCTGCCCGATAAAGAGATGCTCTACTTTTTCTTTTTACATTTTAGCATATTAGGGATTAAAACCAGCATACTGGAGACCCTCGATGCACACACAAGGTGAGGGAGCCCTGACAAATGTATGGACCCAGCTAAACACTCACCAATAGTTTCTTGAATGTTATGAGCCTACCCAATCATGTAAGCTTATTTATCTGGTATTTTAATATTAACAGTTGCACACCACTAAGGAAAACACAGTAAAGCATTTATGATCAGTACCTGCTTTGCTCAGGTCTTGTTTAGAACCATTTCTTATACTGTACCTTTCAGACTACTATGCTGTCCATGACTGCGTGCCTGTAGTAGTTCAGTAAACACGTGGAAGGGTAGTAGTGAAACAGACCAACAACCCAACACTGATGAGGAATCTGTTTGTCCATGGGAATGATCCTGACTCTATCAGCCTGTTCTAAGTAATGGTGCGTCACCTTATCATAAAAATGAATTATTTCACATGTGCTGTATATCTTAAACAAACCCCATAAAACAATTCACTCCCCCTCTGTAGCACAAATTAACACTTGTTGTGTTTGTGGACAGTCATTTTGATGTGTTCACCATGTGAACTGGCTACTTTATGACCACAAGCCCAGGTGGGTAATTTCTCACACACATTGAGTATTAAGTGATTTCTCGTATTCAGGATTTTATGGGCGCTATAAGGATGTTTAAAGGCCTGCCTTTCGGTATATAAGCTGTCCTGTTTTGGGACTGTGTCATCGTCAAGGGGAAGGTGAAACATGGAGATTAGTACCACTCTTATTGTTCTTTGCTCTGTGATAGTCTCTCATGGAGCTCAAGGTAATGTATTCACTTACACTGCACTGTATATATGTTTTATTGATATCTATCTCTCTTTGTAAGTGTTGTTTGTTCATAACAATGGCTTCCATTTGTGTATGATTATAGGGTTGTCGTAACACCTCCGGTGTCTCTTTCTCTCTTATGCAAAGGTTCATATTCAATTACTCTTACTTTGTCATTACAGGTCAGTGGACCACAGCAGGTAAGTTCTGTTGATGAGCTGATTTCTTCCCTCAAATAACATATGGTCCTGTCTTTTTGTTTTGTACCAATTTCTAGAAATGACTTTATGAGAAGAAGAAAGACTGCACTCTTCAGGATCAATACAAATGTCAGATGTATTGTGCAATGATCATAAGTTTGCAAAGGTTTCATTATTTTCACTAATCTGACACCTTCCTGCACCTTAACATGTATGTTAGGTGTGCAGTGCAGTAGTAACAGTATTACTACATGTAACCTAATGGCATTTGTGTTTCCAGAACCTTGGAGACCAGATGACCCAACAGGTACTCCAAACTCGGAATTTTGCCAGTATTTCTGAGCTGTGTTTATGTTGCTCTGTTTATCAACCATTTTGATAAACTAACCCATGTTTGTTTATTCCTCTTGTTCGTTAAAATACTTCACTGTATCAACATTCCAATTAATCAATATTGTTTTTATTATGTCAGTCAGCACTGCCAGTCAGTCTCTATTCAACTTCTCATTCTTAACGTTGTCACTTTTTTGTTGTTTTGCTTAGGCACCAGTGCCCCATGTGGTGGCTACCTGACTGCATCAAAGGGCCAATTCAACAGCCCCAACTACCCCAGCAACTACCCCAACAATGCCTACTGTACATGGAACATTCAGACCACACCGGGCAGCCAAATCGTTCAGCTGGAATTCCCCTATGTCAAGTAAGTAGGTTTTGGTTCATGTTTATTCTTAAACTTGGATATGTTAGAAAACCCTCAAAATCCGTAATTTGGTCTTTGAAATGATCACCTATCTAAAAATGATTTGATAAGTGAAAGCAAGTCCAGTACACTAATAAGGTCAGATCAGTCACCAGAGGTAATAAGTGCTACATTACCAGCGTATATTAGGCAGCCACCGTCATTGTACTTCATTCATCTTTCCTGTCTTCGACCACAGTCTTGAGGGTGACTTCAACTGTAGGTATGATTCCATCTCCGTGTACGATGGCTATTCCACCTACAACCGACTCCTGGGAAAGCTGTGTGGAGGACAAAGCTCAACCTTTTACTCCACCGGAAGTTCAATAACGGTGCAATTCACAAGTGACAGCTCCTCAACGTACAAGGGGTTTCAAGCAGAGTATCGTGTAGTAGGTAAGGCATTGAGATTAAGTAAATATATGTAAAGAGACATTAACTGCATACGGTGCATTCTGAAAGCATTCAGACCCCTTCCCTTTTTCCACATTTTGTTACATTACAGACTTATTCTGAAATTAATGAACTAAAAAATGTTCCTCATCAATCTACACACAATACCCCATAATGACAAAGTGAAATTGTTTTTTAGCAATTCTTGCAAATATATTAAAAATAAAAAACAGAAATACATTATTTACATAAGTATTCAGACCCTTTGCTATGAGACTCGAAATTGAGCTCAGGTGCATCCTGTTTCCATTGATCTACCTTGAGATGTTTCTACAACTTGATGGGAGTCCACCTGTAGTCAATTCAGTTGATTGAACATGATTTGAAAAGGCACACACCTGTCTATATAAGGTCCCACAGTTGACAGTGCATGTCAGAGCAAAAACCAAGCCATGAGGTCGAAGGAATTGTCCGTAGTGCTCCGAGACAGGATTGTATCGAGGCACAGATCTGGGGAAGGGTACCAAAAAATGTCTGCAGCATAGAATGTCCCCAAGAACACAGTGGCCTCCATCATTCTTAAATGGAACAAGTTTGGAACCACCAAGACTCTTCCAAGAGCTGGCCGCACGGCCAAACTGAGCAATCGGGGGAGAAGGGCCTTGGTCAGGGAGGTGACCAAGAACTCCGATGGTCACTCTGATAGTGCTCTAGAGTTCCTTTGTGGAGATGGGAGAACCTTCCAGAAGGACAACCATCTCTGTAGCACTCCACCAATCAGGCCTTTATGGTAGAGTGGCCAGATGGAAGCCACTCCTCAGTAATGCACATGACAGCATGCTTGGAGTTTTCCAAAAGGAACCTAAAGGACACTCAGACCATGAGAAACAAGATTCTCTGGTCTGATGAAACCAAGATTGAACTATTTGGCCTGAATGCCAAGCATCACTTCTGGAGGAAACCTGGCACCATCCCTAAGGTATAGCATGGTGGTGGCAGCATCATGCTGTTGGATGTTTTTCAGGGACTGGTAGGCTAGTCAGGATCAAGGGAAAGATGAATGCACAAAAGTACAGAGATATTCTTGATGAAAACCTGCTCCAGAGTGCTCAGGACCTTAGACTGGGGTGAAGGTTCACCTTCCAACAGGACAACGATCCTAAGCACACAGCCAAGCCAACTCAGGAGTGGCTTCAGGACAAGTCTCTGAATGTCCTTGAGTGGTCCAGCCAGAGCCCGGACTTCAACCCGAACAAATATCTCTGGAGAGACCTGAAAATAGTTGTGCACTGACACTCCCCATCCAACCTGATAGAGCTAGAGAGGATCTGCAGCAAAGAATGGAAGAAACTCCCCAAATACAGGTGTGCCAAGCTTGAAGCGTCATACCCAAGAAGACTCGAGGCTGTAATCGCTGCCAAAGGTGTTTCAACAAAGGACTGAGTAAAGGGTCTGAATACTTAAATGTGGTATTTCTGTTTTATTTTTAATACATTTGCAAAAATGTCTAAACCTGTTTTTGCTTTGTCATTATGGGGTATTGTAAACTAACAATTTAATACATTTTAGAATAAGGCTGTAACTTAACAAAATGTGGAAAAGTGAAGGGGTCTGAATACTTTCCGAATGCACTGTAGGTATTATTTTCCTCCCTGTACTCAAACATTATTCAAACATATTAACTAAACGAATAATGATACATGCATACAAATGTGCTGTTCATTTTAGCAGCTTGTTAGCTTGGTATCATTGCTGAATTATGATCAGTGAACCATGATTCATCTGTTGGTTTTTCTTGTAGATGGAGGTTCTTGTAGACACAACTGTGGCTACCAGGTCGGCAACTGCTCCTGCTCATATTCCTGTGAATACAGGGGCAACTGTTGCCAGGACTATCAACGTAAGAGCAGGGAGTTAGGATCAACTTTAGAATATTGTAACAGTGTGTGCTCCTCCTCTGTTAAAATGTTCCCTTCTGTGCCATTTTATCTACTTTGTATAGAGATCTGCTATGACACAACCGCAGAACCCGGCACCACAGATGCAGGACCAACAACCAGAGGTATTTCTTCAGCTGTGTTAGAATTTTACTTTACAGCTAGTGTAGTTCAAAATTCACAAAAATAATTTGTACAATTTCAAAGCTTCTTGGAGAGTATGATGAAGATGTAACATAAAGTAACATAACATCTATTATTAATACCTACAGGTATTTCGCTCCCAATTCAGTTTTGCCAGCATATAGTTTGGTGACCTGAACATGTTGTACATGTTTTAAAGCTTTGGTCTCAGAAGTAATGTTACAGCAACTGAGAGTCAGTTTGAAAATTGTTTTCTGTCCTACAGCTCAGCCTTCCTGTAGGTACAACTGTGGTTATAATCTCGGAAGCTGTTCCTGCTCCAGCTCCTGTCAATACTATGGCAACTGTTGCTATGACTACAATGGTACGTGTCCAATACAATAGATAATATTGTATTGAGTGCATGGAACTCCCTTACATCTTTTATTGCGCAAGTGAAAAGAACCTGGTTTCAAAAAAGACACACACACTACATGTTCATTTTTTTAAATGTATGTAAATTGTACTCTTTTGCCTGTAATGTTTTTTTTCGTAATGTATTGGTCACCAGTAAGACTAGCTGTCGCCATTGGCGTCGGCTAATGGGGATTCGAATAAATCAAATAATATATGCACTTTAGCAGACATTTTTATCCAAAGCAACCTAGTCATGCGTCCATACATTTTACTTATGGGTGGTCCTGGGAAGCAAACCCACAACCCTAGCAATGCAAGCACCATGCTATACCAACGGAGACATACAGGACCAGATAGATCAGATGGGTTCAGGTATTGTCTGTGAAAGAGCACACTACAAAATGTGGATGAAGTCAAGACAAGAACACTAATATCTACCACCAAGACTTGTGTTGCTCTTCAATTCTAAAATAAGTATGCAAAGTCTCAGGTAATCAGACAATAATCAAACAATTATATTGTAACAGTGTGTACTCCTCCTCTGTTAAAATGTTCCCTTCTGTGCCATTTTATCTACTTTGTATAGAGATCTGCTATGGCACAACCACAGAACCCGGCACCACAGATGCAGGACCAACAACCGGAGGTATTTCTTCAGCTGTGTTAGAATTTTACTTTACAGCTAGTGTAGTTCAAAATTCACAAAAATAATTTGTACAATTTCAAAGCTTCTTGGAGAGTATGATGAAGATGTAACATAAAGTAACATAACATCTATTATTAATACCTACAGGTATTTCGCTCCCAATTCAGTTTTGCCAGCATATAGTTTGGTGACCTGAACATGTTGTACATGTTTTAAAGCTTTGGTCTCAGAAGTAATGTTACAGCAACTGAGAGTTAGTTTGAAAATTGTTTTCTGTCCTACAGCTCAGCCTTCCTGTAGGTACAACTGTGGTTATAATCTCGGAAGCTGTTCCTGCTCCAGCTCCTGTCAATACTATGGCAACTGTTGCTATGACTACAATGGTACGTGTCCAATACAATAGATAATATTGTATTTAGTGCATGGAACTCCCTTACATCTTTTATTGCGCAAGTGAACAGAAAACCTGGTTTCAAAAAAGACACACACACTACATGTTCATTTTTTTAAATGTATGTAAATTGTACTCTTTTGTCTGTAATGTTTTTTTTCGTAATGTATCGGTCACCAGTAAGACTAGCTGTCGCCATTGGCGTCTGCTAATGGTGATTCGAATAAATCAAATAATATATGCACTTTAGCAGACACTTTTATCCAAAGCAACCTAGTCATGCGTCCATACATTTTACTTATGGGTGGTCCTGGGAAGCAAACCCACAACCCTAGCAATGCAAGCACCATGCTATACCAACGGAGACATACAGGACCAGATAGATCAGATGGGTTCAGGTATTGTCTGTGAAAGAGCACACTACAAAATGTGGATGAAGTCAAGACAAGAACACAAATATCTACCACCAAGACTTGTGTTGCTCTTCAATTCTAAAATAAGTATGCAAAGTCTCAGGTAATCAGACAATAATCAAACAATTATATTGTAACAGTGTGTACTCCTCCTCTGTTAAAATGTTCCCTTCTGTGCCATTCTATCTACTTTGTATAGAGATCTGCTATGACACAACCACAGACTCCTTCTCCACAGCTGCAGATCCAGCTCCTGCAACAACCGGAGGTATTTCTTCAGCTTTGTTAGAATTTTACTTTAAAACTAGTGTAGTTCAACATAATTAACATATTTTGGCCAAATATTTTTTTGGGGGGGCCTATGTCCACAGCCACAGGTATTTATCTTCATCTAGTTTGCTGATCTGTGTAAAAAAAAAAAGGACAATATTAATAATAAGAAAACAATCATCAAATACTGTTCATGAATTTTGGTCACAAATGCGGTCTGTCCTATACAATAGGTTGGGGTTCCTGTAGATACAGCTGTGGCTCGTATACCGGTGGTTGCTCCTGCACCTCATCCTGTCGATTCTATGGCAATTGCTGTCATGACTACAATGGTATGATGTTAAAGAGCTATTTGTGATTGTTAGTACTTGGGAAGGCTCACATTGTCTACGCTAATGTCCATCCCTATCTTTCCTTCTCACAGATTATTGTCAGAGCACAACATACGAACCTGTTACGACCCCAGGTATTTCTCTCCCAAAACTTAAACCCAAATTTTAAAACCCTCAGCTTTGCCATCATCTAGTTTGGTGACCTGTGTAGAAAATGTTGTGCTGTTTATGTTCTAAAGTTTTGGTCACACAAGTGGTGTTGTAAATAACTTAGCAAGGAAATTGCTTTTTGTCCTGCAGAGGCTTCTTGTAGGTACAACTGTGGTTTCAATCTTGGAAGGTGTTCCTGCTCCAGCTCCTGTCAATACTATGGCAACTGTTGCTATGACTACAACAGTACGTGTCCAATACAGTAGATCAGATGGGTCCAGGTATTATCTGTGAAAGAGCACACTGTAAAGATGGCAAAAATGTGGATAAATTCTGGATAAAAATACAAATCCCCGTTGCCAAGACTTGGGTTGCCCTTCCACTCTAAGTAGGCCTATGCAAAATATGTCCCAGCTAATCTGAAAATAATATTGAGTCATACATTCAGTTAAAATGCAGTTGAAGTTTAGCTTTAAAAAAATCTTCAACAATGAATACCAGTCACACTCCCTAAATGACTGTATGAGCTTTAAGCACAGTTGCATTTACCCAGTTTGGTTTGGATATTGTTAATTCTTATTTTTTCCTTCACATAGCGTACTGCCCCACCACCCCACCAGAACCAACAGGTATTAACATTTCCCACATCATCCATTTAAAAAAGGATTTGATTTAATAAGCTGTATAATGACAGAACAATACAAGTAGACATCAATGTGTTGCACAAACGTAACTAACTGAACCTTTCTTGACAACAAATGTGATTTCCTGTAGATTATCTACAGGAAATCACATTTGGTGTCACAAGATGTCTGACTCTTGAATTCCAAATGGATTTTGTGTTTAATTTCTCTTCCCCAGTCTCAGGGACTCACCCCACCTGTGGAGGAAACCTGCATGGCTCTGGGTCCATCTCCAGTCCATACTATCCAGAATATTACCATGACAACGCCTACTGTGTCTGGCTTCTATCGGCCCCCTCTGGCCAAAGGATCTTCCTGTCATTTACTGACCTGGAGTGAGTTAAGATTCTTCTTCAGAAATGGTTCCCTCGATCACCCTGGTTTGTTGCATCTTAATGGAAAAGATTTTAAAATGCTTCACCTTGACACTTCCCTTTGAACAACTATCTGATGGATTTCTATCATTCTGAATGTGCATGAAGACAGAACTTGAAATGGACCGTCCGTATTGATTATGAGTTCACATTTAGACATATTCTATAAGTGTATGCTCTTTGTTGGTTCAGGTTGGAGAACTGCTGCTCTTGTGATTACATCTCTGTGTACGATGGATCGTCTGTGCACTCTCAAATGCTAGGCACAATCTGTGACTTCAACAACTCCTCTTTGGCTGCCTACCACTCCACCTCTAACTACATGACAGTTCTCTTCCGCTCTGACCAATCAGTGGTCAGCAGGGGCTTCAGGGCCATGTTCAGCAGCTCCCTCGCATCAAACCAAGGTAGTCTGAGATTGATAATATGGTGCAGTTAATCAAACACTGAACATTTATGTATTCTGACGTTGATGTTATTGCTCAGGAGCCTCAGGTTGGTTTTATTTATGTTGTGGTGTTTCAGGTCGAGTGGACTGCTCCTCAGACAACATGAACATAGTGATCCAGAGATCCTACCTGATCTCATTGGGCTACGATGGTAACAATCTGTACCTGAACGACCAGCACTGTAGACCTCAGGTCAACAGCTTCCAGGTGGTATTCAGCTTCCCAATCAACACCTGTGGGACCCAGCGAAAGGTAAATGAATTCACCAAACGCAAAGTGATTACCAGATTACGTAATGGTATATAAAAAGCTACATAGAGATCTAGCTAGTGTGCTGCAAACACTGGATATAGTCACATCAACTATCATTCACATTTTACAATCATTTTCTGTTTCATGTCAAATAACTTTTTTTTATCTCACGCTCTAAACAGTTTGAGAATGGGAGAGTCAAGTACATCAACGGCGTCCGTGCCTACCGGTCCGACTCAGGCGAGATTACGCGGCAGTCTCATTTTCTGCTGCACGTGGAGTGTCGCATGGAGCAGGACACCATGGTCCAGGTTATGTACGAGACCGACGACGAGGGTAACGGTACCATAACAGGCACAGGCAGATTCAACAGCACCATGGCCTTCTTTACAAACAGCAACTTCTACAGCGAGATAACCCAGACTCCATACAAGATTACCCTCAACCAGAACATGTACGTCCAAGTCCGCCTGAGGAGGTCCGACAGCAGTCTACATCTGTTCCTGGACACCTGTGTGGCCTCTCCCTCGCCTCATGACTTTCAAACCAGATCATACGACCTGGTGCGCAACGGGTAAGAAACAGGCACTGCTGATCTGACCTGCAGAGATTGTAGGGCCAAGAGATATTGCCGAGAAGGAAAATGTGTGTTTCTACCTTTTTTAAGGAGTGCTTATTCTTCAAGGACACTCATAGGCTCTTGATTTAAAAAAAGCATTTGTTTGATGCACCCACAGATGTAGGAGGGACCCCACCTACTACTCCTACACCTCTGGTACCAGTAGCTATGCCCGCTTCACCTTCCAGGCTTTCAAGTTCCTGCGAGCCCATGAGTCAGTGTACCTGCAGTGTAAAGTCACCATCTGCCAAGCTTCTGACTACAACTCCCGCTGCCGCCGAGGCTGCCGCACCCGCAAGGCCAGGGACCTGGGGTCCTCCCAGGAGAGCCACACCCTGATCCTGGGCCCCATCCAGCTCAAAGGTCAACTCTTAGTAGGGCTATGATGTTATGATTTCTCTGGACAGATGTGGGACACCCTAACCTGTTCGCAAATTTGTATGGGCTAATTTGCTGCTAATGTTTGCATTGGGCTGTTGAAAACACTCAAACAATTAGGAGCAGTGGAGCACTCTGTTATACTGTTCTGAATACGTTCCGGTATGTATATTATCACTCTGGTTTAGACTGCGCAGACACAAATGTATGCATAAACAGGTCTTTCTTTCCCCTCCCCAGATCTGGAGAAGCCAGATGAGAAAGTGGCTGAGAAGGAGGAGATCCAGGCTAAGGTGGAACCTTAAGACTAAGCTGACCAGCCTCAACTAACTACTCTAATCATTAATACTATAATTCTGATTAATTTCACTTGAGGCAATAAAGTAGCCAATATTCACTGCTACTGAAAACTATAATCTTGTATCTCTTTCCTACTTTGGCTAAATGATTAAAAGCATTCTCAACAGACAATTATTGGTGTCTGAACATCTTGTTCCATGTGCTAGCATTGAAATAGATCAAATGTGTGAACTTTTGCATTCTGACTGAACGTCAATTCATAGATACCAAGAAAAAGGACAAAGGACAGTTGAGACAAAGAAAAGATCTGTTAGAAAACACTTTACTTAGAAATGTGTTAATATTACTCACATAAAACAATTTGTCATCCAAGGGGACATAATGATCGCCAAAACGCTTCAACATTCACCTGCTCGATCAAGATACAACACATTAAACAAACTCTCTTACAAGTTTTTTTCCCCTGTTAACTTTCCCTTTACGTA
Source organism: Salmo trutta (assembly GCF_901001165.1). Classification (NCBI taxonomy): domain Eukaryota; kingdom Metazoa; phylum Chordata; class Actinopteri; order Salmoniformes; family Salmonidae; genus Salmo; species Salmo trutta. The sequence continues at coordinate 36,935,037 of NC_042974.1, read as the reverse complement.
ACCCCTCAATCATTGGACGCCTGTAAGCATGGTGACATGCAATTAGTCCTAGAAACAGTAACTATGTTCTCCACAAATGTTGCTATGCAGACACAACAGTATCCAATACAAAACAACCCTGCTAAGGCAGTAATCTTCACTTCAGTATAATTTCAACTTCATTGACACAACACCTAACTGACCGGGAAATGTAGATTACAATACTCAATAAATATCTAAGAAAGCACAGATCCCTAATATGCAATGCCTTGATTATAGAAGGACAGAAGAAATCCAAAGGCATGGCATGTATGCTAAAACATGGCATCTCTGGTGCTACTTGGCAATTCTGGACTGAACAGGATTGAAAAAAGATATGGTGATAATGCTTTGACAGTAGAGGTATTGGAGCTCACAATGACATATTCCATTTAAATGTCACAATATAACATGATGTAATGCTTTATTTTCCACGACAGCCAATTAGCAAAGAGCTGATGGTTAAGGAAGGGCACTGTTTACAAATCCATCAAACGACAACATAACACCCTCATCTAAAGAAAACAAACAGAAAAAAATAAAGATGTGAATGTGGTAGGCACTGTTGGAGGCATGAATGGTGCCGTCTTTGCACTCTGAAATGGTTTAGTGGGTTACGGTTAAAGCCAATAAAAGAGCACTCATAAAATGCTAGCATCATCTATAACTACAGTGTGTTTGTAAGGCAGAAAATAGTGTTCATGTCAAAAACCCACATAAGGAATGTTTAACGATCAAACCGGTCAAGTGAGTTGTACCTCTAAACCACTCCATCCCTACACATTACATACACGTGGGCACTGTCAAATTTTATTTTCTTTCCTGTAAAATCAAATTCACTATATAGAATTTGCAAAGGCTACATCATGTCCAATTTCAGAAAGATCAACAGCAATAAATAAAAATCACCATTATGGAATTAAATAAAAACACCTTCAATCATCTCCAGTCCTTCGTCACTGACCCGGCGACAAGTCACTGCTTATGCTGCCCCCTGGCAAAATGACAGGCAAAGTCGTACTTGCTCCTGCACTTGTGGCCACAGATGTTGCACTGGAAGGGGTTCTCGTAGCCGTGGCAGCCCATGTGGATGGTGTACAGGATGTTGTCAGGGAAGTAGATGTCACAGTGCTGGCAGTGGTGCAGCATCTGGGGGTCTTGATGCAGTGAGGGCAGGCCCGGGACCGGTGTGCTGGGCTGGCTGTTGGTGATGCTGGGGGTACTGGTGCGCCCGCTGTGCTCGCTGCAGGGACCTGCCCCGGGGCTGCAGTTGCTGTGTGGTGGGGGCCTGGGCTCTGGGGTGATGGGGGAGGAGGCTGCTGCATGGGCAGTGCTGGCTGACACAGTAGCAGAAGCGGTGGCTGGGAGAGGCTGCTGGATAAGGAAGGGCTTCTCGTCCACACAGGACTCTGCACCTGGAGATATGGGAGGCTGTTGGGTCTGGCCCTCAGCTTCAGAGGGCAGGTTGGCCAGTTGACCGGCCAGGGTGGAGAGCTGGTTGAGGGGGTTTTCCATGACCAGGTTGTGGTGGTGATGGTGGTGATTGTCCCTGGAGCTTCCATCTCCACCAGCACCCTGGTCGTCGTAGGTCTCCTGGCGCAGGTGGGGCAGTTCATGGGAGTAGTCGTCCAGGTGCTCAGCCTTGTGCATCACCATGGAGGGGGGGCTGAAGTTGATGAGGAGCCGGCGACCATAGCCCAGGCTGGTCTTCTTCTGCAGGACGCTCAGCATCTTCTTGTGGGAGAGAGAAGAGCGAGCACCTTTCATAGGTAAGAGCTTGTGGCGGCGGCGACGGTGGTGTGAAAGGTTGCTGCGGTCGCTGCAGCGGAAGGAGCACAGCTCACACTTGTAAGGCTTTTCTCCTGTGTGGGAGCGCATGTGGGCCTCTAGGTGGCGCTCATAAGCAGAGGCAAAAGGACACAGGTGGCATCTGTGGGGTTTCTCTCCTGTTTGATCAGAGGAAAGAGGAAGATGAAGAATAAAGTCTTAGGAGGACATTTTAAAAGTCATGTTTTTTGCTTTTTGTCTGATAACTCTAACTAGGCCTAATGAAAATAAAAGGGTGAAAGCTTTTTATAAGAGAAAATGCTCAGCGAATGATCTAGCCCTACATCTGGGAGCATCTGCATAGTGTTATCGGTCCTATTCAAGCTTACCTGTGTGAATGCGGATATGTTCAATGAGTCGTGCTGTGCCTCTGGTAGCATAGTTACAGTAACGGCACTTGAGTTTGCCATCATATGTTCTCTCGAAGCCATCCACCAGCATCCCTGCGCCGTCATCAAGGGACATATCCGCTGAGGGGTGGTCTAATCCATTCTGACTGCAGTCTGCACAGGTACAGGAATAATCACAACACAGGTTCAAGAGAAATATCTATATTTGTATTTATTATGGATCCACATTTGCTGCTGCCAAGGCAGCTCTTCCTTGGGTCAAGCAAAATTAAGGCAGGTATATATTTATTAAAACATTACAATACATTCACAACAGATTTCACAACATATTAAGTGTGTGCCCTCAGGCCCCTACTCTACTAACACATATCTAGAACACAAAATCAATGTGTACGTGTGTATGTTATTGTGTGTTTGTATGCATGTGTCTGTGTTGCTTCACAGTCCTCGCTGTTCCAGAAGGTGTATTTTTATCTGTTTTTTACATCAAATTTTACTGCTTGCATGAGTTACTTGATGTGGAATAGAGTTACATGTAGTCATGGCTCTATGTAGTACTCTGCGCCTCCCATAGTCTGTTCTGGACTTGGGGACTGTGACGAGACCTCTGGTGGCATGTCTTGTGGGGTATGCATGGGTGCCCGAGCTGTGTGCCAGTATTTCAAACAGACAGCTCGGTGCATTCAACATGCCAATACCTCTCACAAATACAATTAGTGACAAAGTCAATCTCTCCTCCACTTTTAGCCAATAGAGATTGACATGCATATTATTAATGTTACCTCTCTGTATATATCAAGGGCCAGCCGTGCTGCCCTGTTCTGAAACAATTGCAATTTTCCTAAGTCTCTCTTTGTGGAACCTGACCACACGACAGAACAGTAGTCCAGGTGCGACAAAACTAGGGCTTGTAGGACCTGCCTTGTTGATAGTGCTGTTAAGAATGCAGAGCAGCACCTTATGATGGACAGATTTCTCCCCATCCTAGCTACTGTTGTATCAATACATTTTGACCATGACAGTTTACAATCCAGGGTTACTCCAAGCAGTTTAGTCACCTCAACATGCTTAATTTCCACATTATTCATTACACGATTTAGTTGAGGTTTAGGTTTTAGTGAATGATTTGTCCCAAATACAATGCTTTTATTTAGGACTAACTTATTCCTTGCCACCCATTCTGAAACTAACTGTAGCTCTATGTTAACTGTTGCAGTCATTCAGTCGCTGTAGTAGCTGACATGTATAGTGTTGAGTCATCCGCATACATCGACACACTGGCTTTACTCAAAGCCAGTAGCATGTCGTTAGTAAAGATGGAAAAAGTAAGGGGCCTAGACAGCTGCCCTGGGGAATTCCTGATTGTACCTGGATTTTGTTGGAGGCTTCCATTAAAAGAACACCCTCTGTGTTCTGTTAGACAGGTAACTCTTTATCCACAATATAGCAGGGGGTGTAAAGCCATAACACATAAGTTATGCCAGCAGCAGACTTTGATCAATGCGGCTTTTGACATTATCGAAGTCTAACAAAACAGCTCCCCCAATCTTTTCATCATCAATTTCAGTCATTTGTGTAAGTGCTGTGCTTGTTGAATGTCCTTCCCTATAAGCGTGCTGAAAGTCTGTTGTCAATTTGTTTACTGTAAAATAGTATTGTATCTGGTCAATTTTTTCCAAAAGTTTACTAAGGGTTGGTAACAGGCTGATTGGTCGGCTATTTGAGCCAGTAAAGGGGGCTTTACTATTCTTAGGTAGGGGAATAACTTTTGCTTCCCTCCAGGCCTGAGGGCACACACTTTCTAGTAGGCTTAAATTGAAGATTAGAAAAAGAATTACACTCCACTCGCATTAATGGATTTTAGAATGATAACAGAATCATGCATGAAACAGTCTGGATAAAACTGTTTGAGTCAGATAGTTTACGCAGAGGACAAGGGCAAGAGTCGGTTGACAGTCAAATGGTAGTCTGTGTTGATGCCATAGTAAGACCTACCTGTAGCCCAATATTAGACCTCTGATTAATTATTTAATTGAGATGAGGTTTAAGGGCATTCCATAGTGACTGCGTTCGAGAGAACTCATAGTCAAATGGCTGTACCTGCTTAACAGCATGTGTCCAGCATCCGAAGCTACTGATTGGAGTGCACCGTTTGCGTCGCCAAGCATTGAACAATAAACTATTAAATATGGAAATGTTATTTTGTTCTCACTTTGCACACACACATTTCCTCTGGTTCACAGTCTGAGATTAATGCCATACATTTCCTCTCACAAGCTCTACAAACCAGAATGTTAAAAAAAAAGTATATTTGAACTTACTTTACCGGTTGTTTGTGCAGTGGTCCTTTTGCAGATAGGGATGTGAGACAATATATCAACAGGAAAGTATAATTAAATACATTATTCAAAGCGCTGGCAGTTCTTTCAGATTTTCATCACCTGAAGCATGCGCAGAACCACGTAAACACGCGCACGAGCTCGCCAAGTATGCATGCACCTTGTGCATGAATTTGTCTTGCGCGCATGCTTCAGGTGATAGAAATCTCAACGCACTACCAGCACTTTGAAAAGTTGAATTATACATTCCTGTCTGCAAAAATTACCAACCACATGGACAACTGGTAAAGTAAGTTGAAAAATTATTTCACTCAACATTCTGGCTTGTAGAGGTCGTGAAAGGAAACTTTCCTGGTGCAAACGCAAATTTCTGCCCAACGTACAATTCAACATGGGGTCTTCAAGCTACGTCTAGGGCAGCATGGTGCCCATATTGCAAGGCGGATTAGCTAAACAAACAGGAGTGAAAGACAGACAAGTGAGAACACAACATGGAATCCATGTTTGGTTTTGATTTGGAGGGGGTAGTAGCATCTAACAATTGGATTTAAATTATTTCCTAGACACCGCTCCGCAATGCAAACAACGACCTCCTAATCAGAACAGTCTACCAATTACGGATATAGTTTAGGAAGCGGAAAAGTGTAGCCAACAGGAACGATCGGCAAATAACTTGCAAGGTGAGTAAACGTTAAAACAAGACCCGAGTTTCCCTCAGGTCTAAACTGGGCTAGACTTACCTGCTGGTAAGTCATCCATCTCTTTGACTCCACTGACGGAGCCCGAGATCATGTTCACATGTTGAGTCTGCTGGCTGAGATACTCTTGGAAGTCTTTGACAAAGTCCAACGTCTCTGGCTTTTCCTCGCCCATTGGAAGGTAGAGAGCCTTTCAGGTGCAATAAATCAACTGTATCCATAACAGCACATGATGATAACAGTGTCAATAGGCAGACAGATAAGCGAAAAACAACATGACAACACATTGACATAACTTGTGATTTAGAACGCAGAGTTAATTTCAGCCTATGCTGCCCTTCAGGTCCTAAACTTTTTGACAAGACATGGATCACCCTAGAGAACACTGCTACTCCAGTTGCTCTCTCTTCATCTGACTAGTTCTCTCTCATAGTCCAAGAGCATCTGGTAGTTAGAGCGGTGGCACAAGGCTACTCATTTCTCCTAACTGGAGATTCTCTCTCCTTTCCCTCTCCTCATTTTAATTCAATGCTGTCACTCTCACTTGTCCACTCAAGCTTGTCATCTATCGCCAACCAGGTGCCCTTGGCGAGTTCCTCAATGAGCTTGACACCTTGATAAACTAATTTCCTGACGATGGCTCTTTGGCTCACCACCTCATGCTCAACAAGATGGAGTTGCTCTTCCTCTGGGGAAGGCATGCCTGCTCAAAGAACTCTCCATCACATTTGACAACTCCACAGTGTCGCCCTCCCAGAGTACAAAGAACCTTGGCGTGACCCTGGACAACACTGTGTCGTTCTCTGCAAACATCAAAGCAGTGACTCGCTCCTGCAGGTTCATGCTCTACAACATCTGTAGAGTACGGCCCTACCTCACAGAGGAAGCTGTGCAGGTCCTAATCCAAGAACTTGTCATCTTCCGTCTGGACTATTGCAACTCGCTTTTGGCTGGGCTCCCTGCTTGTGCCATCAAACCCCTGCAACTTTTCCAGAATGTTGCAGCTTGCCTGGTTTTCAAGCTTCTCAAGTTCTCTCATGTCACCCCACTCCTCCGCACACTCCACTGCCTTCCAGTCGAAGCTCGCATCCACTACAGGGCCATGGTGCTTGCCTAAGGAGCAGCAAGAGGAACTGCCCCTCCCTACCTTCAGGCTATGCTCAAACCCTACACCCCAACCCGAGCACTCCGTTCTACCACTTCTAGTCTCTTGGCCCTCCCTGGAGGGCAGCTTCCGCTCATCCCAGTTCTGGCTCCCCAATGGTGGAACCAGCTTCCCCCTGAAGTATGGTTGGGCGATATATAATGAATTAGAATGTATGTTTTTGCGCAATATTCCAAATGCCTGTAATCGCAAGAATTTAGATTTTGTTATTTTTCGTTGTTATGAGCGTTTATGTCTGTTTGTTTTCGTGTTATATTATTGGTCTCATCTCTTTTGCTCTTCTATGCTGTGTGAACCTTCCCATTTACACCAGAGATCTGTATACAACTAGATTGTAACTTTAAAAGTTGTGGGGCTTGCTAAAGCTCTTTTGTATTTTTGTGGTAGTGAAATAAGTTTAAAAAGTTGAATTTCAATTATATTATTTTAATAGTGAAATCCTTTTATATTCCCATCGATAGTCAGTAGTAGCGGTCAAAGGTGGTGTGGATATGGTCAGTAGTTAGATGTGTGGTCAGTAGTTGTATGGTCAGATGTGTGGTTGTGGTTTGTAGATGTGTGGTTGTGGTCTGTAGTGATGTGGTTGTGTTCACTTGATGTGGTCAGAAGTTGTGTGGTTGTGGTCAGTTGCTGTGGTCAGAAGTTGTGTGGTTGTTGTCAGTAGTTGTTGTCAGTAGCTGTGGTAAGCAGCTTTGTGATTGTGGTCAGAAGTGTGGTTGTGGTCAGAAGTTGTGTGGTTGTGGTCAGTAGTTGTGTGGTTATGGTCAGCAGTTTAGTGATCAGTAGTTGTGTGATTGTGGTCAGCAGTTGAGTGATCAGTAGTTGTGTGGTTGTGGTCACTAGATGAGTGGTCAGTAGTTGTGTGGTTGTGGTCAGAAGTTGTGTGGTTGCCGTCCATAGTTATGTGGTTGTGTTCACTATATGTGGTCAGAAGTTGTGTGGTCGTGGTCAGTTGTTGTGGTCAGTAGTTGTGTGGTTGTTGTCAGTAGTTGTGGTAAGCAGCTTTGTGATTGTGGTCAGAAGTTGTGTGGTTGTGGTCACTAGATGTGGTCAGAAGTTGTGTGGTTCTGTGTGTCAGTAGTTGTGGTCAGAAGTTGTGTGGTTGTGGTCAGTAGATGAGGTCAGCAGTTGTGTGGTTGATGTCAGCAGTTGTGTGGTTGTGCTCAGTTGTTGTGGTCAGTAGTTGTGTGGTCATGGTCAGTTGTTGTGGTCAGTAGTTGTGTGGTTGTTGTCAGTAGTTGTGGTAAGCAGCTTTGTGATTGTGGTCAGAAGTTGTGTGGTTGTGGTCACTAGATGTGGTCAGAAGTTGTGTGGTTCTGTGTGTCAGTAGTTGTGGTCAGAAGTTGTGTGGTTGATGTCAGAAGCTGTGTGGTTGTGGTCACTAGATGTGTGGTTGTGGTCACTAGATGTGATCAGTAGTTGTGTGGTTGTGGTCACTAGATGTAGTCAGCAGTTGTGTGGTTGCGGTAAGTTGTGGTCACTAGATGAGTGGTCAGTAGTTGTGTGGTCAGAAGATGTGTGGCTGTGGTCAGAAGCTGTGTGGTTGTGGTCAGAAGCTGTGTGGTTGTGGTCAGAAGCTGTGTGGTTGTGGTCAGAAGCTGTGTGGTTGTGGTCACTAGATGTGGTCAGTAGTTGTGTGAACAGTAGTTGTAGTCACAAGATGTGGTCAGCAGTTGTGTGGTTGCGGTAAGTTGTGGTCACTAGATGAGTGGTCAGAAGATGTGTGGCTGTGGTCAGAAGATGTGTGGCTGAGGTCAGAAGATGCGTGGCTGTGGTCAGGAGTTGTGTGGCTGTGGTCACTAGATGTCGTCAGCAGTAGTGTGGTTGCGGTAAAAAGTTGTGTGGTTGTGGTCACTACATGTGGTCAGAGGTTGTGTGGTTGTGGTCAGAAGTTGTGTGGATGTGGTCAGTAGTTGTGTTTTTGTAAATATTAGATGTGGTCAGCAGTTGTATGGTTGCTGTCAGAAGTTGTGTGGTTGTGGTCAGTAGTTGTGTGGTTGTGGTCAATAGATGTGGTACGCCATTGTGTGGTTGTGGTCAATAGATGTGGTAAGCAGTTTTGTGGTTGTGGTCAGCAGTTGTGTGGTTTGTGGTAAGTAGATGAGAGGTCAGCAGTTGTGTGGTTGTGCTCAGAAGTTGTGTGGTTGATGTCAGTAGTTGTGTGGTTGTGGTCAGCAGTTGAGTGATCAGTAGTTGTGGTCACTAGATGTGGTCAGAAGTTGTGTGGCTGTGATCTCTAGATGTCGTCAGCAGTAGTGTCGTTGTGGCACTACATGTGGTCAGAGTTGTGTGATTGTGGTCAGAAGCTGTGTGGTTGTGGTCAGTAGTTGTTTGGTTGTGGTCAGAACAGATGTCGTTTTGCTATGTTTTTAGGGAAGAACGTTGTTTGCATCCATGAGCTAGCTAGCTTTTTTTTATGACCAGCACTGTAGGTGCGGGAGACAACTTTACCAGCATCATAGCATAGGTATCGATGAACCGTTGTGACACGAGTGATAGTGTAATCAATGTGTAATAACTACATAAAAACATTATCAATGCATTGAATTATTGTGACGTGCAGTCATATTCAGGTCCTGATTGGTCAACAAGCCTATTAAAACACGTATCTTTTTTGACACTCAAAAGACTCAAACGCCGTTTGAGGTCAGCATGCCACTTTTTGTCACTCTAAAAACTCTGACAAACAGCGGTAACTTTCTATTGGTAGAAACTATTCCTAATGTGCTTTTTCTAATCAGAGGGGTACAGCCCAACCTTATTTTAAGAGAAAGGAAAACTAGCATTGCATGGCAACACTGCTGCCTTTTGGCTAAAGAAAGTGTGAGAAACATGCTAACGTACAGTACATTTGTGCTTTAATATTGACTAAATACTGCACTCTGGCCCACAAAATGGCTTTGCTAGATTCTTGATAGCGTTATTAAACAAAGCAAAGAAAGTGAACTTTAAAACACGATGTGGTTTTATTGGAATTTGCAGCTCTTGTTGGTAAATAATTAATCTGCTAGTTTCTGACATGATTTAACGCAGCTAGAAAGAGTGCAGTCCATGGGTTACTAAAACAGCTCTATCTACAGATTGGTAGATACTATTCCTAATACGTTTTCGGATTTGACAAAAAGAGAAGTAGGGGAAGTTGGAAGAAAATGTGGTAATGCAGCTGTACAGTAACATCCGTAGTGAATATTTTGGTTCCACACACAGATATGAATAGTAGAGAAGTAGACGAAGACTCCATACGCTCTAACTTTTTGGGGTAGTAGTCAAAACGGCAGTTGTTTGCAAAAAGATTTTAGCAAGAGTGAAACCTCTTGCTTTCCCTCTTTCTCGATGGTTTACACCAAGCCCTCCCCTGCCTCTTAAACCAACAAAGTTGTGAGATCAGATCTTCCTCTCTGACGAGCGGTTTCAACATTGTATTTGCGTTTGTGAAGTTTGTTTCAACAGAGTCGGTTATATGGACACCAAAACACATTGATACATTATTTTACTATAATAGAGGAAAAGTTTACATTCCTAACAATACCCTTTAATGTCTCAACTACTCAAATTGTGCGCAGAGCATACACCACTAAAACAAGAGTATTAATTAACATTGATTCGCTCAGTTTGTCATGCAAAGACTGTTACAGTAGCCACCATCGGGCGTAGTAGCTGTCTAGTCTGTATTTTATCAAATGTGCAATAAACATAAACCACAATTATATAAGGAATTGGCAACATGTTCTAGTTCTGATAAAAAAGGTTTTCAATATCTTAACAGTGGCCAGGCTAACATGCTTTTCAAACAGAAGGGTGTGTTCATAACAATTCAACTGTTCAACCTTGTTAGCTCTGCAAATAGATCTAAATTGGCTAAACTTGAAATATAAAGATTAGCTGTCTAATCAATAGCACGTGGGCTTGACAGATTGTTAGTGAGACCACCCTAGTCATAGACTTATCTCTGCTACCACACTCCAAGTCGAGGTTCAAAAGGCTTCTTAACATCTTCTACACCCAAGCCATAAGACTCCTGAACAGCTAATCAAAGGGCTACCCAGACCCCTCTTTTACACTGCTGCTACTCTCTGTTTATAATCTATGCATAGTCACTTAACTCTACCTACATGTACATATTACCTCAACTAACTGGTGCCCCTGCACATTGACTCATTACCGGTACCCCCTGTATATAGCCTCCCTTGTTATTTTACTGCTGCTTTTTAATTATTTGTTACTTTTATATTTTCTACTTATCTATTCTTTATTCAACACTTTTTTTTCTTAAAGCATTGTTGGTTAAGGGCTTGTAAGTAAGCATTTCACTGTAATGTCTACATCTGTTGTATTCAGCGCATGTGACAAATAAAATGTGATTTGCTCTAACCACTAGGCTACCTGCCGCCCCCAATGCCTGCTACAAGAAGTTGAATGTGCATTATGCATGGTAATAGTTGAATTTGTAACAAAAAATGTCATTTTCATAGACAGACTTGAATGCCATATCAGTGATTATTGCAAAAAAAATATCAGGTTAAGCTATTTTGATAAAATAATTACATTATTAATGGTTTTATGGTTGTGGATTATATTTAGCCTGGGTATAACTTCAAAAGCTCTGAATTCATTAGATTATTGCTGACTGTTTGAAATGCAGTATATCTGACCTTTAATTTTACAATACTTATTTTGAGAATAAAAAAAAAAAGAAAATCTATATATACATCGTGAAGTTAAGTTAAAAAAAATCGAGATATGTTTTTCAGGCCATATCGCCCAGCCCTACCCTGAAACTAGGACAGCAGTGTCCCTGCCCATCTTCCGAAAGCACCTGAAACCTCTTCAAAGAGTATCTTAAATAATCCACCTCCTCACTTCGAACCCCCCCGTCCAAAAAAAACATTTCCTGAACCAACACTTGCACTTAACTTCCCCTCCCTTCTTGCTCTGTACTTACTATGCCTGTGATTGTCCCACCTACCAGTAGCTAAGTATCTTAAGATGAATGCAATAACTGTAATTAAGTCTGCTAAATGTAAACTTTAGCGGTTCCTTTTCGCTAGCCAATGTCATCGACAGAACATCGATTCCACCATTGATTGCTGGAACACACAGCTGGCCAGGTAACCAAGGAGCTAGCTTACTATCTAGCGAATCAACTTACCTTATCAAAATGTCAACAAATTGTTAGCAAGTATTAATATGTCTCTAGCCAGCTAGTGAAATACAGACGACTATTCGTGGCAAACTCAGTAATTGACCGGTAAAGACAAGTGTCCAAATGACTGATCAGATCCGTTGAAATAGCGTTCATGTTGTTGTTGCTAACTTCAGGTTAGCCAGCTGGCTACTGTCTTTCGACCTAAACAACTGTTCCGTTTACATAGGCATCACTCAACTACGGCTGCATCGAGTTCCTATGGCGAATAGCTAAGCGTGCTACAGAATCAGTCGGTTGGTCTCTAATCACATAAATGTGCAATATAGAGCTAGCTAGCTAGCGATGTTATCTGAATCAAAACAATGAAGCAATTTGTGGAGGTGAGAGTTCACCCAGTGCACCCGCGAAATTCGTCCCGCCTCAGGTGCAATAATTGCGCGAAGAACAGTTCCTAGGAATGAACTGCTGTAGTAGCTCACGTACTGTACCTCAGTGGTTGTAGCCCACCAAAGAGACTGAGTTTTAAAACTCTGTGGTGGTACAGCAGGGTGAGTTTAATTATTTCTCAAGATTTTACTAAATACAAGCAGACTGCACTAATCAACTAGATAGTACATACATTTTTCCAAACTTTGTTTTGCTGTCAGTGCCAAATAATAGTCACCTGTAATTAACCCAATTTTGATAGGCTTAACATTGCATTCTGCTGCATTCATTGCATTACTATTTAATTGAATTGTGGAAACTGTTGCCTTAATTTGTCAGTGTCCACTAAATATAAAATGTTGACTATTTTTTACCCATAACATTAAACCGCTCACACTTCCAAACATAGACCTTTAATTACAAAGCGCTACATTTGAGCAACAGCAATTACATTACTTTAAATAGCTAGATTGACTCATTTATGTTTCATCACTATCAATAATTGAACAGTTAAGACATTTGGAGAAAATCATATTTCAGTATTTGTGTCAAGTTGTAGGAAAACCATTGAGAAGAGGGTGATAAACTACCAGTTTGAGTGAGGCCATTGTATCCTTTTCAATGCCACATTGCCTTGTGATGTTACAAGAGCAGAACAGCAAGTAATGTACACGGTCTAACAGCGAGGCATGGTGGCATGAACTCTACATTGCAACAAGAGCTACATGACCACTGTAGTGTGGTGTGTGTGTGTCCTCCACCAACTTTGTATCACACTCCACCGAGGAACTGTTCAAGTTAAACTCAGAATAAAATCTTTACAATGAAATCTGAAGTCTGTCTCTAGCAGCACTATCATTAGCAGATTTAGAAATACAGTAGATGAGAACATCCAGTCACAGTTCAATTATTATTTTTATTCCAGTTCAGTTTCTGTACACTAGATGGTGTATTTTGTCCATAAATTAGCAGTGTCCAGCATGCATCAATCCGCTCATTTGACATAAACATGAACACAAGGTTATAACTTGAAATAAACTTCCACTATAAAAAATGGTGAAGGCAATTATTGATATCAGGTATATTAAGATTCAAAAACGTCTACATGATAGGTCTGCTAATAGATCTGCACAGAGTTTCACTGCCAAGATAACAAGGCTTCTCCATGTCAGCTGACAATAGCTGTCCCAGGGGACTCGGGGCTGGGGCCTAAGACAGACATGACAGTCCAGCTCACTGGATTAAACTACGACCCAGAGAGCAGTCAATAACATCACCTTCTAATAGCTTGTCGACACTAATGTTATTTTATTGCAATTTAATTATGCTCAGGTTTCCAATGGGGGTAGATGCCTTAAAATCATTTACACACACTGACAATAATTTGTCATTTGGAAAAGATAAAGCACATTTTTGTGTGTTTAGGGGGTTTCATGTGTTCAGGCCTAAATATTTTTGTTTTTGCACTGTCATTTGTAAGCCTTCCACATGGATTGTTTTTGCAGATAGGCCTTATCGAAAGAAGACCCGACAGCATAGTTAGTTGGGCTGGCAGCACTTAAATTGGACAACAGACTTAGTAGTGTGATCAAAAATTATGTTTTTATTTTACAGTCAGTGTTGTAGGCCCACAGTGCAGAAGTGATGAAGATATTTATAAATACACAGTCCAGTTATTCCATGTCAAAAGAAATGGTCATTTCAAAAAGGTTTTCAATTTGACAAGAAGACAGTACTAAAAGAATCCAAAATTGTATTTGTCACTTTCCGAATACAACAGGTGTAGACTTTACTGTGAAATGCTTACTTATGAGCCCTTTCCCAACAATGCACAGTTAAAAAGTAAGAAATATTTACCAAATAAAACAAGGAAATAGTAACACAATAAACTAACAATAACGAAGCTAGATACAAGGAGTACCAGTACCGAATCTATGTGCAGAGGTTGAGGTAATATACAGTTGAAGTCGGAAGTTTACATACACTTAGGTTGGAGTCATTAAAACTTGTTTTTCAACCACTCCACAAATTTCTTGATAACAAACTATAGTTTTGGCAAGTCGGTTAGGACATCTACTTTGTGCATGACACAAGTAATTTTTCCAACAATTGTTTACAGACATATTATTTCACTTATAATTCACTGTATCACAATTCCAGTGGGTCAGAAGTTTACTTACACTAAGTTGACTGTGCCTTTAAACAGCTTGGAAAATTCCCGAAAATGATGCCATGGCTTTAGAAGCTTCTGATAGGCTAATTGACATCATTTGAGTCAATTGGAGGTGTACCTGTGGATGTATTTCAAGGCCTACCGTCAAACTCAGTGCCTGTTTGCTTGACATCATGGGAAAATCAAAAGAAATCAGCCAAGACCTCAACAACAAAAAATGTAGACCTCCACAAGTCTGGTTCATCCTTGGGAGCATTTTCCAAACGCCTGAAGGTACCACGTTCATCTGTACAAACAATAGTACGCAAGTATAAACACCATGGGACCATGCAGCCGTCATACCGCTCAGGAAGGAGATGCGTTCTGTCTCCTAGAGATGAACGTACTTTGGTGTGAAAAGTGCAAATCAATCCCAGAACAACAGCAAAGGACCTTGTGAAGATGCTGGGGGAAACAGGTACAAAAGTATCTATATCCACAGTAAAACAAGTCCTATATCGACATAACCTGAAAGGCCGCTCAGCAAGGAAGAAGCCACTGCTCCCAAACCGCAATAAAAAAGCCAGACTACGGTTTGCAACTGCACAAGGGGACAAATATCGTACTTTTTGGAGAAATGTCCTCTGGTCTGATGAAACAAAAATAGAACTGTTTGGCCATAATGACCATCGTTATGTTTGGAGGAAAAAGGGGGACGCTTGCAAGCCGAAGAACACCATCCCAAACGTGAAGCACGGGGGTGGCAGCATCATGTTACGGGGGTGCTTTGCTACAGGACGGACTGGTGCACTTCACAAAATAGATGGCATCATAAGGAGGAAAATTATGTGGATATATTGAAGCAGAATCTCAAGACATCAGTCAGGAAGTTAAAGCTTGGTCGCAAATGGGTCTTCCAAATGGACAATGACCCCAAGCATACTTCCAAAGTTGTGGCAAAATGGCTTAAGGACAACAAAGTCCAGGTATTTGAGTGGCCATCATAAAGCCCTGACCTCAATCCCATAGAGAATTTGTGGGCAGACACGTTAAAATCATGTGCGAGCAAAGAGGCCTACAAACCTGACTCAGTTACACCAGCTCTGTCAGGAGGAATGGGCCGAAATTCACCCAACTTATTGTGGGAAGCTTGTGGAAGGCTACCTGAAACGTTTGACCCAAGTTAAACATTTTAAAGTAATGCTACCAAATACTTATTGAGTGTATGTAAACTTCTAACCCACTGGGAATGTGATGAAAGAAATGAAAGCTGAAATAAATTCTCATTCTCTCTACTATTATTCTGACATTTCACATTCTTAAAATAAAGTGGTGATCCTAACTGACCTAAAATAGGGAATTTTTACTGGGATTAAATGTCAGGAATTGTGAAAAACTGAGTTTAAATGTATTTGGCCAAGGTGTATGTAAACTTTCGACTTCAACTGTATGTAGGTCAGGGTAAAAGTGACTAGACAATCAGGATAGATAATAAACAGAGTAGCAGTAGTGTATGTGAAGAGTGTGAAAGAGTATGAAATTGTGTACTGTATATGTGTGTGTACAGTATGTGTGTGGCATCAATATGCATGTGTGTGTATGTGAGTGTGTGGGTAGAGTCTAGTGAGTGTGCATAGAGCCAGTGCAGGAGAGTCATTGCAAAAGAAGGGTGTCAATGAAAATAGTCAGGGTAGCCATTTCATTAACTGTTCAGCAGTCTCATGGCTTGGTGGTAGAAGCTGTTCAGGAGCCTTTTAGTTCCCATACTTGGCACTCTGGTACCGGTTGCCGTGCGGTAGCAGAGAGAACAGTCTATGGCTTGGGTGGCTGGAGTCTTTGACAACTTTTAGGGCCTTTCTCTGACAACGCCTGGTATAGAGGTCCTGGATGGCAGGGAGCTTGGCCCAAGTGATGTACTGGACTGTACTGGTGATGTGATGTACTGGTGTTGCACAGTACCACCTCTAGCGCCTTACGGTTGGATGCCAAGCAGTTGCCATACCAACCAGTGATGCAGCCAGTCAAGATGCTCTCAATGGTCCAGCTGTATAACTTTTTGAGGATTTGAGGGCCTATGCCAAATCTTTTCAGCCTCCTGAGGGGGAAGAGGCGTTGTCGTGCCCTCTTCACGACTGTGTTATTGTGTTTGGACCATGATTGGTCCTTAGTGATGTGGACACTGAGGAACTTTGAGCTCTCGACCCGCTCCACTACAGCCCCGTCGATTTCCTGTAGTCCACGACCAGCTCCTTTGCCTTGCTTATGTTGATGGAGAGGTTGTTGTCCTGGCACCACACTGTCATCTCATCGTCATCGGTGATCAGGCTACCACTGTCGTGCCGTCTGCAAACTTAATGATGGTGTTGGAGTCGTGTGGCTACGCGGTTGTGGGTGAACAGGGAGTACAGGAGGGGACAAAGAACACTCCCTTGAGGGGCCCCCATGTTGAGGCTCAGTGTGGCTGATGAGTGATAGTAATTTAGATAGGTTACCTTGGCGTTCTTGAGCACAGGGACTATGTTGGTGTGCTTGAAACATGTAGGGAGAGACTGGGTCAGGGAGAGGTTGAAAATATCAGTGAAGACACTTGCCAGCTGATCTGTGCATGCTCTGAGTACGCGTACTGCTAATGTGTCTGTCCCTGCGGCCTTGCGAATGTTAACCTGTTTAAAGGTCTTACTCACATCGGCTATGGAGAGTGTGATCACACAGTCATCCGGAACAACTGGTGCTCTCATGCATGGTTCAGTGTTGCTTGCCTCGAAGCGTGCATAGAAGGCATTTCGCTCGTGGCTGGGTTTCCCTTTGTAACCCGTGATTGTTTGCAAGCCCTGCCACATCCAACGAGCGTCAGAGCTGGTGTAGTAGGATTTTGCTTACTTGTTTATTGCTAGGCTACTTACCTAACGGATAGGGCAAAATGCTTAAACACTGCAAAAACTGCAAAAAAAAACCCAGACAGCTTAGTCTATACTCATACTATTATTAGGTAGGCCTAGGTATTAATATACTAATACCTGAGAGCTAAATCAACAGGATGTTTTTTTATAGGCCTACACATCCAGCGTTCTCGACTAACATGAGCAAATGAACTGAAACAGTAGTCCGATAGGATATAGTCCACCAATGACT
Organism: Salmo trutta; assembly: GCF_901001165.1. Lineage (NCBI taxonomy): Eukaryota > Metazoa > Chordata > Actinopteri > Salmoniformes > Salmonidae > Salmo > Salmo trutta. The sequence continues at coordinate 36,917,784 of NC_042974.1, read as the reverse complement.
AGGTGGATCCACACATGAAACAAAAATACACCTCAAAATGAGATAGGCCAACAATAACTATTTATTTTAAATAAACAAATAATGGTAATTGGATTTTAATTTGTACAAAAGACTAAACTTAATACTATGTTACTGACATTTCAGAATGGATTAAAGGGAAACGACACAATTTTTCAACTTCATATTTATCATCTCCATCACCACCCCAACGTCAATAAAAATATAGAGGAAGATAAGTGTTTCCAATGACATCATCGATGTGCATCGTGTGATTTTGACCGATTGTCTACTAAATTGGTTGGTAATATCATTGGAAACACATATTTCTCTATCTTTTTTTACTACAAAGCATAGAAATGTGCCATTTTCACATACTGAATGTTGATGTTGGAGTGGTGCTGGAGATTATGAATATGAAGCTGAAAAATGTTAACCTAAAAAATGTGGGTGCATTACACAGGTAAAGTAGTGCATGAGACAGGCACATGTTCTCGAGACGAACACACAACACCAGACTCTAAAATTGGTAAATTGAGGAAGAAATGTTATAAACTGAACCGTGTTTTTTTGGTCAAAATAAACTATTTAATGACTTGTTCCAAGCATGAATTTAAAGAAGCTCTAAGCACATTGACACAAGCTACAAATGCGAGCTCTTATCTGAACTTGAATAAATAGGCAACTTAAATTATACGTGACAGCGCAAGATAACAATCAATAAACTACAAGGAATGCATTATAGCAGTATTTCTACAATGAGTGCAAGCCCGTATTGTCGCACTTTCATAAACCTATTCCTGAAAATTAAAGTAAGAAGTGTATTTTGGACTAGTTTCCAGAAATGGTCACCTTCATGCCCAGTTTGCGGAGTGGTAGGCAGGCTATACTGAGTGCTAGGCCTACTAGGCCTAGCACTGCACATGGCCTACTAAAGTTATTCACAGGGAGAATGATTAGCCAAATTCATGTTCATTTCAAATTAATGATATGCCCACTATGATGTAGTGTAGGCTGTATAGTAAAGGTCATTGTGTATTAATGAGGTTTAGAGCAGGTCTACACTGATGCCTAGGTTGACATTTATATCCATTAATACTTAGGCCAGGCACTTGGTAACATTGGAAAACTAAATGGGAATAACTTCATATGCTCCAGGAATACTTATAGTTTATTGAATGAACTGTATGATGACAACTGATAATGTAGCTTATAGCATTGTGTGCCAGGCCACTGCTACTGATTAGTTGATTAGGTAAATGAGCAACTTTAACAACACAATTTGATTTAACATGCTAATTGACATAGTTTAGTGTTTTATAAAGCACTATAGTCATAGACGTTTGCAAAAAAAACTATATTAAAAATCAGTCATTTTGTCAAATTATGTCAAATTGTGTTTCTGTGTTTGAATTTGTCTACTGTCTGTCACATATAGGTAGGGTGAAACAGGCCTAGGGACAACACCTGCCTTTGAGGAGGTTGAAGAGTTATCCACTTGCCCTAATTCACATTTAAAAGGGCTGGATGAAAAGACTTTCTTCTCTTCACAACGGCCCAGTTTATGTTCTGTTTGTGGTTTTATAGAACATGAAACAAGTAATTCCCTCCTCCTGAAATAAATTGGGATTTAATTTGAGAAGGCCCCTAAGCAGTTTTCTAAGACTTCAGTCATATGTTGGGCTCTTGTAAAAGCTGCATTGGACATTAGCCTCAAAGAAAGGCTTTTTAATCCATGACAAGTGCAGCCATAGTAACGATAGCCAGAGCTGTCACTATGGCAGAAAGGTGAAGGGGGACTTTGACGGGATTTATTCTTTTAGTAGCGAGACTATGCCTTTCTTGAGATCCCTCGCTCTGCGTGGTACATTTGAAAAAGGCTGAAGAGATGGGGAATAGGATAAAGGAGGTATATATTAAGCTTTTCTTTTCCTTCACCACTTAATTTCCTTGCAGCCATGCCTCGCGCCACTGTAATTAATGTAATTGCCGCCTTTAATGAGAATGTTATTATCTGGATCACACTTTACATTGGCAAACAAGGCTGGCCCTCCCTCCACCCTGCTTCTTTTAACGCAGCAATGAGACACCCCCCAATTATACAGGGAACAAAACAAGTGGCCTTTCACAAAGCTACTGTGAAGCCCCCGATTGGTAAGATTTGGAGCAGTCTATATCTGCACAAAGGACGGATTAGATTTAATATAAGCACATCAAAACCCCCATTTCCTTCAATAATTTCCTTGATTATAGAGAATTCTCTCACCACAGTTCTTACTAAATTGTCTTTTCTCCAAAGACAAACTTTCATCTTTTAATAGATGTAGCAACTCAGTGGACAGACAGACATTTTATTGACCAAGGCTGCCAAGGCTTTGGGAGGGGTAATGAGTGAAAAGAGAAATGTGACACTTCTATGACAGTGAAAGAGCTTATTTTTGTCTCATCTAAACACACAGCAATTTATCCTTTATAAAATATTATGTATCATGTAATCCTGAGACTTCATATTTCTGCTCCTTTTGTGTTTCAGGCCTTTATCCGTAACACCCATCACAGACACAGCGACACAGACGCATGTTAAACAGACATTTCATAATAGTGGTGAACAGCGTTGATGTGACTTTATGAGGCGACGCGCGATAAAGCCGCTGTCACCTTAAGAAGTCTGAAGTCGGAATGTTCCTGTGACTGCCTTATTACCGCATTTAAGGCCCCACTAGAAGAATTTACACTTCACCCGTGATAGCCCAGTTCGGCTCTGTCTGATTTGTCACGGGATTGAAATAGTGAAAACAATCAAATAGACTGTCATCAAATTGTACAGTTACTCTTGAAAGACTGTCATTCTTTAAATATATTCAAAGCCATTTCTTCTTTATAGGCAAGTGATTAAGTTCGTAATCAATTAATTTGACTATTGGGCTTTGGTGAGGGCGGAGCCTCAGGGAACCACTACTGGTCACATCTATTGTTTTGCATATCCTATTACTTGTGATGTTGTTTGGGACTGACTGATGTTCTGGTGCCTGACCACATGACTCTTAAAGGCTTCTAACATCAGAAACAGGTTGCCATCCGGATCCAGACAAGTCAGAGAAAGAATTGGACAATATTTTGGACTGAAGTGGCATTTTAGCAGTATTTATTTGAGAGCCTGACTACCAAAACCACGGGCCACAAATAAAGAAGATGGTATAATAGCTTTTGACTGGCCAGCTCGTTCCTGACGTTAAATGAAGTGTCCAGTTGTGAGTTATCGTGGCCAAACGTCATTTGTACAGCCTAAAAAGTGGGGGCATTTTTCTAGCTTGTCACTCTGTGGCTATAGCTCATTGTCCTGAATGATGCCTCTGAATGCACAGTCGCCCTAATACGAGCATTTCACTCGCACCGCAAGAAGGGTTGTAACGGATTAGCCTGTCCATAGGAGGATAATATAGTGTATCCACTGGCACATCCTTAAACACTAGTGCTCTGCTGGTTTCTGGTCACATGTGAAGCAGCAGCTTGTAACATGTCGGCTACACTGCTCAAAACAAAAGGAGGCTGATGTTCTCCCTTTGGATTAAATGGATTCATCGCACAAATCCTCGTTTCTTGGTCATATATAATGGGCAAAGTCTGTGTTTCACTGATAAATTAAGATTTTAAAAATGGGTGTACCTTGATTTTTAGAGTTTGATATATTGTTGTGTTACTTCAGGGAAATAAACATTTGGAAGTAACATGAAACAGGTTACCGTTATGGTTAGTATAGCCTGCAATGTACGTCCTATTCACTTACCTTCCTGGTAGAAGATAACTACACTTTAAATTAACAGTTTTGTGGGGATCACTAAATGGTTTGAGTGGAGTGGTCATTGAGTCAGGCTAGGTAAAGAAAGAGTAGTCTGAATTAGACAGTGTTCCTAATGTGAGGGAAGTTGTAGATTAATGAGGACTCTGCCCTTTGAGTGTATTGATCAAAGCCAATCTTGACTGGAAACGATTTCCCATGCTCCCCTGCTGGTTTCTGTTCTATTCTATCCAATGACTCATGAAGTTTGCCCAAGGGCCTTAACCTGTAGACGCTGTCATGCTGGGATTTTTGAAACATCAAACCTTTCCATATAAAAACCATCAACATTCATATAGGCCCTGCAGTTTTTTACAACCACGTAACCCGGAATAACTAGCTCTAACGCTATGCCCAAGCCCCAACCCTAACCCAGGCTCAGCCCCAGCCCCAGCACCTGCCCTAGTCTCATATTCAGCCCTGTCCAAGCCCCAGCCCTAACCCAGGCTCAGCCCCAGCCCCTGCCCTAGTCTCATACTCAGCCCTGTCCAAGCCCCAGCCCTAACCCAGGCTCAGCCCCAGCCCCTGCCCTAGTCTCATACTCAGCCCTGTCCAAGCCCCAGCCCTAACCCAGGCTCAGCCCCAGTCCAGGCTGCTGCAGGCATCGTTAGTCAGGCAATGATGGGAGCGGCCCGGCCTAATAGGAGGCTTGACTGACCCCTGACCTCTGATCGATTCCCTGGCTATGTCCAGCTGGGCCTCCCCAAAGCCAGTGAGCTGGAGAGATGTTTAAAAGCTAACTCTCCTGCCTCTATCCGCTCCCCTACGCAATCATTAATTACGTAATTTACCTGTGACAGTGACAAACCTGCTACGCCACACCACAATTTATTATGGTCACTGTATAAACACATAAAATACAGACCAAACCCTGAGCAAGTGTGTGTGGGGGGGCATTCAGATTCATTCCGTACAGTATAGGATAATGAGTATGGATGCATCCTCTATAGGGAAGTGTATAGACTGCTTTGTCTGGCCCCATCGTGAAGCCATGACTGAGGATCTTTATTTTTATATGTTTGTGCTGTCAGTTTTTTTCCTCATATGGACACGAATGAAACCCAACAAAGTCTTTCAATGATACATTCATAAAACACCAAATATCCTGTCAAAGTGACAATTTAACATTTTGGTCACTGGAATATGAAAGTCATCTTAAATATATCCCAGTGTTTCCTCAACATGTAATCTTTGTATCTTAAATGTGCCCCATAATTTCCTGTGCCCCATTGTATAAACCCCTCTCTGTTGTCCTACTCTTATTTTTTTTTTATAGTAGCTGTATTTCTCTCTATCATTTTCCTGTTTCTCTTCCTTTTCTAGTGAGTTGTTTCTTCATTTCACATTATTTTTCTTCATAACCTTTCCCTCTTTTCTGACCTCTCTCTGTTGACCATCCTCCTGTCTTCTTTGTGCCTTCTCAAAATACCCCCTCTTTACTTTATTTTTCTTATTGCCTTCATCCTACCCTTCCTTCATCCCCCTCTCTCACTACTTTCTCACTCTATCTATTCTGTGGCTCTTGTCCTGCTCCCATGGTCTTAAGTGTCCTTTTCATCCCTCCCTTACCTTCTTCTTACTGCAACCTCCATCTATCTGTCTCCCTCTCCATAGCTCTCCCCCACAGCAGCATTTCAATGCCAACTCAATCGAGAGGAGTGACCCATAGACATAAAGAAATGGCTTTAAGGCTTTCGAAATAAACCGAATCTGCTGCAGGTTGCACTGGGGGAAAATAAGCGGGAAATGTAAGTAAGCACAAAATAGTTTTTCATTAATAATCCAAATGACAACAGGCTTCTCTAATGGTGTCGGGGGGTTGTAAAATAATGTTACAAATGTTTTCGCTATTAAAGTGAAATGGAAAGCCAAATATATAACACTGCTGGCAGAAAAGTTGCGTTCTGGGGCCTGGGAATGGATTCCTCTCTGGCATGGGGAGATTGAGGACACAGTTAGGTGCTAGTGATGGTGATGGTGGTGGGAGGGAGAGAGGAGTTAACGTTACAGTCAAGGTCTTTCCAGGGGGAAAAGACATACAAAATCAATTGGTCAATAACTGCCCCCATTTTCCTAAGTGTGTGCAGGTAGGCATGGCGTCATCTGTTCTTCTTGTGCAATGCTTATTTGAACTTGTGTTTTTACAAATAATCAATGCTCCATTTTAACTGGTTAATAGACAGGCCAATAATAGCACACCTACTCAAGAGAGAAGAAAGGGAAAAGAAATGAGAGAGGAAGTGAAAGGCACACAAACAACAGAAAATTGGACTTTGTGATGGATCTCTATACCAGGTAGTGTCAGAGGAAGGTCCAAAAACTTGTCAAAGACTCTAGCCACCCAAGCCATAGATTGTTCTCTCTGATAATGCACGGCAAGCGGTACCAATGCACCAAGTCTGGAACCAGCAGAACCCTGAACAGCTTCTACCCCCAAGCCATAAGACTTCTAAACAAGGCCACTAAATAGCTAATCAAATGGCTACCCGGACTACCTGCATTGACCCTTTTCTTGCAATAACTCTTGCACTGACTCTATGCGCACACACTGAACTCTACACAGTCACTCACACATACTTACCCTGACAACCCAAAACACACACACACACACACACACACACACACACACACACACGCATACTGACGCCAAACACGCACACACACACTCAAACTCACTACATATCCTGTTGCCTAGACACGTTACCCCTACCTATGTGTACAGTACATAGTTACCTAAATTACCTCGTACCTACTAGAGGTCGACTGATTATGATTTTTCAACGCCAATACCGATACCGATTATTGGAGGACCAAAAAAAGCCGATACTGATTAATCGGCCAATTAAAAAAAAAATATATATTTGTAATTATGACATTTACAACAATACTGAATGACACTTTTATTTTAACTTCTTATGTGAGAGAACGCTTTGTCCACCACTGGAAACCAAGTGGCCGGGCAATAAAATAGCACAAAAGTAGAGGGGAAGGAAAGGAGGGAGAAAGTAAAAAAGATCATTGGGGAAGTGAGAGACAGGAGAATTATGGAAACAGTAAGAAAGTGAGGTTGGGGGAGGGCTTGTGGAAACAATGGCTACCTACTGCATCATTGTGAGTAATATCCAAACTAAAAAAATATATATATAATTTGCCTCCCCCCTTCACCATAAGTTTTCACCTAACTGCATTCATTTCTCGTATGCTTCTTTCAGATTAAAGCGAAGTCAATCACAAATTAAATGAGCCATGGGCTCGGCTCCTGCTGCAGATCAAATGTATTTTATAAAGCCCTTTTTACATTTTCAGTTGTCACAAAGTGCTTTAGACACCCAGCCTAAAATTCCAAAGAGCAAGCAATGCAAAGGCAGAAGCAGAAGAAAAGGTAGGTCACAGAGATGCCAAGGGGGAGGCATCACGACTAGAGGTCGACCGATTATGATTTTTCAATGCCGATACCGATTATTGGAGGACCAAAAAAAACCGATAGCGATTAATCGGTCGATTGTTATACATATATTTGTAACAATGACAATTACAACAATACTGAATGAACAATGAATACTTATTTTTACTTAATATAATTGTGACGTAGAAGTCCGTCACTGGCCGCGGGCAGCATTTGGTACTTTAACGCACTCACACATTCATCACTCCTCCCTGCTCCATTATCAGATAAGTTAACAATGTGGGTCGACACACAAGTTAACTTCTCTATCTTAGTACATACATTTCACACTTACGTCTGTAACCGGTTATGGTATAAAGAAATAAACAGACCAGTGTTCATATTTAATATAAGCAATATTTATTATATTTAGATGTTATGGATGAGCGCGTTGTTTGTTCTGTTCCTCTCTCTCTCCATCGCTGTAGCTTCGGGGTATGCTGGATAAGGACCCGAGCTAAGGGAATTGGGCTGACTTTGTAGTGCCTGTCCGGAATGGCTCATTAATGTAAATGGGCATGTTGGTTGACACTGTCAGTAGTGATATAATTTTGTAAATGTTATATTGTGATGTTTCATAAACGTGTTGCAATGTATATATTTTGGTATGTTTAGATAAATGGAAACTGTAGGTTGAATAGGTAATTGCTTAATTAATTAGTGTTAATTGTTCTGAGGGGAGGGGCTACCCCTACAAAAGGAGCCTCTCTTTCAGTTCATTGAGAGGCATTTTGGATTGAGCTGTGGGTGGGGCAGCTTTGAGCCATAAGATATATGTTTGATGGCAGTGCTGTTGTTTTTGTTCCGGAATCACTATGTAAATAAACACCTTTGCACAGAAGAACTTTTGCGGCTCCGCCATCTTTTTATTTTTTATAGAGGTTAGGTTTTCCAATTTAGCCTTCTGGCCTACTCTACGTGACAATAATACATCAATAAAATGTATTTAGTCTTAAATAAATAATGAAACATGTTCAATTTGGTTTCAATAATGCAAAAACAAAGTGCAATATGTGCCATGTAAAAAAGCTAACGTTTAAGTTCCTTGCTCAGAACATGAGAACATATGAAAGCTAGTGGTTCCTTTTAACATGAGTCTTCAATATTCCCAGGTAAGAAGTTGTAGTTATTATAGGAATTATAGGACTATTTCACTCTATACCATTTGTATTTCATATACCTTTGACTATTGGATGTTCTTATAAGGACTTTAGTATTGCCAGTGTAACAGTATAGCTTCCGTCCCTCTCCTCGCCCCTACCTGGGCTCGAACCAGGAACACATCGACAACAGCCACCCTCGAAGCATCGTTACCCATCGCTCCACAAAAGCCGCGGCCCTTGCAGAGCAAGGGGAACAACTACTTCAAGGTCTCAGAGCGAGTGACGTCACCAATTGAAATGCTATTAGCGCGCACCCCCCTAACTAGCTAGCCATTTCACATCGGTTACACCAGCCTAATCTCGGGAGTTGATAGGCTTGAAGTCATAAACAGCTCAATGCTTGAAGCACAGTGAAGAGCTGCTGGCAAACGCACAAAGTGCTGTTTGAATGAATGCTTACGAGCCTGCTGCTTCCTGCCACCACTCAGTCAGACTGCTCTATCAAATCATAGACTTAATTATAACATAATAACACACAGAAATACGAGCCTTAGGTCATCAATATGGTCAAATCCGAAAACTATCATTTCAAAAACAAAACATTTATTCTTTCAGTGAAATACGGAACCGTTCCGTATTTTATCTAACGTGTGGCATCCATAAGTCTAAATATTCCTGTTACATTGCAAAACCTTCAATGTTATGTCATAATTACGTAAAAGTCTGGCAAATTAGTTCGCAACGAGCCAGGCGGCCCAAACTGTTGCATATACCCTGACTCTGCGTGCAATGAACGCAAGCGAAGTGACACAATTTCCCTAGTTTTATATTGCCTGCTAACCTGGATTTCTTTTAACTAAATATGCAGGTTTAAAAAAAATATACTTCTGTGTATTGATTTTAAGAAAGGCATTGATGTTTATGGTTAGGTACATTCGTGCAACGATTGTGCTTTTTTCACAAATGCGATTTGTTAAATCATCCCCCGTTTGGCGAAGTTGCCTGTCTTTGTTAGGAAGAAATAGTCTTCACACAGTTCACAACGAGCCAGGCGGCCCAAACTGCTGCATATACCCTGACTCTGTTGCACAGAACGCAAGAGAAGTGACACAATTTCCCTAGTTAAAAGAAATTAATGTTAGCAGACAATATTAACTAAATATGCAGGTTTAAAAATATATACTTGTGTATTGATTTTAAGAAAGGCGTTGATGTTTATGGTTAGGTACACATTGGTGCGACAGGTGCTTTTTTTCGCGAATGCGCTTGTTAAATCACCCATTTGGCGAAGTAGGCCATGAGTCAATGATAAGTTAACAGGCACCGCATCGATTATATGCAATGCAGGACAAGCTAGATAAACTAGTAATATCATCAACCATGTGTAGTTAACTAGTGATTATGTTAAGATTGATCGTTTTTTTTATAAGATACGTTTAATGCTAGCTAGCACCTTACCTTGGCTCCTTGCTGCACTCTCATAACAGGTAGTCAGCCTGCCACGCAGTCTCCTCGTGGAGTGCAATGTAATTGGCCATGATCGGTGTCCAAAAATGTCGATTACCGATGGTTATGAAAACTTGAAATCGGCCCTAATTAATCGGTCATTCCGATTAATCGGTCGACCTCTAGTACTTACACATCGAATTGGTACTGGTACTCCCTATATTCACTATTTATACAAAAGTAAGTGGATACCCCTTCAACTTAGCGGATTCGGCTATAAAATTTTGCACACTGCCATGCAATCTCCATAGACAAACATTGTCAGTCAAATGGCCTTACTGAAGAGCTCAGTGACTTTCACCATGGCACCGTCATAGCATGCCACCTTTCCATCAAGTCAGTTCGTCAAACTTCTGCCCTGCTAGAGCTGCCCCGGTCAACAGTAAGTGGAGTTATTGTGAAGTAGAAACGTCTATGAGCAACAACGGCTCAGCTGCGAAGTGGTAGGCCATCAAGCTCACAGAATGGGACCGCAGAGTGCTGAAGCATATAGAGTGTAAAAATCATCTGTCATCGTTTGCAACACTCACTACTGAGTACCAAACTGCCTCTGGAAGCAGCGTCAGCACAAGAACTGTTCGTCGGGAGCTTCCTGAAATGGGTTTCCATGGCCAAGCAGCCGCACACAAGCCTAAGATCACAATGCACAATGCCAAGCGTTGGCTGGAGTGGTGTAAAGCTCGCCGCCATTGGACTCTGGAGCAGTGGAACTGCGTTCTCTGGAGTGATGAATCACGCTCCACCATCTAACGAGTCTGGGTTTGATGCCAGGAGAACACTACCTGTCCGAATGCATAGGGCTCCCGAGTGGCGCAGTGATCTAAGGCACTGCATCTCAATGCTTGAAGCCTCACTACAGACACCCAGGTTGGAATCCAGGCTTTGTCACAACCGGCCGTGATTGGGAGTCCCATAGGGCTGTGCACAATTGGCCCAGTGTCGTCCAGGTTTGGCCAGTGTAGGCCGTCATTGTAAATAAGAATTTGTTCTTAACTGACTTGCCTAGTTAAATAAAGGTTAAATTAATATTTTTTTTTTATTATTTAAAAATGATTAAAATAGTGCCAACTGTAAAGTTTGGTGGAGAAGGAATGATGGTCTGGGGCTGTTTTTCATAATTTGGGCTAGGCCCCCCTTAGTTCCAGTGAAGGGAAATCTTAACGCTACCGCATACAATGACATTCTAAACAGTTCTGTGCTTCCAACTTTGTAGCAACAGTTTAGGGACGGCCCCTTCCTCTTTCAGCATGACAATGCCCCCGTGCACAAAGCCTATAAGGTCTATACAGAAATGGTTTGTCGAGAGCATTTTGAAAAAACTTGACTGACCTGCACAGAGCCCTGACCTCAAACCCATCGAACACCTTTGGGATGAATTGGAACGCCGACTGCGAACCAGGCCTAATCTCCCAAGATAAGTGCCCAACCTCCCTAATGCTTGTGGAAGAATGGAATCAAATCCCTGCAGCAATGTTCCAACATCTAGTGGAAAGTTTCCCAGAAGAGTGGATCCTGTTATAGCAGCAAAGGGGGGACCAACTCCATATTAATGCTCATGATTTTGGAATGAGATGTTCGATGAACAGGTGTCCACATACTTACACTACATGACCAAAAGTATGAGTGTCATGCAAACACAAACTGTGTTCTGTATTGTTCTCTTCCCTTCACGATTGGAGAAAGTAGAGGGAGATATATTTGTTGAATTTGAATAGCTCATTTTTATGTGTCTTTTCTGTTTTAATAACTAATGGTATCTGACTAATCAATCAATTAATTAATAATCAATAATAAACCTCTCCAATTCCTGAATTAAATCTCAATCTAATTCTAGATTTGTGTTCAAATGTAATTGACCCCAACCCTTCTCGAATTAGAGCAGATAAGAAAATCTGGTTCCATTTTAACGTGGAGTGCAGTGCGTGTCTGTTATGTGCCACTGCCTCAGCAAGGCCTAAACCTTTCTTTGTAGTGAATTTTTAATTTTTAATTTCACCTTTATTTAACCAGGTAGGCTAGTTGAGAAAAAGTTCTCATTTACAACTGCGACCTGGCCAAGATAAAGCAAAGCAATGCGACACAAACAACAACACAGAGTTACACATGGAATAAACAAGCGTACAGTCAATAACACAATAGAAAAAAAAGAAAGTCTATAGACAGTGTGTGCAAATGGCGTGAGGAGGTAAGGCAATACATAGGCCATAGTAGCGGAGTAATTACAATTTACCAAATGAACACTGGAGTGATAGATGTGCAGATGATGATGTGCAAGTAGAAATACTGGTGTGCAAAAGAGCAGAAAAGTAAAGAAAAACAATATGGGGATGAGGTAGGTAGATGGGCTATTTACAGATGGGCTATGTACAGCTGCAGCGATCGGTTAGCTGCTCGGATAGCTGATGTTTAAAGTTAGTGAGGGAAATATAAGTCTCCAGCTTCAGCGATTTTTGCAATTCATTCCAGTCATTGGCAGCAGAGAACTGTAAGGAAAGGCGGCCAAAGGAGGTGTTGGCTTTGGGGATGACCAGTGAGATATACCTGCTGGAGCGCGTGCTATGGGTGAGTGTTGTTATCGTGACCAGTGAACTGAGATAAGATGGAGCTTTACCTAGCAAAGATTTATAGATGACCTGGAGCCAGTGGGTCTGGCGACGAATATGTAGCGGGGGCTAGCCGATTAGAGCATACAGGTTGCAGTGGTGGGTGGTATATGGGGCTTTGGTGACAAAACGGATGGCACTGTGATAGACTGCATCTTGTTTGCTGAGTCAGTGTCTCAAGTGGGTACCTACTCCGGTCCTGGCCCAACTACTCAGCTGTCTAAAATAACACTTTCCATCCTCCAAGTGATCACATCCTAAATACCAACAGCTCTTTCATTATGCAGTGTCACAGAGAGATAATCTAGCCCAGTGAATCTAGCCTTCGGTACATAGTTACATTAAGTACATATCTCATTGGTTTTCTATGTCAAGGCCTGCATAGACAAGCACTGTAGTAGATTACTATGAACGTCTTTGTCAGTTAACTTTGGTCAGATTTTCAAATGGGGGTGCATTTACAGTGTAGCTAGATGAGAAAGTGTGCACTAGTGTTACCAAATTGACTGTGCATAATGAGCTAGTTGCTAAGACTCTGCTTAGAAGTTCTTCACAATGACTAAAAGGCAAATTACATGCTTGCTAAGTGCTCCATACAATGTTTCCTATTCTGAAGTGTTCAGTCTTCTGACAGATTTTTCACTCGATCAATACACTAACGAATCCTTGGTGTGACTAAAGAGAACTGAACCAAATGGGGCCTATTTTTTTTAGTACACACTCGGTTGAATAGGTCGCTTGGGTCACATTTAGATATTGTTAAGTGGCTTTGAATAGCTCCCTCGATTTCACAGTTCCAAATGACCCGCGATAATCAGCCCATTAAAATGAAACCATTCCACACATCTGACACACTTCCAGTCGCGGCTCATCTGAATAACAAATCAGGCCTGGAGTGCTGTCTCAAAAATGTACTCCTAGCACCTTTCATTTACCCATATCTCTATGTTTAAAACTACAGATGGGGAGTAAGCCTGGGAGCAGGGGGGAAAAAGGTCCTGTCAAAAGTGCCAGTGCCTTTGTGAAATTACCCGATTTTCTTAATTCATCCCTTAGGAGCGGATAAGTCTATCAATCTGTTAGATTGGAAAGCCATTAGGTGCTGTGGTTTATGTGTTTCAAGCTGTTAACTAGAAGCTGATTGATTATTGTTCCTTTGATGGGATATGCTGATCTAATCTCACTGTGCTAGAGTTTGCAATAAATTACACAATTCATTTCCCCCATTTAGAGGGAGAAAATCACACCTCCAGGCATGCCTGTGCTCGAGAGACAAAAGAGCAGGGAACCTATTTTATGGTGCCATTTAGCCAGCAAGCTTTCAGCAATCCCAGCCTTCCTCTCCCCCCCCCCAAAAAAAAATTGAAGCATAATCAAGGTGTATGTTTAGAAAATGTATTGTTATAATTTTCCCCCATAATCTCTTCCATTTTCCAGCCACAGACGCGACATAGATCATCATCTAAAAAGAGAAAATGGATAGCAGTTTAAAATTTATCGGTCTTTGATTCTCAATTATACGTGTTTATGACTTCATCTGTCTTCAGTGACTTCAACCTTTTCCATTATGGTGGAATATTATTTGTACGGAATCCATTAAATTCACAAGGCAGGACTCTAATGGTGGGGCTGCAGCAATTTGCAGAGGGAAAAGTTTTTGAAAGGTTGGCTTTAGGAAAAGCGCAGCTGTTATGACACTAGAAATTGCTTTATTGATGGGCTGCTCTGCTGCCTGTGCATTTGGCCATTTGTTACTCTGCCCATATCTATATCTCAGCCTGACACTGATAAGAACCTTTCTTTTGCCCGCACCAGATTACTGGGTTGTAATGACACGTCGAGGCAGGTTGGGTGCGGGCGTGTAAAATCCGGGGCTCAGTGGTGATTCTGGGCGTTTTGGAGGAGGAGGACGGGAAGCCTATAGGAGCCTGCACAATTCTGTCAGAGCTGCTCATAATGGTGAAATACAGCTACATCACTCTGACTGTGTCCATCAGAAACCAATAGAGGTCATCATCTCTGTGGAGAAACGATAAAGGGAAAGAGGAGGTGATAAAGGGAGAGAAGGAGAGAAAATAGAGATAAAGGGGTGAAATGCCCTGTTTTTGAAAAGTGTTTTTATTATTTATAATATGATGCCACATAGTAACCTCATAGAATTACCACTTCAAATACTTGAAATGTCTTTGAGTCTGAGTGAGAACCACAGATGATCCCAGGACTACAACATCCACCACAAGTTTTGTCAGTAGAGAGGCCACAACTATACAAATCCACAATACATCCACCTCAGACCCACACCACAGCATCCATAAGCAGGCCAAAGCTAAGGTCGAGTACAATAGATTAACTTAACATGGACTGGACCACATGTCATTTTTACATAGGAAGTGCTACGTTTTTCCATCACTAAGTAGAGTCCCCATCGTCGCAATGAATGTTTAGAGCCTCCTCAACCTTCGGAATGACATTGAGATTCCAGCTCACTCCATTGGCTGTAACCTGGTGCAGGGGGCAGATAAAAGCAGCAGACACCTTTCTCCTAATCATGCTTTAACTCAGGCCTCGCCCCACCACTCACCAATCAATACCTGCAAAATCCCAATTAAGGCTTCCCGGTTCATCGAGGGGCCACCAATTGCTTTACAAGTTAAATGCAATGCTTAAATCCAGACAATCTCAGTGACCTTTAGTAGTTTAATGGTTTGTTCAAATGGGCAAGGCAGTTAAAAGCAAAAGAGGGACACGTGATTGTCAGGTTACACTGACCGTTACTACCAAAATCATGTGCTGCTGAATATCTTTAACTTTAGTGAACAACTAGGGTGAAGGTGATCAGAAACGTAGTCTCTAAATGGAGAATGTCATATAGCAGTGTCCCATTATTACTTTTACCTGACTCTTCTCTGACATTGTGCCGTGTCTTCAGTGGTGGAAAAAGTACTTGATTGTCATACTTGAGTAAAAGTAAAACCTCACTAGGATAGGGGGCAGCATTCGGAATTTTGGATGAAAAGCATGCCCAAAGTAAACTGCCTGCTACTCAGGTCCAGAAGCTAGGATATGCATATAATTGGTAGATTTGGATAGAAAACACTCTAAAGTTTCCAAAACTGTTAACATAATATCTGTGAGTATAACAGAACTCATATGGCAGGCGAAAACCTGAGAAAAATCCAACCAGGAAGTGTGAATTCTGAGGTTGGTAGTTTTCAAGTGAATGCCTATCGAATATCCAGTGTCTGTGGGGTCAGATTGCACTTCCTAAGGCTTCCACTAGATGTCAACAGTCTTTAGATGTTGTTTCAGGCTTGTATTGTGAAAGGGGAGCAAATAAGAGCACTCTAAGCAGATGGCCCAGGTGAAAGCCTTTAGTCTAGTCACGCGTGTGGCCGTGAGCGCGAGCTCCGTTCCCTTTCCTTTCTAATGAAAACAGTATTGTCTGGTTGAAACATTATTGAATATTTATGATAAAAACACCCTAAGGATTGATTAGAAGCATCGTTTGACATGTTTCTACGAACTCAAATGGAACTTTTTTGACTTTTTGTCTAGACTTTGTGCCTGTGCGTTATGCATTTGGATTACTGGACCAAACGCGCAAACAAAAAGGAGGTATTTGGACATAAAGATGAACTTTATCGAACAAAATGAACATTTATTGTCTAACACGGAGTCCTGGAGGTGCCACCAGATGAAGATCATCAAAGGTTAGTGATTCATTTTAACGCTATTTCTGACTTTTGTGACACCTCTCCTTCTTTGGAAAATGGCTGCATGTTTTTTTGTGGCTCGGCGCTGACCTAACATAATTGCATGGTGTGCTTTCACCATAAAGCCTTTTTGAAATCGGACACTGTGGTTGGATTAACAAGAAGTTTATCTTTAAAATGGTGTATAATACTTGTATGTTTGAGGAATTTTAATTATGAGATTTCTGTTGTTTGAATTTGGCGCCCTGCAATTTCACTGACTGTAGGCCAGGTGTTCCGCTAGCGGAACCCCCTTCCCAGAAAGGTTAAGCACCGGCCTGTACCCTAAATTCCGAAGCGCTCTCCTGGCCCCTTACACTAAGTTTGAATTTGTCCTGCTAGGTGACCTACACGGGGACATGCTTAAACCACCTAACTAAGTCCTAAAGTAATGGGACTCCGTAAATCTTTGTCAGAGTATGACCAATACCAAAAGGTAAGACTCCAAACTCCCAGAAAAGACTACTCTCCTAGATGTTATCCTCACAAATAATCCTGATAGGTATCAGTCTGGTGTTTTCTGTAATGACCTTTGTGATCAGTGTTTTACAGCCTGTGTTCGTAATGGCTGCTCAGTGAAACGACCTGTCCATGACATGGCCTCTTGATCCCCTCTGTCGATGAAGACGCTTGGACCTTCTTTTTTTATATTTCCAGTGGTATTGTTTACTAACACTCCCCCATAAAGAAAATTTGAATTAAAAACAGGTTCAGCCCCTGGTTCGACTGTGATCTGGCAGAGTTACTCCACCTCAATAATTCCATTTGGCGAAAGGCTCGGTACACGCATACTCAGGCTGACTGGCTCTCATTCAGGCAAATTAGAAACAAGTGCACTCAGGCTATCCGGAAGGCCAAAGTTAGTTACTTTAAGGAGCAGTTCTGTCTCTGTGGGTCTAACCCCAAGAAGTTCTGGAAAACGGTTAAAGACCTGGAGAATAAACCCTCCTCCTCACAGCGGCCCATGTCCCTTAATGTTGATGATGTGGTTGTTACTGACAAGGAGCACATGACTGAGATCTTTAATCACCACTTCATTAAGTCAGGATTCAAATTTGACTCAGGCATGCCTAATTGCCCATCCAACATTTCCTCATCTCCCACCCCTTCTAATGCGACTGTCCCTGATGTTCCTCCCTCCTGCCCCGCTACAAAGTTTCTCCCTGCAGGCGGTCACTGAGTCTGAGGTGCTAAAGGAGCTCCTTAAATTTGACTAAAAAAAAACATCTGGGTCAGATTTTAGACCCTTTCTTCTTTAAGGTTGCTGCCCCTATCATCGCCAAGAATATCTCTGACCTTTTTAACCTGTCTTTCCTCTCAAGGGAGGTTCCCATTGCTTGGATGGCAGCCATGCTGCGTCCTTTATTTTAAGGGGGAGATCAAGCTGATCCTAACTTACTGGACAATTTCTATTTTGCCCTGTTTATCAAAAGTGTTGGAAAAACTTGTCAATAATCAACTGACTGGCTTTCTTGATGTCTATACTATTCTCTATGGTATGCAATCTGGTTTCCGCTCAGGTTATGGATGTGTCACTGCAACCTTAAAACCTCTTTGGGCTAGGGGACAGTATTTTGACGTCCGGATGAAAAGCGTGCCCAAAGTAAACTGCCTCTTACTCAGGACCAGAAGCTAGGATATGCATATAACTGGTAGATTTGGATAGAAAACACTCTGAAGTTTCTACAACTGTTAAAATAATGTCTGTGAGTATAACAGAACTGATATGGCAGGCAAAACTCAGAGGACAAACCATCCAAAAAAATAATAATTTCAGCCTACCACTGTTTTCAATGGCTGTCATGTTTATTATGAGGCGAAATCCTCCCAGATTGCAGTTCCTAGGGCTTCCACTAGATGTCAACAATCTTTAGAAAGAGTTTCAGGTTTGTTTTGGAAAAATTAGCTAGAATTTGTGGCTCCCATTTTGGCTGTAGTGTTTTCATGCGTGTGGATGAGAACGCGTTCTTTGTTGTTTATCTCCGGTAAAGACAATAACGATTCTCCATCTTAAATTGTATAGTTTATTTACGTATTAGGGTAGCTGAGGTTTGATTATAAGCGTTGTTTGACTTGTTTGGAGAAGTTTATTGGTAACGTTTGGGATTCATTTTGTATGCATTTTGAAGGAGGGGAACCGGTGGATTATTGAATGAAGCGCCAGCTAAACTGAGTTTTTATCGAAAACAAAAGGACCATTTGTGATGTAGCTGGGACCTTTTGGAGTGCCAACAGAAGAAGATCTTCAAAGTTAAGGCTTTTATTATATAGCTATTCTGACTTTCGTGGCGCACCTGCCTGGTTGAAAAATGTTTTTCATGCTTTTGTATGCGGGGCGCTGTCCTCAGATAATCGCATGGTGTGCTTTCGCTGTAAAGCCTTTTTGAAATCTGACACAGCGGCTGGATTAACAAGGAATTAAGCTTTATTCTGATGTATGACACTTGTATTTTCATGAATATTAAATATTTATATTTCTGTCATTTGAATTTCGCGCTCTGCAATTTCACCGGATGTTGTCGAGGTGGGTCGCTAGCGGAGCGCCTGCGCCAGAAAGGTTAAAAGGTCCTAAATTATGTCACCATTGCCCTTGATTATAAGCAATTTTATGCTGCTATTTTTATTGACTTGGCCAAAGCTTTTGATACGATAGACCATTCCATTCTTGTGGGCCAGCTAAGGAGTATTGATGTCTCTGAGGGGTCTTTGGCCTGGTTTGCTAACTACCTCTCTCAAAGAGTGCAGTGTATAAATTCAGAACATCTGCTGTCTCAGCCACAGCCTGTCACCAAGGGAGTACCCCAAGTCTCGATCCTAGGTCCCACGCTCTTCTCAATTTACATCAACAACATAGCTCAGGCAGTAGGAAGCTCTCTCCTTCATTTATGTGCAGATGATACAGTCTTATACGGATTTTGTGTTAAACAAAGCTTTCTTGGTGTCCAACAAGCTTTCTCTGCCCTTAACCTTGTTCTGAACAATTCCAAATCAAAGGTCATGTGGTTTGGTAAGAAGAATGCCCCTTTCCCCATCGGTGAGATTACTACCTCTGAGGGTTTAGAGCTTGAGGTAGTCACCTCATACAAGTACTTGGGAGTATAGCTAGATGGTACACTGTCCTCCTCTCAGCACATATCAAAGCTGCAGGCTAAGGTTAAATCTAGACTTGGTTTCCTCTATCGTATTCGCTCCTCTTTCACCCCAGCTGTCAAACTAACCCTGATTCAGATGACCATCCTACCCATGCTAGATTACGGAGATGTAATTTATAGATTGGCAGGTAAGGGTGCTCTCGAGCAGCTAGATATTCTTTACCATTTGGCCATCAGATTTGCCACCAATGCTCCATATAGGACACATTACTGCACTCTATACTCCTCTGCAAACTGGTCATCTCTGTACAGTGCCTTGCAAAAGTGTTCATCCCCTTGGGGTTTTTCCTATTTTGTTGCATTACAACCTGTAATTTTAATGGATTTTTATTTGTATTTCATGTAATGGACATACACAAAATAGTCCAAATTGGTGAAGCGAAATAAAAAAAAGTATTTGTTACAATTATTATTTTTTTTATTAAATGGAAAAGTGATGCGTCCATATGTATTCACCCCCTGCTAAATAAGATCTGGTGCAACCAATTTACCTTCAGAAGTCACATAATTAGTTAAATAAATTCCACCTGTGTGCAATCTAAGTATCACCTGGTCTCAGAATATATACACCTGTTCTGAAAGGCCCCAGAGTCTGCAACACCACTAAGCAAGGGGCACCACCAAGCAAGTGGCACCATGAAGACCAAGGAGCTCTCCAAACAGGTCAGGGACAAATACATATATCTGAAACTTTGAACATCACAGAGCACCATTAGATCCATTATTAAAAAATGGAAGATTATGGCACCACGACAAACCTGCCAAGAGAGGGCCGCCCAGCAAATCTCACGGACCAGACAAGGAGGGCATTAATTAGAGAGGCAACAAAGAGACCCTGAAGGAGCTGCAAAGCTCCACAGCGGAGATGGAAGTATCTGTCCATAGGACCACTTTAAACCGTACACTCCACAGAGCTGGGCTTTACAGAAGAGTGGCCAGAAAAAAAGCCATTGCTTAAAGAAAGAAATAAGCAAGCACATTTGGGGTTCGCCAAAAGGAATCTGGGAGACTCCCCAAAAATTAAAGAAGGTACTCTGGTCAGATGAGTCTAAAATGTAGCTTTTTGGCCATCAATGAAAACGCTATGTCTGGCGCAAACCCAACACCTCTCATCACCCAGAGAAACCATCCCCACAGTGAAGCATGGTGGTGGCAGTATCATGCTGTGGGGATGTTTTTCATCAGCAGGGACTGGGAAACTGGTCTGAATTGAAGGAATGATGGATGGCACTAAATACAGGGAAATTCTTGAGGGAAACCTGTTTCAGTCTTCAAGAGATTTGGGACGGAGGTTCACCTTCCAGCAGGACAATGACCCTAAGCATACTGCTAAAGCCACACTCGAGTGGTTTAAAGGGAAACATATAAATGTCTTTGAATGGCCTAGTCAAAGCCCAGACCTGAATTCAATTGAGAATCTGTGGTATGACTTAAAGATTGCTGTACACCAGCAGAAACCCATCCAACTTGAAGGAGCTATAGCAGTTTTGCCTTGAAGAATGGGCAAAAATCCCAGTGGCTAGATGTGCCAAGCTTATAGAGACATACCCCAAGAGACTTGCAGCTCTAATTGCTGCAAAAGGTGGTTCTACAAAGTTTTGACTTTTGGGGGATGAATAATTATGCACGCTCAAGTTCAGTTTTTTGGTCTTATTTCTTGTTTGTTTCACAAAAAATGTATTTTGCATCTTCAAAGTGGTAGGCATGTTGTGTAAATCAAACGATGCAACACCCCCAAAAATCTCTTTTAATTCCAGGTTGTAAGGCAACAAAATCGGAAAAATGCCAAGGGGGATGAATACTTTCGCAAGCCATCGCAAGACCCACTGGTTGATGCTTATTTATAAAACCCTCTTAGGCTTCACCCCCCCCCCCATATCTGAGACACCTACTGCAGCCCTCATCCTCCACATACAACACCCGTTCTGCCAGTCACATTCTGTTGAAGGTCCCTAAAGCACACACATCTCTGGGTCGCTCCTCTTTTCAGTTCGCTGCAGCTAGCGACTGGAACTCTGCAAAAAACACACAAATGGGACAGTTTTATCTCCATCTCTTCATTCAAAGACTCAATCATGGACACTCTTACTGACAGTTGTGGCTGCTTCGTGTGACATATTGTTGTCTCTACCTTCTTGCCCTTTGTGCTGTTGTTTGTGCCCAATAATGTTTGTTGCTGCTGCCATGTTGTGTTGCTACCATGTTGTTGTCATGTTGTGTTGTCATGTTGTGGTGTCTCTCTTGTCGTAATGTGTTTTGTCCCATATTTTTATTTTATTTTTTATTTTTAATCCCAGCCTCCATCCCCACAGGAGGTCTTTTGCCTTTAGGTAGGCCGTCATTCTAAATAAGAATTTGTTCTTAACTGACTTGCCAAGTTAACATTAGTGTTAGCCACCTAGCTAACGTTGGCAATAACAGTTTGGAATTCGTAAACATATCATACGTATTGAAAATTCATCACATATTGTATTGATTGCAATTCATAAAATATCATATGAATTGTTATGCGTAACACATCATACAAATTGTAATTTGTAACATATCTTAGAAAATGGATGATGAAAATCCACAAATTAATACATACCCTACCAAACCTAACATATCAAAGTAATCTGAGAGTCCTGGATTATCGTTTACGATGTTACGTCTACCCCTGAGTCCAGGTTTCATCAAAAATAGGCCCGGACCAACATGTGATGTTATTACACCAATAGCCTAACAATAATGGACATAAGGCCTACGTCCGATTTACATTGCGCCACATGTTGTTTAACGAGATAACTTTATTTCAGAGTCCCTTATTTCTGCAGGCTAGTAATTTGTCAAATATGTATAGGCTCATCATCAGGATAATGGAAATTTAGTAGGCTATTTAGCCAAGTGAAGTTAAGGCTTTGTCCGCATCATTGCCGTTAAAGGTGCATCTTTGTACATAGCAATCAAAGGTTGATTATGTTTAGAAAATTATGTTGAGAAAAATATGTACAGTATGCATAAGCTGTAAAGCAATAACTTTAGAATGTTCCATAAGTCTATTTTGTTGCTCCTCTGGTAGGCTACTATGACTTTCATATTATTTATTTCCAAGCGCCTCGATATTGATTATTTCACAAGAAAAATGACAAATGGCAGCAGGGAATGACACGGTCAGCAGGTTCTATTAGAGAAATGATAGTATTGCTCATGGTTTGTTAAAAGGTCCAGTTTAGATACTTTATAGGTTTACATCCATCATCGTCTAATGACCTATATGATGAAAAACATGGAGTCTGGTGACAACGGCCCTGTGCAGCTAACTTCACTTAATAATTGCCCCTATATTAAATATAGATTTTTGTTATGATATCTTGTGAGAATTCTTTTCTTTGGGTCAAGAATCTCAAGATTATGATAAAATACATAGATTTAATGGCGAAAGCACAGAGGTGGGAAACAAGAAACAATAGGTAACCTACATAGGCCTAAAGATGGTGGCTTCACCAAAATATGCTAGGTCATCAGTATTGTTGTTAGCTATTGTTACCATTTTAGGACAATGTCGACTGAATCCTGAAATGGAAGTCAATAATGAGTATATTTAACCATTTTATTAACACTTTTGATGATTTTTTTAAATGTAAAATTTGTATTTAACCTTTTGTTAACTAGGTTGCTAACATTAGCTAGGCTAGGGGTTAAGGTTTGGGTTAAGCTTAGAAGTTTGGTTAAAGGGTTAGGGTTAGGTGAAGGGTTAGCTAACATGGTAAGTAGTTGCAAAGTAGCTAAAAAGTCTACATGATAAAGGGGAAAAGAGCAACGGAGAAACAACAGCGGAAAGGCCAAAGGGTTGGTCTACTATTTCAGCAGCCCTGTTTTCATCCAAGAAATTGCCTTATTTTGCTTTGCGCCTCCTTAACACATATGCTTCGCTTGGGTTTTGGATTTCCTTAACAAAAGTCATGAGGTTATGTATGCCCTATCAATAACATTCTTGACATTGTGTTCCACATATTTTCGTCGCAGTAAAATATGTGAACTTGCATTTATTGCGTATGGATTTGTAATGTCTTCTTCTATGACATCTTCGCACGTCATTTTGGGGTATCCACACATAATTTTGGGGTATCCCACAACCAGTTTCATAGGTGGGCATAGAAAACTTATGGATGGTGACAAAATAGGCTACCTGTGATGATTAACAGGTGACAGGAGATGGCAATTACATCATATAGACGCAGAATAACTGCACTTAAGCGGTCATTTAAAGCTGAGATCCGTGATAGGCAAAACAGCGCCACTGACCTCCCCAGGCACATTTGTTATTGTTTTTGTTTTGAAAAAATTAACATCCAGCATTCTGGTAAAAAAATGATCATAGTACATACTCTGCTGTTCTATAGTGCATAGCAATGATGTGCAATGATGTCCGAGGGAAAAAACAAACATTGTTTGTTGTTTGAAGTAATGTCTTAATATCCCAAACAGATGTGGCAGTTTCACCACTATCGATTCCAGCTTTAAAGATGTGCTATAAGGTTTTGTATAATTTCAGCCAGTAGTTGAAAGTGGGGCTCAAGAGCCAAAATGGTCCCCAAAAATTGGGCACAATTGTGTATGTCATCCATTTCATATGATATGTTACTTCCTGCTATTTTTTTTAATGTCATATCATATATATTTTTTCATATCATACGAAATTCCTGTGATATGCTACAAATTCCAATTTCTACAATATGTTCAATCACTTTAAACAAGCAGGTGTTAATTAAGACCACCAAAGGCTTATCGAGGAAAATAATCTCCATGCTCAATAGGTTATACAGCCTTTATCCTGTAATTTATAAATACTGTCATGACTATGGTTGGTTGGCATGGTCACACAGCAGCAGCCTTTTAGGCCTACACCACAGGGTACTTCCTCCAATAATGGCAACAGGACTTCACCTTCCTCACCATCATAATTAAGCCTATGAATGTGTATTCACTTCCATTTTTGACCTAATTGGCTTCCTCTTGGGGCCCACTCGCCAATGATGATGATGATGTCGATGATAATGTCGATAATGATTAAATAACATAGCCAAATCTAAATGAAAATAATAACAGATCGGCTATGATACATTAGGCTACATTTTGTGTTGCAACATAATCTCACACTCAATTCATGTAAATATGTACAAAAATAATTTCAGCAGATTTTGTGTGGCTTAATTTGTGTGAAAAGACTTCATTCATAGGAAAATACATTTGTTGGGGGAAAACTACAGAACAATCTTTTGACAGTTATTGGAGCAATGCATTTTGGGCAATGGTGTTCTACACTGCCATTTTTTTGTCTCCCACATATAATATATATATAAAAAAAACGTGTTAACAACCCAATATTGGTAATCAACCAGGTTGTCACCAAAATAATTATAACATAATAATTGTTTAAAAAATATATATTTTATTAATGCCAATGCTGTTTTCAATATTTGTTTACGCTTAATACTTTGGGATACTGGTGCTATGTCAGATTGTATGAGGGTTGCCAGATTGCAGTACAAAGCTGTATTTGTCTTTTTTTTGTGGTGTCAATGAAGGTATTTGATTGGGGAATGGCGATACATTTTCATGATGGGAAATCTGTTTGGTTTAAATTCCCCTGGTGCAACTGCATGGTATTTGCAACTATAACGAGTCTGGACTATGATCAATTAAGCCATATCAATGCAGTTAAACAGGTAATGTAAAATAATGAATTATGTTGGCTAACATATGGCACGTCCAAGGCCGTTTCATGATGATTATTATGGTTGTGTCAATCATCTTATATACTTAGGCTATTGTAACAAGGCATATGCCAGCATTGTAGGCCAACTGCCTCTGCTTGTTTCAGACTCTCCTATGCCACTATTCCCAACATCTTATACCCCATAGGTTTTAAATCAACCCTTTTTAAGGTGATATAACTTGTATCATTATTACAGGGCTGTGAAACCCATAGCCGAATGCCTTCAGACTGAGCTTTTCTCATTATTTACAGTGCATTCACAGTATTCAGATCCCTTGACTTTTCCCACATTTTGTTACGTTACAGCCGTATTCTAAAATTGATTAAATTGTTTTTTTCCCCCTCATCAATCTACACACAATACCCCATAATGACAAAGCAAAAACAGGTTTGTAGAAATGTTTGCTAATTTATTCAACAACAACAAAAAACTTAAATATCACATTAAAATAAGTATTCAGACCCTTTACTCAGTATTTTGTTGGAACACCTTAGGCAGCAATTACAGCCATGAGTCGTCTTGGGTATGACCATTCTCTGTAGATCCTCTCAAGCTTTGTCAGGTTGGATAGGGAGCGTTGCTGCACAACTATTTTCAGGTCTCTCCAGAGATGTTAGATCGGGTTCAAGTCCGGGCTCTGGCTGGGCCACTCAAGGACATTCAGAGACTTGTCCCGAAGCCACTCCTGTGTCGTCTTGGCTGTGTGCTTAGGGTCATTGTCCTGTTGGAAGGTGAACCTTCACCCCAGTCTGAGATCCTGAGTGCTCTGGAGCAGGTTTTCATCAAGGATCTCTCTGTACTTTGCTTCATTCATCTTTCTCTTGATCCTGACTTGTCTCCCAGTCCCTTTCGCTGAAAAATATCCCCACAGCATGATGCTGCCACCACCGTGCTTCACCTTAGGGATGGTGCCAGGTTTCCCCCAGACACTTCGCATTCAGGCCAAATAGTTAAATCTTGGTTTCATCAGAATCTTGTTTCTCATGGTCTGAGTGTCCTTCACGTGCCGTTTGGAAAACGTCAAGCGGGCTGTCATGTGCCTTTTACTGAGGAGTGGCTTCCATCTGCCGACTCTACCAAAAAGGCCTGCTTGGTGGAGTGCTGCAGAGATGGTTGTACTTCTGGAAGGTTCTCCCATCACCACAGAGGAACTCTGGAGCTCTGTCAGAGTGACCATCTGGTTCTTGGTCACCTCCCTGACGAAGGACATTCTTCCCGATTGCTCAGTTTGGCTGGGCGGCAGCTCTAGGAAGAGCCTTTGTGGTTCCAAACTTCTTCTATTTAAGAATGATGGAGGCCACTGTGTTCTTCGGGACCTTCAATGCTGCAGACATTTTTTTGGTACCCTTCTCCAGATCTGTGCCTCGACACAATCCTGTCTCTGAGCTCTACGGACAATTCCTTCGACCTCATGGCTTGGTTTTTGCTCTGACATGCACCGTCAACTTCAAAACCTTATATAGACAGGTGTGTGCCTTTTCAAATCATGTCCAATTAATTGAATTGACCATAGGTGGACTCCAATCAAGTTGTAGAAACATCTCAAGGATGTTCAATGGAAACAGGATTTACCTGAGCTCAATTTCGAGTCTGAAATCAAATCATATTTTATTGGTTACATACACATATTTAGCAGATGCTATTGTGGGTGTAGCGAAATGCTTGTGTTCCTAGCTCCAACAGTGCAGTAGTACCTAACACTGCAGTAATATCTAAAAATGATTCACAATACACAGAAATCTCAAAGTAAAGTAATGTAATTAAGAAATATATAAATATTAGATTGAAGCAATGTCGAAGTGGCATTGACTAAAATACAGTAGAATCTAATATAGTATATAGATATGAGATTAGTAAAGCAGTATGTAAACATTATTTAAACATTATTAAAGTGGCCAGTGATTCCAAGTCTATGTATATAGGGCAGCAGCATCTAAGGTGCAGGGTTGCGTAATCAGGTGGAAACCGGCTAGTGATGGCTATTTAACAGTCTGATGGCCTTGAGATAGAAGCTGGTTTTCAGTCTCTCGGTCCCAGCTTTGATGCGCCTGTACTGACCTCGCCTTCTTGATGATAGCGGGGTGAACAGGCCGTGGCTCAGGTGGTTGATGTCCTTGATGATCTTTTTTGGCCTTCCTGTGACATCGGGCGCTGTAGGTGTCCTGGAGGGCAGGTAGTTTGCCCCCGGTTATGCGTTGGGCAGACCGCACCACTCTCTGGAGAGCCCTGCGGTTGTGGGCGGTGCATTTGCCGTACCAGACAATGATACAACCCAACAGGATGCTCTCAATTGTGCATCTGTAAATGTTTGTGAGGGTTTTAGGGGCCAAGCCAAATTTCTTCAGCCTCCTGAGGTTGAAGTGGCACTGTTGCACCTTCTTCACCACACTGTCTGTGTGGGTGGACCATTTCAGATCAGATGTGTATGCCGAGGAACTTGAAGCTTTCCACTTTCTCCACTGCAGTCCCATCTATGTGGATAGGGGCATATTTCCTCTGCTGTTTCCTGAAGTCCGCGATCAGCTCTTTTGATTTGTTGACGTTGAGTGAGAGGTTATTTTCCTGGCACCACTCTCCCAGGGCCCTCACCTCCCCCCTGTAGGCTGTCTCATCATTGTTGGTAATCAGGCCTAGTACTGTTGTGTAGTGTGCAAACTTGATGATTGAGTTGGAGGCGTGCGTGGCCACACAGTCATGGGTGAACAGGGAGTACAGGAGGGTGCTGAGCACGCACCCTTGTGGAGCCCCTGTGTTGAGGATCAGTGAAGGGGAGGTGTTGCTTCCTACCTTCATCACCTGTGGCTGGCCCGTCAGGAAGTCCAGGACCCAGTTGCACAGGGTGGGCATCAGACACAGGGCCCGGGACTTAATGATGAGCTTGGAGCGTACTATGGTGTTGAATGCTGAGCTATAGTCAATGAACAGCATTCTTACATAGGTATTCCTCTTGTCCAGATGGGATAGGGCGGTGTGCAGTGCGATGCTGATTGCATTGTCTGTGGATCTGTTGGGGCGGGAAGCAAATTGAAGTGGGTCTAGGGTGTCAGGTAAGGTAGAGGTTATATGATCCTTAACTAGCCTCTCAAAGAACTTCATGATGACAGAAGTGAGTACTACGGGCGATAGCGAAGAGTCCTAATACTTATGTAAATAAGGTATCTGTTTTTTATTTTTTATAAATTTGCAAAATATTCTAAAAACCTGTTCATGCTTTGTCATTATGGATTGTAGATTGGATTGTAGATTGATGAGGAAAATGTTTTATTTAATCCATTTTAGAATAAGGCTGTAACGTAACAAAATGTGAAAAAAGGGAATTGGTCTTAATACTTTCCGAATGCACTGTATTTACGGAGAGCAATTTCCGTTTCATAACAGATAGCGTCCATTTATTTACAGTAGTGTGATGATTAATTATTGCTTTCTTCACTGGAAATACAGAATGTCTAAAAATGCCAAATATACCAAAAGCTAAATCAAGCAGAGATTTATGACTATTTAACCATGTTAATCATTAAGGAAACATGCTAACTACAAACATTTAACTAGTTTAAGATAATTAATACATCACAACTAGATACAAATATTTTATAACAAATTATTCATTCAAGAGTTGGCTATAACATGAGTACCAACAAAGTGAGTGTGTGTATATGTGTGTAAGTGTTTGTATGTGTGTGTATTATGGGGTTTATTATAATTTCCCATCATAAAAATGTATCTACATTTTTTTTTTTACATATTAGCACAAATTGAACGTGAGATTGTGTTGTTTTGTGAAGTAGTGCGTAGCCATGCTGACAAGTCTTTTGTTGCTCATCCGTCTCCATCTGTGATTAAGGTCCTGCATTTAGCCTTTATTGCCCACAGAGGACGCTGTCCTCTCATTATTCATTTATCATTGGGCATGCTCTAACAAGTAAATGAATATCACTGAGTGGATATACATACCGCATTTACAAAGACTGCAATCTAAAGAACGAATGAACAAAATCGATTTGGTAAAAAAATAATGACTATGCAACACAGAAACATTTTAGACATCCATAAAGTAGAAATATGATTAGAATTACTCATTCATTACATATTTTAGGCTTACAGTTGGCTAACCATGACTGTTTCTGAGACCATTTCAGAATGAATTTCTAAATAAATCAGCAAAAACAAATGATAGTTCGAAAACAGTGTTCAGATCTCTGATGAAACAAAGTAAACACAGATGAGTCTTATTAAATTGTTGGGTTTAATTGTTCTAATTAAGGGGGAAATGTATCAACTGGGTCAGAATGTTGTATGGTTTACCTTTATTGAGGTAAACCTATGTTATAGCATACAAATACACACAATTCAGCATGTGTCCCATGAGCCTTTGTGTCCTAATAAGCAATGCAAATAATTGCAACTTGACTACATTTGGAGTTAGGCAACTGATTAAACATGCGCATCCAATTCACAATCATTTGATTGTAACAATATTTTAATTAGGCTATATCTAAATGTAAGTATAGATTCCTTATTCTGTAAACCTTTCATAATAGGCTTAGTGATAATATGGACATAATTTGCAACCTTTTTCAATAGAATTGTTGGCAGATAGTCCATAGGGGAAAAAGTCTAAATGTTCATCAATTTAACTTATTCACTCCAAATTGTGTCAAAACATGACACCTGTAGGGAAATGATCTTGTCTGTGCTGTAAAAATTAAAGTTTGTATCCTACCCTGTAAAGTTATAATAGCTAGCATATAAACTTAGTCGAATGAATCGTGTAAGTAGAATAGGCCCTATTTAGGTAAATATTTTACACAACATTTTGCGTGTAGCCAATTATGGGAAAAATTTAAAAATGTATTTACTGAGTAATAATCAATGTATGTTTTCCCAAATGTGCTCTAATCCACAATATTCTACTTTGTTGTAGGCCTATCTTCATCTGAGCACATGAGTATTTATTTTGTTGGTGTTTGTGTTATGAAAATGGCCATTTTAAAAAGCAGAACTTACATCCATCCATAGTTTGCCGAAGATTGGTATTGCTCTTTCTGAATCTAAGCTATATTATCGATAACTATGAATCATACCACAACCTCAAAATACCCAAATTAATATTCACTATAATGTTTTCCAATATTAGTATTTATTTATTTTATTTAGCAAATTGTGATAGAGGCATACTCTGCTATTAGACTATAGGCTGTGTTCGGTTAGAGTAATTTGCCTATTGTAGCGTACTTCCAAAGAAGCTCAGGCCAAACATGTCCTTTTGTGCTAACAACCCTGTCCTCATTTGCTACCTAATTGGACTATATAAGACCAATAACACCAGAACGCTACAGCCTACAGCCAAAGCGCAATGTTAGGGTGGACTTCGTTGTTATCGCGTAGCCTACACCCCCTCTCTCTCTACCTCGCTCTCTCTCTGCCCGTCTCTCTCCCCCTCGTTCTACTTCCCATCTCTTCCTTAATCCCATTTGCCATTGTACATGCCCAATCGCCGTATACTTTCCGCATTTAACTTGGATGACATTTTTATTTCATCATTAGCATCCGGCGCCAGACTGACGCGGTGGACACAGTTGCATTTTGACTAAGGAACGCACAAGACTTGGATGCAATATCGATATTATTTTGTTCTCTCTGAAGACTATTTACTTTTCAGATGTGTATTTTATTTTTGACGTTCTCGATCATCTGGTTATCAAGACGATATTCCTAATTTAAAACATCGCAAAGAAGGACAATTACCAGTCTTCTATTTGAATAATATCACTGTTTCTAAGTCTTTTATTAACACTTACATTTGTGGTCTAAGGCATTCGGACCACAACCTCCAAGCAGCAATGCCCGAGACGGCGCAAGAGACGTGCACTCCGGTGAAAGACTCTCCCTTCTTCATTAAGAACTTGCTGAACTGTGATAGTAAACCATCCAAACCAAAGCCCATCTTCGCCTCGGCAAAGGTAGCTTTTGAAGGGGGCTTTTCTCTATCCCAGGTCGGGGACTTCAACTTTCCTCGCTTTGAGTTACCCACACAGAGGTTTGCCTTACCGGCGCACTATCTGGAGCGAGCCTCAGCATGGTGGTATCCCTACACACTCAGTGCAGCCAGTCATCTACACAGAACCGAAGGTAAGTCCATGAACATCTGATTGTCTTCTCTTTCTTTACCTTTTACACTATCAGAAAACGTATAATGTGCGTAATTTGGATAGTGTAAATTGCTATTGATGCTATGGGTTGAGCTTTCATCTGTCAAATGACATTTAAACAAGGATATACTCAGCAAGTATGTTGCCACTTATGATAAGTATTTCATTCAACGTTAGGCCATTGTCAGCATCGTATGTTTCTATTTGTCCTTTACGCGTTCAAGTGAATGGTATAGCCAACTGCTATTTTATATATTTGCTAAAGCATACCCAGTGTCAACGAGGTATTGAACATGCAGTCATGTTTATAACCCATATTTCCTGTCGTCATTTTAGTTGCGGAGAAGGCAAGAGCAAGAGACTCCTCTCCAACCTCGTGCATGGATCGCGACTCGCCAGACCTGGTGCTCAAATCTGACCCAGACGGCAAAGAAGACGAGGACAACAAAAGTGGGGATGAAATAGTTCTTGAAGAGAGTGATCCTGAGGACACAAAGAAAGACAGTGGGGTAGACGACTGGAAGAAAAACGAGGACGGCGGGGACAAGAAAGCATGTCGAAAAAAGAAAACACGCACAGTGTTCTCCCGGAGTCAGGTGTTTCAGCTCGAGTCCACCTTTGACATGAAACGCTACTTGAGCAGTTCGGAGAGGGCCGGATTGGCAGCGTCTTTGCACCTGACAGAGACCCAGGTAAAGATTTGGTTCCAGAACAGACGAAATAAATGGAAGAGACAGCTTGCCGCTGAACTAGAGGCTGCCAATCTGAGCCACGCCACTGCACAGAGGATAGTGCGAGTGCCCATCCTCTACCACGAGAACTCTGCCTCAGAGACTGGCAGTGCCACCGGAAATGTGCCTGTGAGCCAGCCGCTCCTCACCTTCCCTCATCACCTCTATTACTCTCACCCAATCGTCACCTCTGTGCCGCTACTCAGACCGGTCTGAAAAACAAGAGGTTGTTGTCTATATTCCTAACTCGTACAGAACACTACACAATACAAACTAAAACAATATTTTTGTAAAGAAGAAAAATAAAAATAAAAAAGAGAGCCATGCTTTCTGTCAAAGAGGACCTATTGCGCATTTTTATATTAGACTGCAGTTTACATTTTCTCTGGTATAATTTCACACTATTAGCATATTGTTATTATTAATATTAAAAGTATTCTTCTAATTATTGTTATAATAATAATTATAATTAGGCCTATTATTATTAGGCCTTTTGTTATTTTAGCAGCTTTGAGATCATTTCCGCTAAGACTATCCAGTTCACACTGCCCCAAAATACATTTCAGCAAGCCTGTTTCCCCCGCGCAGAACCATGACATTCAGGAAATTACATTGGAGTTCATTTTGTTCAATTTCTATTTACAACGTGTGTTATGACAATTCGGTAACATTGGTTTGTTTTCTATTGGACAATGTTTTGATATGGGCAATACTGTTAGCACTAGCATTTGACCCCAAGTTATGTGATAGACCCATTCAATTCGTTGTGTTTTCTCTTTGCTCAGCTATTTAGGAATGAATATCGGACAGATTATCGAACGGGCTCAACATTTTTGGGGGTTTTACTTAAAGCGCTTTAGCAGGGGACAATCAAGATACACTGTTTTATGTACAATATAATTGTAGCTTATAGGCTTATTGTTTTGATGTACTGACTGTCATTTATGCTTGCTCGACAATGTCCTTATAGCACAACTAAGAATTGAATGTCATTGCCTTTTGTGTTTTTGAAACTTTATCACGGTGTACAAATGTATATGGATATATTGAATCGAGTCAATGAAAGAAGCTACCAGGTGATGCTATTCCTTTGTACAGAAAAACCAGTTTTGATATTGTACTGCTGAATTCTGTTGTGAAATAAATGGAGGTTATTCCATATTTAAATATTTCAAATCAGTGCGTACTCAAGAATGCAAAATGATGTAATTAGGCGTCGTCTACATATGCCTCAGGCATCTATTCAGAAATGTCACATTTTGCCTGTTTGCCTCCCAAACAAATTAGGCTATTTTCGACTTTCAAAACGTCTTCATGAACAGGATGTATTGTTGCATAATGAAAATGAATATAAATAAACAAACAATACAACTTTCCATCAAATCTTTATTATAGACCCAATATAATTGTTGTGGCTTTCAAAATTGGCATGTGTGAGAGGAAATCAATATGCTCCTGGCATATACAAAGAGGAGGATATTCTGCCTAAATACTGTGTCTGATCATAAGTCAATTCCCATTACAGAGGCTCGACTGGGTCTATCTAACAACAAGTGCTACTCGTCTAGCAGACCACGTGGCCGACACTCCTCGGAGACACACTGCCATAGATATCGATGGTTGGCTGAATAAGATTATTACAATTTGGACGCTTGACATATTATATACAGCATATTGAAACATTTATCCTTGGAACAAACACGTTGGAAAATGTGAGTAGACCATGTAGCCAAAGGACATCAGAAAAAATTAGAATGAATCAACATTAAGTATTATGCATATACATTGGCGCAACTTCACAAAGTTAGATATTAAAACCACACAGTAACCTTTTTTATTTGCTTTAATTATGAGTAAATAGTTTAATTTGCCATCCATATTGAATGTAAATGCAGGTAGGCCTATCCCGAAACCACACGCTTATTTTGGTAGACCCATACATTATTATGTGAATGAAGAACCTGAGCAGGTGCGTAATCAACTTGCTGTTATGCACTTTCAAAGTTGTTTTACATTAAAAACATGTATCGGTCAATTAGATGCGTAATTGCCACCATCTTGAGGGAAATGTAGTCTATTCAAAAGACAAAAATTACATTCCCTAGTATTACGCTGTTCAAAAATGTGTGTGTGTGCATGTGTATGCGTGCGTGTGGTGTGCGTGTGTGCGTGCGTGCATAGCTCGAGGCAAATTTTAACATTTCATTTAAAATAGTGTACGTTTAATTTCGCAACAATACTCGTTTTACTTGTGGATGCAGCTTCAATGTTCGTCTTCGGTAACGGTATACCACTGGACAGGTGCAATTAGCCCACCAAATATGCAATTTGTCTTTGACGTAATGGTTGTATTGTCAATTTTGGCTATGTAGTTTCAGCTGGGTCAGCAAAACATAAAGGCCTAGAGTAAGGGTTTGCTCAATTCGTTTTCATGTTCTAAGGGTTTAGATTGGTTGCATCTGGCTATTCACACACCAATGCCAATGTCTCTGCAATGCATGCCTACAATTCACCTGTGGAATGTTGCAAATGGTGGAAAAGATACATTTGTGTTGAGTAGAAAACCTGTGGTATCTTGTGAAAAAGTTATCGATCACCCATAGTCTTTCGATCACCCATAGGCCACATTAATGTTTTAGGGAGTCGAAAGGTTTAGCTATATGACAACGATTGACGTAGACTCTCTCCTCAAACCTTCACAATTTATATCCACGGTATGTTGTGGACTGACTTTTTCCTTTTAATGCATAAAGAAATATACTTTGTTAAATCATAATGTTTCACCGGTTTAATGTCAGTCACTAATTTTTCCTTTATTGTGGACGAGATAAATTGGCTCAAATGACATAGCTGCAACATTAGCCTAATATAAAGTTTTGATGTAGCGAAATATTTAACACATTTATTATCTACAATGTTAGATGGAATAACATACATATCAATGTGCAACGAGTTGACTATAAAATGACTCTTGAAGATTAGACCTACTTTGTTGTTTTATTCAGCATTCCTTCCAGCTGAGTAGAAACCAGTCAACGCCTTGCCTAAAGGTCATTTTCTGATTTTGTCTCTAATGCAGTTATCGAAAACAAATCAGTAGCTACTCTATTATGACCGCATCACTAGACAAAGAGCGCATTCAAATATAGTCTGATAATCACTCATGTATTGACGTATTATATCATGCAAACTCCACATGGACCCATTACAGAGAATTAATAGATTGGGATATATGGTGTTCTTCCCCTAGCACATATTGATCTACAAACGTCTAAAATATTGTTACAGAAAATGGCATTGTTCACGGGCAGTTCTGGTTACGCTCATGACCTTGATTTGCGCGCATAAATTGAAAAAAAAATGACAACTCGATAATTTCCATTTGTAGAACATATTTATGTAAAGTAGAAGGGGCGAGACCAAAAATAGGATAAAGTAGCCTACATTTGCAGGAACAGGGCAACGGACGTAATCGCAGGAAAGTTGAGTGCTGATCAAGTGCCAACAGCTTATTAAGTATTTTCAGCCCTTTCCTGAAACCCTGGGCATCTGTTCACGCATGTGTGATTCATGCAAATATCTGTGGAGATATTGTGTTGCAATTTCTTTACCGTAGGTAGGCATAATTATGTTAATTGAGCTCAAAGGGAAAATCCACTCAAAAATGACCTTTTGGTATTTCTTTTCATTAGTCCACTGTTGATACAGTCCCAAAATGTTGTGCATATCAGATGTCCAGTTTTAGAGATATTGGACTTTCAAGAAGCAAAGTGTCACATCATGATGATGCAAAATGATTAGTCTGGAAAGCTCGAAAAAAAATATCAAAAGTAAGTTTGAGTGGATTTTACTAATTGTTTATACATTGCCACAAGCCTGCATACATTTGTAAATATCGTGGCATCGTTTTGTCAATAATGTATA
Source organism: Salmo trutta (assembly GCF_901001165.1). Classification (NCBI taxonomy): domain Eukaryota; kingdom Metazoa; phylum Chordata; class Actinopteri; order Salmoniformes; family Salmonidae; genus Salmo; species Salmo trutta. Next base: position 36,881,825 of record NC_042974.1, on the reverse strand, counting down.
AAATAAAAACTAACTTTTGGTGTGAAAGGGATAACATGGGCCTTAGCACAACACTTTCTGGACACACTTATTTTTTAGGGAACGGAAATCTTTATACTAGTATCTCATTTGCTTCGGGATTGAATGCGAGCATCAAGATTTTCATAAAAGTTCTATTAAGTGAAACATAGGTTGCGGGGCACCGTCTGATTGGAACAGTTTAAATGTTAATTGTGTTTTTAATTTGACATATAGTTGCTGTGAAGAATGACACCGAAACGCCAAGGGGCGGTCGATTTTCTTAATTTCTCCCCGAGGAATTGATGAGTCTATCAGGGCAGTAGATTGGAAAGCCATTAAAACTCAATGGTGAGGTTGTTAATTGGAACTTGATGGATAGGAGCCCTTGGATAGGCTATACTGATCCAATCTTCTTGACTTTCTGTTTTCCAATAAATTACCCAATTCATTTCCAGCCGAAGATTACATAAATTGTAGCCTACACCTCCAGGGTTCGCGCTCTGTTTTGCTCTTACGACTGCTTCGACCCTCTCTCTCCCTCTCTCCTATTTGAAAAAAGGAGCTGGGCTCGGATCCTTGAATGAAAATCGAAACATAATCAACGTTTATACTTAGAAAATTTATTGATATCATTTTCTCTGGTAATTTCCTTATTTTAGAGTTGGACACATCATATATCATAATACACACGTGTAGGGGTCTTTGTTTAATATTTATCGAAGCTTGATTCTTTGATCAAAGCTGCTCATAACTTCATCTGTCTTTCTAAGACCCCTTTCCCATAGTAAAGATCGTGTTCTGTTATTGCGGTAGGGCTGCAATACAACACCTATCACTGTGATAGAGCACGAAGTTAGACCGCGCAATGATGTTTCTGAAAAAAATATATATAAGTAAAATGTACAAACGTCATGGATAGAAAAAGACTGCATATCAGAGACGTGAATGCAGGATCTTCAGAAACGTTCAAATAAATATGAATGACACAATTACCTTTATGCAGGCATATAGGCCTACAATCCATTATAATGCCATTTATTTATTTATTTTATTAGGCTATTATGAAAAATATATTCAGATTTGTTTAAATAACATCCTAATAACTGTGGAGTTGAATTTGTATTCAAGTGTCGGATTAATTATGTAATGATTTCTTGTTAAGGATAGCTTAGAAGGGTATAATTAAAGCTTTAAAAAGACATCGCTGCTGTTGACAAAGGTCTTTGTTTGAAAAGAGCGCGTATACAATCAGCCCATTTAACTGTCATGGCAGATTTCATGCCTCATGTGTAGTCACCGTAAATCCAGCGCAATCTGACTGCCCTCATATATTACCCCAGTACATGTAGCTAGCCTACGTCTCGGTGGACATAATGCGTTCCTGACAATCATGGTTTCATCATCATCCTCATCAGCACCCTCATCGTCTTCATCATCGTCTTTATTATCGTCATCATTATAATCATCGTCATCCTGTTACTCCTTCCTCCTATCAAAGGATTAACAGAAGCACAATACGAAACAGTATTGAACAGAATAAGGAGAAAGGCTGGGGTCGCCTCCCTTGGCGCAGCAGCATGAGGGTTCGGGCGCTGACATTATGATTAAAGCTGACCGTTTGTAATGTGTCTGGGGTCCCTTAGAAAGCAGTAAAGAGGGATAATGTGCTCGAACTGCGAACTCAAGCCCAGCACCTGCCCCGCCAGACACGATCAGAGAGAGGGAGAGGAGATGCAGGGGCGGGGGTGGGGAGCGCCCCCGCCCTCCAATCAATTAGTCAATCAATTAGCAGGCCTCTACTCCACGCGAGGCAGAATAACTGTAGTAATGATCAAATGAATTCCTAATCGCAGATAATGGACCTGGAATGTGTTTATTATTTTCTGGAGAAAAAAATAGTAAGGTTCCGTATTCGTTTCAGAACTGTGTGTTGGATTATCTGACCAATTTACCATGCACAAGGCTAATCAAATACTTTCCATTCCTTCAATGAACTCATTGTGCAGTACTTGTGTCTACAGTGGCCTGTAATAGCATGGTGTGCATTTCCCCCCGAGGGTGTCTCAGTGGTATGCTATTATTCAGTTGTAACTAATTATGTTAGGGATATGGGGTTTGTTCTTTGAGGGAATCTTCCAAACAAAGTATTTTACACTAGTAAGTGAAAAGGTTTAAATTATAGTCTATATCTACATCTAGAATAATAGACAAGGGGAGAATCATGACCAATCCTAACATCATGCCGATGTGAAACACTATTCTCTCCATTCACATCAATACTATACATCTTGCATGGGAAATAATACGGGTCTGCTACAGTGTAATAACAATGTTTTATGTTGTCTTGCAATAGACCTATTTGTGACAATGTTAATTGGTAAAATTCCATCAACAAAGTATTGAATACTTGTGATTGAAAAAAAGGTAAAAGAAAAATCACTGAAGCTCATCGTTAAAAGACTCCTGGTAACTTCCATGGTTGCACCTGTTTCACATTTTCTCATAGCCTCGTGAGAGGGAAATTCATCCCCAGTCGGTCCTCTTAAATTGTGAATCAGGTCTACGTATTAGGTAAGTCATTTGCTACAGTTCCACGTGTGTAAATATATACACAAAAACAAAACAAACAGGTACAAAAAACGACACACAACATAAGACTCGAAAATTAGAAACCTTTACCTACACAACATTCATAGCCTAAACAATTCTCCCTTTTCAACCAAACGTCCAACGTAATTGAATGTGGGTTATAATAAGAGACACGCTGCATCAGTTTCTAAATGAAAGTCGATGGATACTATGCCTATGCAAAACGTCTTGTGCTGTATATTTCTGGCAGAGAGAGATGTCTGATGAAGTAATATAATAGCCTAAGATGTGTGATTTGTCTGTACCATAAGGCCTATATTTGTCTACCTCCACTATCGGATTCAAATAGGGACGTAAGATGGAATAAACGACAGCCTTTCCTGATCTCCTCTCATCCTATCTCAGAACCTCAACATGAGTTTGAAATTTCCGGGCTTAGTTTGAGCGTGTGATTGGCCCAAGAGGAGCTTACCTACATGCAAATGAGCCAACGCCACAATACTGCCTTCAGTCCAGAGCGCGTGGAAGTAGACCAGGAATACATTCATGTTCCCTGAGCTCCAGGAAAAACCAACCCAAGCACCCCAATTTCTAAAAAGGTTTTACTAAAAAAATACTATTTTCGAATTCTTTTACACAAGAGTCCTCACAGACCAATAATAAGAAAAAAATTATACAAAAACTATACGATATAGCCAAATCTTACTGTTATGAGTCGAGAATGAGTACCACAGAAGACAACGGAAGCAAGTGCTCTTCGGCCCCGATTTCCACCTTCACTATTCAGTCGATATTGGGCAAGTCATCGGAGAAGCCACGGTCCGGGGCGAAGGAGACTTCCAAGGGACTGCAGCTGGCGAGGACGCGCTTGCTCTCGGTTTCTTCGGAAGAGGAGTGCAGTGGTGGGGAGGACTCAGCAGACTGTTTCTGCTCGGATCCTGGTCACAGCGAGCCATGCAACCAACATCAACCACTTAATTTTTCATGTTTAGGTGAGTAGATTACTGAATGTAATTTGTGTTGTGCGTGAAACGTAATAATTTTTGCTTTAAGATAGATTTTTCTTGTATTGATTTTCGTCGCTGACATTTTGCATTTCGAAAATAAACACTTATTTTCCAAGTAAAAAAGTTAAGTAGGCTATATATTGTATACATCTATGTCATCTAACGGGATATTATCATTATTTCTATTATTAGGCTATTATTGTAGCCTAATAATAGATCAACAGTAGACTAAGGTAGGCTAGGCCTAATTATACACGTATTTATGATACATTTAGCATAGTACTTGCTGCAATTTAAGCTTGTAAACTTCGATAACTCTATAGTAGCCTGTTTGTGACTGCAGATAGGTAGGCTATCACTTCACTTTGTTTAATGTGTCGTATTACTGCTAGATCAGCGAACAGGGGAAAGGTCAAATAATTAACAGGATGTTTCCCCCTTCATTCCACATTTAATCGAGTCTTCTAATTGATTAAACATGTTTTCACAATGACTGCACTACATTTCGTCAATTGAGCGTTAAATGTAACCTGATTTAATTAATATTGTGCACCAGGCAGAGTCATATTAAATTGTTTATTTAAAAGGCCACTTACAACCTTTCAACGGTCAATTAATGAGTCAAAGTTCACACTTAATGCACTCTTGTACCGAGTATCGAATAATGTTCTTCTTTTAATAGGGATGTTCTCCAAACCTGGGTAGGCCAAAACAAAGCCTTTGAAAAATAAGGGTGAAACCTTTGAGACATATTCTACATTTTGTGACAGAATTGATAAGCTGATCTGAAGGCAATAGACTAAAGCGTCCAGTAGCATATCTTAAGTTGATGCCTATATCTTGAGGGTAGGCCTACACCATTTATCAATGTTGGTAGGCTATATATGATATCGAGGAGGACATTGGGAAATCAGTGTTGAAATATTTTGAAATTATTTACATTTTATTTCCAACCCACTGGTCTTTATAATGGGGTGGCAGGTAGCCTAGTGGTGTTGGAGTAGTAACCGAAAGGTTGCAAGATCGAATCCCGAGCGAACTCTATCGTTCTGCCCCTGAACAAGGCAGTCAACCCACTGTTCCTTGGCCGTCATTGAAAATAAGAACTGACTTGCCTAGTTAAATAAAAGGTCAAATAAAATACTGGTATTTTTCCCCAATGCAGGTGCAACCAAGGGACTTATTTCAGGCCATGACGGGATTGCACGGCGACCGCACTTGACACAGCCTCTGCTGCAGGATTACAAAGAGGAACAAGAGAGACCATGCAATCCAATGTCACCTATTTCCGAGGAGAGACAGACAGACGGTGCGGACAAGCAGACTAACTCGTCCAAGAAGAAGACTCGTACCGTCTTCTCGCGGAGTCAGGTGTACCAGCTCGAGTCCACATTTGATATGAAGAGGTATTTGAGCAGCTCCGAGCGAGCTTGCTTGGCATCAAGTCTACAGCTAACAGAAACTCAGGTGAAGACGTGGTTTCAGAACCGCAGAAACAAATGGAAGCGACAACTGTCGGCGGAACTGGAGGCTGCGAACATGGCACACGCATCCGCACAGACACTGGTCGGAATGCCGCTTGTTTTTAGAGATAGCTCCCTGCTCCGGGTACCAGTTCCAAGATCTATCGCTTTTCCAACGCCACTATACTATCCCGGCAGCAGCCTACCAGGGTTACCACTGTACAATCTGTATAACAAGATTGAATATTGACTCAATGCCTGTGATGACAGTCCCAAAAAAATAACACGTTAACACACGACAGTACTTTCTTATAAATGTCTGCCAAACTCATGTATATTATATCACTTTATTTGTTTAAAAATTATGTCTTATTATGCAGCAACTGTATATTTTAACAAGAAAGCAACAAGCTTCTCTAAATGTATAAAATACACCATGTGTATAATAATTATTTTGAACCTTGATTTTGCGTTCTTCTCCCTGGTTTAACACGTTATATTGCGGGAATTTAGACACTGAAATACAGATGTTATCAAGTGGACTGTTTCCCAAACGAATTATGAATGCATTCAAACAGTTTTAAATGTAATGTGAATGTGAATATGAAATATTGAGGTCCAACCACCTTAATCTGTTAAAATACTAGAAGAAATTGGGTTTATACATTTGGGGATATGGAAGTGCAAACTCGTTGCTTCGATTTTGGGGAAATGTTATTGTAATCATAGGCCCACCAAATAAACTGCTAATTCAATAAATTTTCTATATCAGTGAAACATGGGTTGGGATTTATTGTACATTGCCCGTTTTTAATATTTATTTCGACATCTCAATTGTGGCATTCAATCCAGTTTTTGAAAAACAGGAAAGGAAAAACCAATTTCATATGTACAATATAAAATAGCTTGCTTATTTAAAATGTTCACACTGCAGCTCAAACATTATCAAAGACAAACCTATATTTGTTATTTTTCTGTGTAACTTTCTGCAATGGACGTTTCAGTCAACATGGCCCTCAGCTACAGTTGGCCAAACTCGCTTCTAAACATATGACTCTGCAACTAACTAGGCCTCTAAAGGTGAACAGCGATACTAAAACACCCTCGTAGCCAGTGGCATAAGCGTCCCGCGCGCCAAAATTCATATTAAAAACATCTAGACTGCCTGGTAGCCTAAAAACAATGTAGGACACTGTTTTTCCGTATCCAACATATATTTGTCAAATGTGAACAATGTAATACTATACCCTAAGCCTCATAGGTCTGTTGGTACAAGTGCTCATTTGCCTACTACTAACTGTGTTACTAACAGGATGTGCTATTAACAACAAAGTGTTGTGAACATGTTTTTACAAGAAGGGGACTACAGTTTCAAAATGATCTATGTATACAAGTGATTTCAGGTGTAGCCTTCCACTGCAGTATTACTGGCTGCAGATGGGTTTATGTGCTGCTTCCCTTCAACCATGGGCACATAATGAGTTAAGATCGTGTCAAACGCTTTGGTTATATTTATGTTGCCTGTCTTAAACACAACGACTCTTTTCATCTGTCATCACAGTCCTTTGGCAAGTTAGCCAATGTGAAATGTGTCATATGTACTTATGAGTGTCAACTCAGTGGTCTGCTTAACCTATTTCAGGGGAAGGGAAAGAGATGTACACCATCAGCAACCAATCAGAGTCATGGCGGCATATTCTGACATTTGAAGTGTGCATTACAGGAACGTCTAGCCTTGTTGAAGGGAATGTAATAAGCAGTGCCACTGTTAAAGTTCAAGACTCACCGCATCGTTGTGTGATGCTTTTCCTTTTCAAGCTAGCCACCACTCAAATCAAATCAAACTTGATTTGCCACATGCGCCGAATACAACAAGTGTAGACTTTACCGTGAAATGCTTACTTACAAGCCCTTAACCAACAGTGCAGTTCAAGAATAAGAAAATATTTACCAAGTAGACTAAAATAAAAAGTAATAATAAAAAGTACACAATAAAAATAACAATACAAAGGCTATATACATGTGGCACCAGTACCGAGTCAGTGTGCGGGGTACAGGCTAGTTAAGGTAATCTGTATGTAGGTGGGGGAGAAATGGCATGCCACTTTGAGTGTTTATAGGGAGAAAAAATATATTTAACTCTCAAATCACTGATTGGTGTAGGCCCAATTGATAGCAGTTTCATTGTCTATTGCAGGATTACAGTCTAGTTGTAACAAGTGTATACTGTACAATATTAGGTAATACATAACGTAGGCCTATAAGAATGGGGCCAACTCCATTTCAACTCAGGTCAATTCATGAAATTAATTGAAATTGAAGCAATGTAAAACTTTTGCCTGGAGCTTAGATTGCTTTTAAACTTAACAGACAATATTATTATAGTAAACTAAAACTGAAACTAAAACAAAACGAGAAATAAAAAAAAGGATTTGGTGCATCTTTGTCATCTCACCTAACCTATGACCTGACCCATCACCTTATGCATTACTGCCCCACAGTGGCGAAAAGAGACATTCCACAAAACCAAAAAATTGTACAACACAAAAATGGCTCCTAGCCTCCCAAAGGCTACTTCATTTCACTAACACTAAAATTAAATAATCGAAAAACTAAATGTTTTTATTATACTTAAACTAAGTGACTAGTAAATCAGATCTGAAAACTAACTGAAACTAAACTGAATTTCGAATAAAATCTCAAAACTAATAGAAATGAAAACGAATATAAAAACAGACCTATAATCTTGGTTTCAACTATTGAAACATACATATTACGCACATTTTAGTTTTCCATGACCGCCCATAAGGCTTTTTAAAAAACAGATAACTATTTTGGTACCATTGTACAATAATGTAGCACATGGAAAATGTTTGGAAATACACATTTTGGAAATAACTCTGTCTTTTTGTATCTTCTTTGTATCTTTGCTTGATCTTACAATATTAGGCTACAGTATTTGGTTGCACTTATGTTAATAGGCCCAATCAAACCACGCGCACACACACACACACACACACACACACACACACACACACACACACACACACACACACACACACACACACACACAGTTTTATGTCGTCCAAGGGATCTCCCTCTCTCTCTCGGTGCTAATGGCTATACATTACCCTGCAGCATCATGACTAGCGAGGCTCTGTTGCCCAGCAGATTATTCCTGACCCAATTCCTGCAACTGCTGCTCGGTGTTCTGGGCAAATGGATCGCGTTAGACAACATAAGTGATTTATGGGTAACTGATGCTGGCGGAGAGGTGCAGGGGGATGAATTTGTGAAAGAAAGGAAAGGGAGAGAAAAGAGTGAAAGAGACATGAAAAGGAGGAATAGCGTTGTGTGAATGAAGCTGTTTATTAGTTTTACAGCGGTCATTATGCCATCATGTTTGACGGTAATACACTACTCTCCTGGATGGAAACTTGTGCACTGCTGACTTGTGGGAAATCTGCATGACCTGTTACATGGGGTTGTTTGATTTACAGGAGAGAGATAGAAAGGGTTGGAGAGACTGAGCGGTGAGAGAGAGAGAGAGGGAGAGAGAGAGAGATAAAGAAAAAAATGAGAGGGGCTTGTGTTATACATCTCCCAAATGGCAGGTATGAATTACACATTTTAATAGTGAGGCAATGAAAATGATTTGAAGTGGTTTAAACGGCAAAGAAATAGTGGCTGGAATCACGGTGAAGATTTCTTGAGATTATGTGTTGTGCTTTAGGATTGATCAAACCTGCCTGGTAAAGTGAAAAGCAAGTGTAATTCACTTTGTGGTATAATTTATGGCAAGGATAATGGAAACTGTAGAAAGAGGGGCAGGGAAAAGATGAGCTGAAGGATTTCCAAGATATTTCTTTCATCCCTAGAGGAAACTATCTACAGGACTCCTAATGTTTACATTTTACTCAGCTTTTCCCATGTGGCAATCCTAAAATGGATACAAAAATTACAATAATTTGATTAGCTACAGTTGAAGTCGGAAGTTTACATACACCTTAGCCAAATACATTTAAACTCAGTTTTTCACAATTCCTGACATTTAATCCGAGTCAAAAATCCCTGTTTTAGGTCAGTTAGGATCACCACTTTATTTTAAGAATGTGAAATGTCAGAATAATAGTAGAGAGAATGATTTATTTCAGCTTTTATTTCATTCATCACATTCCCAGTGGGTCAGAAGTTTACATACACTCAATTAGTACTTGGTAGCATTGCCTTTAAATTGTTTAACTTGGGTCAAATGTTTTGGGTAGCCTTCCATAAGGTTCCCACAATAAGTTGGGTGAATTTTGACCCATTCCTCCTGAAAGAGCTGGTGTAACTGAGTCAGCTTTGTAGGCCTCCTTGCTCCCACACGCTTTTTCAGTTCTGCCCACAAATTTTCTATAGGATTGAGGTCAGGGCTTTGTGATGGCCACTACAATACCTTGACTTTGTTGTCCTTAAGCCATTTTGCCACAACTTTGGAAGTATGCTTGGTGTCATTGTCCATTTGGAAGACCCATTTGCGACCAAGCTTTAACTTCCTGACTGATGTCTTGAGATGTTGCTTCAATATATCCACATACTTTTCCTCCCTCATGATGCCATCTATTTTGTGAAGTGCATCAGTCCCTCCTGCAGCAAAGCACCCCCACAACATGATGCTGCCACCCCCGTGCTTCACGGTTGGGATGGTGTTCTTTGGCTTGCAAGCCTCCCCCTTTTTCCTCCAAACATAACAATGGTCATTATGGCCAAACAGTTCTATTTTTGTTTCATCAGACCAGAGGCCATTTCTCCAAAAAGTACGATCTTTGTCCACATGTGCAGTTGCAAACCGTAGTCTGGCTTTTTATGGCAGTTTTGGAGCAGTGGCGTCTTCCTTGCTGAATGGCCTTTCAGGTTATGTCGATATAGGACTCGTTTTACTGTGGATATAGATATTTTGTACCTGTTTCCTCCAGCATCTTCACAAAGTCCTTTGTTGTTGTTCTGGGATTGATTTGCACTTTTCACACCAAAGTACGTTTATCTCTAGGAGACAGAATGCGTCTCCTTCCTGAGCGGTATGATGGCTGCGTGGTCCCATGGTGTTTATGCTTGCGTACTATTGTTTGTACAGATGAACGTAGTACCTTCAGGCGTTTGGAAATTGCAGGTGTTTGGAGGTCTTGGCTGATTTCTTTTGATTTTTCCATGATGTCAAGCAAAGAGGCACTGAGTTTGAAGGTAGGGCTTGAAATACATCCACAGGTACACCTCCAATTGACTCAAATTATGTCAATTAGCCTATCAGAAGCTTCCAAAGCCATGACACAATTTTATGGAATTTTCCAAGCTGTTTAAAGGCACAGTCAACTTAGTGTATGTAAACTTCTGACCCACTGGAAATGTGATACAGTGAATTATAAGTGAAATAATCTGTCTGTAAACAATTGTTGGAAAAATGACTTGTGTCATGAACAAAGTAGATGTCCTAACCGACTTGCCAAAACTATAGTTTGTTGACAAGAAATTTGTGAAGTGGTTGAAAAACGAGTTTTAATGACTCCACCCTAAGTGTATGTAAACCTCCGACTTCAGCTGTATATCCTGTTTGGGCTAGGGGGCAGTATTGAGAATTTTGGAAAAAATATGTGCCCATTTTTAACTGCCTCCTACACCAACTCAGAAGCTAGAATATGCATATTATTGTTCAGGTTTGGATAGAAAACACCCTAAAGTTTCTAAAACTGTTTGAATGGTGTCTGTGAGTATAACAGAACTCCTATGGCAGGCAAAAACCTGACAAGGTTTCATGCAGGAAGTACTCTGTCTGACAAGGAGTCGTGCGTCTTGCATCTGTTTATTGAAAAGTAAGGATCTTAGCTGTAACGTGACAATTCCCAGGGCTCCGATAGGCTCTCAGAACCCGGGAAATACCTGAAGGTTGACAAGGCAGCCTCAGGCTGAAACACATTATTGCCTTTGGTAAGTGGCGGATCAGAGGACTTTTGAATGAGGCGCGTGTACGATTCGCCCCTGTGGAGAAATTTAATTCGGCTGTTTAGGCTCATTGCATATTCCCGGTCGGAATATTATCGCTTTTCTACGAGATAAATGGCATAAAAATTGGTTTTAAACAGCGGTTGACATGCTTCGAAGTACGGTAATGGAATTTTTAGAATTTTTTTGACAAGCCATGCGCCATGCGCGAGACCGTGATTTAGTATTCTGATAGTGTCTAGAACTCACGAACAAAACGCCGCTGTTTGGATATAACGATGGATTATTTGGGACCAAACCTACATTTGTTATTGAAGTAGAAGTCGTGGGACTGCATTCTGACGAAGAACAAGCAAGGTAAGAACATTTTTCTTATAGGAAATATGATTTTGATGAAGGCTAATCTTGCCGGGTGTCTAAATAGCTAGCCCGTGATGCCGGGCTATGTACTTACAGTATTGCAAAATGTGCTTCATCCGAAAAGCTATTTTAAAATCGAACATATCGAGTGCATAGAGGAGTAATGTATCTATAATTCTTAAAATAATTGTTATGCTTTTTGTGAACGTTTATCGTGAGTAATTTAGCAAACTGTTAGTAAATTCCCCGGAAGTTTGCGGGGGTTATGCTTTTTCTGAACGTCACATGCTAATGTAAAAAGCTGTTTTTTGATATAAATATGAACTTGATTGAACAGACATGCATGTATTGTATAACACAATGTCCTAGGTGTGTCATCTGATGAAGATCATAAAAGGTTAGTGCTGCATTTAGCTGTGGTTTGGGTTTATGTGACATGATATGCTAGCTTGAAAAATGGGTGTCTGATTATTTCTGGCTAGGCACTCTGCTGACATAATCTAATGTTTTGCTTTCGTTGTAAAGCCTTTTTGAAATCGGACAGTGTGGTTAGATTAACGAGATTCTTGTCTTTAAATAGCTGTAAAATAGTCATATGTTTGAGAAATTGAAGTAATAGTATTTCAAACGATTCAAAAATCGCGCCACTGGATTTCAGTGGCTGTTACGTAGGTGGGACGAGTTCGTCCCACATGCGCCAGAGAGGATATGACTGTATTACAGTATAGGGTAATTCTGTTCCAGTTAGACTGCACGTTTGATCTGAAATACAAACAATACCAATATCATGTTTGACATGGCTCTAACAAAGTGTCATGTCATCATTACAACTTTATGTTTTCTTTATTGTATTTGTCACCCCAAATATAAAATTGCCATCTGTTACTGTTTACATTCCTAAAGAAATACCGTCCCACTGGGCACAAACTGGTTGAATCAACATTGTTTCAATGTAGTTATCAATTTACCGTTACGTGGAATCTGCGTCATACATTGGATTAAAAAAAGTAATCAACGTAAAATGCTTGAGGGTGAAATTTCAAATCACAGGATTATGTCATCATTGTAGCCAATTTTCAACATAGACAAACCTTGTATAAAATAGGTTGAATTGTACCTTTGAAACAATGTCAAATCTCCAATGTTATATATACTGCTCAAAAAAATAAAGGGAACACTTAAACAACACAATGTAACTCCAAGTCAATCACACTTCTGTGAAATTGTCACGATTCCCACCGACGTTGGCGCCCCCTACTGCTCGGGTTGCGCTCGGCGGTCGTCGTCACCGGCCTATTAGCTAACACTGATTCCCTTTTTGGTTTTCCCTTTTTGGTTTTGTGCACCTGTGTTTAGTTTGGTTAATTAGCGGGGCTATTTATGTTAGCTGGTCCGCTTCCGTGTTGTGCGGGATTATTTCTATTGTGACGGTTCATGTTCGTGTCGGCGCTATTTTACGCCGTGTGTACTTTCTCCCCTGTGTTTGGGAATATTTTGTTTGATGAGTGAGTGTACATTAAATACGCCACTACCCTGTGCTCGCTGCTTCCTGTGCCTCATTCCTTCACCACGACTGCCAATCCGTTACAGAAATCAAACTGTCCACTTAGGAAGCAACACTGATTGACAATAAATTTCACATGCTGTTGTGCAAATGGAATAGACAACAGGTGGAAATTATAGGCAATTAGCAAGACACCCCCAATAAAGGAGTGGTTCTGCAGGTGGGGACCACAGACCACTTCTCAGTTCCTATGCTTCCTGGCTGATGTTTTGGTCACTTTTGAATGCTGGCGGTGCTTTCACTCCTGTGGTAGCATGAGACGGAGTCTACAACCCACACAAGTGGCTCAGGTAGTGCAGCTCATCCAGGATGGCACATCAATGCGAGCTGTGGTAAGAAGGTTTGCTGTGTCTGTCAGCGTAGTGTCCAGAGCATGGAGACGCTACCAGGAGACAGGCCAGTACATCAGGAGACGTGGAGGAGGTCGTAGGAGGGCAACAACCCAGCAGCAGGACCGCTACTTCCGCCTTTGTGCAAGGAGGAGCACTGCCAGAGCCCTGCAAAATGACCTCCAGCAGGCCACAAATGTGCATGTGTCTGCTCAAACGGTCAGAAACAGACTCCATGAGGGTGGTATGAGGGCCCGATGTCCACAGGTGGGGGTTGTGCTTACAGCCCAACACCGTGCAGGACGTTTGGCATTTGCCAGAGAACACCAAGATTGGCAAATTCGCCACTGGCGCCCTGTGCTCTTCACAGATGAAAGCAGGTTCACACTGAGCACATGTGACAGACGTGACAGTCTGGAGACACCGTGGAGAACGTTCTGCTGCCTGCAACATCCACCAGCATGACCGGTTTGGTGGTGGGTCAGTCATGGTGTGGGGTGGCATTTCTTTGGGGGGCCGCACAGCCCTCCATGTGCTCGCCAGAGGTAGCCTGACTGCCATTAGGTACCGAGATGAGATCCTCAGACCCCTTGTGAGACCATATGCTGGTGCGGTTGGCCCTGGGTTCCTCCTAATGCAAGACAATGCTAGACCTCATGTGGCTGGAGTGTGTCAGCAGTTCCTGCAAGAGGAAGGCATTGATGCTATGGACTGGCCCGCCCGTTCCCCAGACCTGAATCCAATTGAGCACATCTGGGACATCATGTCTCGCTCCATCCACCAATGCCACGTTGCACCACAGACTGTCCAGGAGTTGGCGGATGCTTTAGTCCAGGTCTGGGAGGAGATCCCTCAGGAGACCATCCGCCACCTCATCAGGAGCATGCCCAGGCGTTGTAGGGAGGTCATACAGGCACGTGGAGGCCACACACACTACTGAGCCTCATTTTGACTTGTTTTAAGGACATTACATCAAAGTTGGATCAGCCTGTAGTGTGGTTTTCCACTTTAATTTTGAGTGTGACTCCAAATCCAGACCTCCATGGGTTGATAAATTGGATTTCCATTGATTATTTTTGTGTGATTTTGTTGTCAGCGCATTCAACTATGTAAAGAAAAAAGTATTTAATAAGATTATTTCTTTCATTCAGATCTAGGATGTGTTGTTTAAGTGTTCCCTTTATTTTTTTGAGCAGTATATATATATATATATATATATGTGTATGTGTATGTGTATGTGTATGTGTATATGTATATGTATATGTATATGTATATGTATATATATATATGTATATGTATATGTATATATGTATATATATAAATATATATATATATATATATATGTATATGTATATGTATAGTAATATAAATACGCTGGGCAGCACCTCCTATTGGAGAGTTGATCTACAGCTATTAATTTGGTCTCATGTCCAGGGTAACCAAGCCCAGCCCTACTTAGCTTTTATATTTGTCACTGACTACTACCAATGTGCTATTATGAGAATGATTATTGAGAGACCTCTTAATTATTATACATATTCACTGTTGCAATCGAAGTCATTCGAAAGGGTAGGTTTAACAGAGCAAATTAAATGTAACCATACTTATAATATTTCCTCAATGAGACTATTTAGGCCTTTATAGCATTTGGAAAGTCATCAACAGCTATTGTTCCAATCAACCCAGGGTTCAACTAAAAATAGACCATACATATGGTTTCAAGCTTTGGTTGATTTCAAATGTAATCTTCAAGTTAATCATTAATATGTTTGATTCATGTCTCCATCCCAACCAAATATCTAAGTTAAGAGATTCTCTGGTACTTTTGTATACTTTTTAGCCAGTGGTTCTAAAAGTAGCGCACATGAACCAAAAACGGATCCCCAATAATCACGTACTGTCACATATGTGCAGATATGTGCACCACGTCATTGCTCTCGCTCTTGCTCTGCTGTGTGTGCATGACGTGCCTCTTGCAAATGGCGAGCCGTTCATTGGTTGAACTCAAATTGCTAGGGGGCTGGCCCACATGGAGGAAAATGTAGGGAAAATGTCTCAGTACATCTTCCAGAAAAACAGTTGCTTTGAAGAATTTGACATTGTATTCCCATTTGAACTTTGTTGTGTTTTTTTTTAAATTGGTTGAAACCACAGTGATAACACCTAAATCAAAAATCAGACTGTTTTTCCATTGGAATTTCGTTGTGCTTTTAGATGGTTGAAAGCATATTGATCAAAGTCTCATCTAAATATTTACCCAAATTCCAAAGTTGAAATGACGTGGTGTGCCCAGTGGGATGCATCCTTTCCATTCTGCAACCAGTATGATTTCAACCTTATATAAATAATAATATTCAGGAATTCAACCCTCATTTGGTTTCATAACCAATTTAGTCTCATGTTAGCCAGCATTTGATTTCCATAGGGGACTTGTGTACGTTTATACAGCACACTCTTAGGAACAAAGATGCTATCTAGAACCAAAAAGGGTTCCTCGGCTGGCCCCATAGGTGATCTCTTTGAAGAACACCTTTTGGTTCCAGGTAGAACCCTTTTGGGATCAATGTAGAACCTTTTCCACATAGGGTTGTAGATGGAATGCAAAAGAGTTCTACCTGGAACCAAAAAGGGTTATTCTATGGGGACAGCCGCAGAACCCGTTTGGAACACTTTTCTGAGTGTATTGTAGGGGAAGGTTATGAAACATAGCACCTTGACGAGATGCAGGCTCATGAGGTTGCTTCCAGAAATTAGTTCTAAAAGCGATCGCAATGCATTAAGCCAGACAACTCTCAAGACCTGTTTTGGTCCGTAAATGAATTTGAGGAAGGAATAATGAGATTTTTGAGGCAGGCCTGTCATCCGTCGCCCTTTACCAGCTCCCTGTATTTATGGACTAATGTTTAAAAAAGAGAGCTTGAGCCATAAGTGATTTTTCATGATTCTGTTTTATATTAACTGGAAATGGATGGGCTAAAGGGAAATTGTGTTTGCATGACTCCCCCCCCCCCCCCCCCCCCCCAATGTTAGAATAACCGTTTGACAGTGATTACAGCTGTGAGTCTTGATGGGTAAGTCTAAGCGCTTTGCACACCTGGATTGTACAATATTTGCACATTATTACTATTTTAATTCTTCAAGCTCTGTCCAGTTGGTTGTTGATCCTTTCTAGACAACCATTGACACTAAGTGTACAAAACATTAAGAACACATGCTCTTTACATGACAGACTGATCAGGTGAAAGCTATGATCCCTGATTTATGTCACTTATTTAATACACTTCAAGGGGAGAAGACAGGTTAAAGAAGGATTTTTAAGTCTTGAGACAATTGAGACATGGATTGTGTATGTGTGCCATTCAGAGGGTGAATAGGCAAGACAAAAGATTTAAGTGCCTTTGAACGGGGTATGGTAATAGGTGGCAGGACATTCTACCAAATAATTGTAAAACTTAGACACTGTCTCGTTTTAAAACTTAGACACTGTAACGTTATATCCTAATTTGACTTTGGTGCAGGTCATGTTGTTCTTCACATTACAGTCTCGGGTAAACACACAGCATATCAAATCAAATCAAAGTGTATTTGTCACATGCACAAACATAGAAGGTGTAAACGGTACAGTGAAATGATTATTTACATAGTGGAGTCTTTTGTTTAGACATGTAGCTAGCTAAATAATAAACCATAATACCAACTCATAACGTTACTACCATGCATGTATCTGCAGGTAGCTAAAGCTAACCAACTAGGTTCAATGTTAGCTAGCTAGCTAACATTAGGCTACAACTAGCAATGCAAATGGCTTGCTTAGATACAAATAATATTACAACACAGATCATACATGTAACGTTAGCTAGCTAGCCAGCCAGGTAACTTTAGCTAGCTAGCTAACAGTACGCTTTGACTTGCAATGAAAAAGTCTGACAAAACTAGAAATATATAATATCTGAAAATGTAGCTAACTAGAATCTCTTACCCGTATACATGGGTGAACGCTTCTCCTCCTCTGTCACGGATGCCAGGGTTGCCCTTAGTTTGAACATGTAATCCGGAGACAGGTATTTTATACAACAGCCATCAGTGTTCTCTTTTTGACCCCCTCTGCATATTTGCAATGAAAACGCCAGAATTCTCTTTAGCTATGATACGCTGCTTCCACCGAGCATTCCACTGATTTCAAAACTCGATCAACTTCTCTGACAACAACACGGTTGATCACCGTTTCAGAAGACTCTACAATGTATGGTTCAATAAAAATGTTAACTAAAATTAGGGATTTCCTTATCGTCTTACTCATTTTCAGAGTCAGCATGGCACAATCTTCCTCCACAAAGTGGAGAGCATTAGCAACACTTTTGCAGTTCTTTGTGATATCTTATGAACAAAACTGCATTAGAAAGGATTACTTACACATACTGAGCAACTCATGTTATAGACAGAAGCATCCTACATGGCAGACCAATCCAAACTCATCTCTTGGCATGTCCAGCCCATCCATTATCTCAGCCAATCGTGGCTAGCGGGAAGGTTCCAGTCTTTTCACGTGGCTAAACCAACTAGGCTCATAATTCAATTTTTTTACTCATATTTACAGATGGCATACAAGTTTGTTATGAAGGCACATTAAAGTTCCTGTTCCAGAAGGCATTTCTGCCAAAATACACATTTTGATGAAAAATAAATGTTTACATTCAAATACCACTCCTGTGAAGTAGTGACATGTGACATACGCCTAGTTTCCTGAAATGAGTCACTTATGTTTATTGAGTGATATTTTATCACTTTCACAGGCTACGTACAAAACCTGGTGGATGTGTTGTTCAACAGCATTGTGGGAACCCCCCTACCATATCAGGAGGTGTTACAGAAGGCTGAGGCACTGGCCAGACACCAGCGCTGCTTCAGTGTAATGGAGGACACTTGAATCAGGTTGGTCACATTTGATCTGGTCAATGGTCAAAATACTATCTGTCCTGGAAGTCACCTAACCATCGTTAATAATGTAATCAGTGTTGTGTCTCCTGTATGTTGTAAGGGAGGTGCCTCCTTCCACTGAGCCAATGGACTACTCCTTGGCCCGAGTAAGCAACGCCAACCAGTCAGTGACGTGGTGGCACATGTCCCTTGTGAATCAGGGTCTTTGATTGGCTATGTACAACCGTGTATTTACTGTTGGCATAACTGAATGTTGACAGTCTTTCTCTCTACCTCCCTCTGTGATGTAAGAGCTGGGTGGGATATAGGAGCTGATGTCAGGCTCTAGCATGATCAGTATCTGTGAAGAGAAGGGCATGGAGCTGATCTAAGCTGTCATGCCCATCAGACGTTGGAAAATACCTCACAAGAGACAAAAGGTGATTACTAATAAGACAGTACATCACAAGTGTTTAGTAATATCACCCTTTCAATAAGTGTCACACTTCCTCGTTTTTCTACAGATGGAGGACAGAAGAGATGCTTTTGAAATGGATACCCTGACTGAAACACAGGTTGATACTGGATGTCTGACTTGGGTGAGACCTTTCACTCATCATTCAAATTATACAACACACATTTTTATCATATTTTTTATGATTAAATATAAGGGCAAACACCGCGGGGCTGGGAGACCCTGTATATTCTTCACACGTCAGGGAACTCCTGTCTTCTTTTTTATTTCACCTTTATTTAACCAGGTAGGCCAGTTGAGAACAAGTTCTCATTTACAACTGCGACCTGGCCAAGATAAAGCAAAGCAGTGCGACAAAAACAACGACACAGAGTTACACATAAACAAACATACAGTCAATAACACAATATAATACAACAAAAAAAATCTATGTACAGTGTGTGCAAATGCAGAAGAGTAGGGAGGTAGGCAATATATAGGCCATAGAGCCGAAATAATTACAATTTAGCATTAACACTGGAGAGATAGATGTGCAGATGATGTGTAAGTAGAGATACTGGGGTGCAAGAGGGTAAGTAATAATATGGGGATAGTCGGGTGTGCTATTTACAGATTGGCTGTGTACAGGTACAGTGATCGGTAAGCTGCTCTGACAGCTGATGCTTAAAGTTAGACAGAGAGATATAAGACTCCAGCTTCAGTGATTTTGGCAATTTGTTCCAGTCATTGGCAGCAGAGAACTGGAAGGAAAGGAAGTGTTGGCTTTGGGGATGACCAGTGAAATATACCTGCTGGAGTGCGTGCTACGGGTGGGTGTTGCTATAGTGACCAGTGAGCTGAGATAAGGCGGGGCTTTACCTAGCAAAAAGACTTATAGATGACATGGAGCCAGTGGGTTTGGTGACGAATATGTAGTGAGGGCCAGCCAACGAGAGCGTACAGGTCGCAGTGGTGGGTAGTATATGGGGCTTTGGTGACAAAACGGATGGCACTGTGATAGACTAGATACAGTTTGCTGAGTAGAGAGTTGGGGGCTATTTTGTAAATGACATCGCCGAAGTCAAGGATCGGTAGGATAGTCAGTTTTACGAGGGTATGTTTGGCAGCATGAGTGAAGAAGGCTTTGTTTGCGAAATAGGAAGCCGATTCTAGATTTAATTTTGGATTGGATATGCTTAATGTGAGTCTGGAAGGAGAGTTTACAGTCTAACCAGACACCTAGGTATTTGTAGGTTTGTTAGCACAGTGTCCAAAGAACGGCCAGATGTATACAGAATGGTGTTGTCTGCGTAGAGGTGGACCAGAGAATCACCAGTAGCAAGCGCGACATCATTGATATATACAGAGAAAAGAGTCGGCCCGAGAATTGAACCCTGTACCCCCCCCCATCGAGACTGCCAGAGGTCCGGACAACAGGCCCTCCAATTTGACACACTGAACTCTATCTGAGAAGTAAACCAGATGAGGCAGTCATTTGAGAAGCCACGGCTGTTGAGTCTGCCGATAAGAATGCGGTGATTGACAGAGTCGAAAGCCTTGGCCAGGTCGATGAAGACGGCTGCACAGTACTAGTACTGTCTTTTATCGATGGCGGTTATGATATCGTTTAGGACCTTGAGCGTGGCTGAGGTGCACCCATGACCAGCTCAGAAACCAGATTGCATAGTGGAGAAGGTACGGTGGGATTCGAAATGGTCGGTGATATGTTTGTTAACCTCTACGGGCTAGGGGGCAGTATTGAGAATTTTGGAAAAAATATGTGCCCATTTTTAACTGCCTCCTACACCAACTCAGAAGCTAGAATATGCTTATTATTGTTCAGGTTTGGATAGAAAACACCCTAAAGTTTCTAAAACTGTTTGAATGGTGTCTGTGAGTATAACAGAACTCCTATGGCAGGCAAAAACCTGAGAAGGTTTCATGCAGGAAGTACCCTGTCTGACAAGGTGTTGTTGTTCTTGCTTCTGTTTATTGAAGAGTCAGGATCTTAGCTGTAACGTGACAATTCCTAGGGCTCCAATAGGCTCTCAGAACCCGGGAAAAACCTGAACGATGACGAGGCATCCTCAGGCTGAAACACAGAATCCCCTTTTCCAAGTGGCCCATGAGAGGACAATGGAATTAGGCGCGTGGCCGATTTGACCCCGTGCAGTTTTTTCCTTCGGCTGTTTAGCTAATTGCAGATTCCCGGTCGGAATATTATCGCTTTTCTACGAGATAAATTGCATAAAAATTGATTTTAAACAGCGGTTGACATGTTTCGAATTCCGGTAATGGAATATTTCGAATTTTTTTGTCACGTTCGTGATTCACCATTCTGATAGTGTCTAGAACGCACGAACAAAACGCCGCTGATGGAATATAACGATGGATTATTTGGGACCAAACCTACATTTGTTATTGAAGTAGAAGTCCTGGGAGTGCATTCTGACGAAGAACAGGAAAGGTAAGACCATTTTTCTTATAGGAAATGTGATTTTGGTGAAGGCTAAACTGGGTGGGTGTCTAAATAGCTAGCCCGTGATGGCTGGGCTATGTACTTAGAATATTGCAAAATGTGCTTCATCCGAAAAGCTATTTTAAAATCGGACATATCGAGTGCATAGAGGAGTAATGTATCAATAATTCTTAAAATAATTGTTATGCTTTTTGTGAACGTTTATCGTGAGTAATTTAGTAAATTGTTAGTAAATTCCCCGGAAGTTTGCGGGGGGTATGCTTTTTCTGAACGTCACATGCTAATGTAAAAAGCTGTTTTTTGATATAAATATGAACTTGATTGAACAGACATGCATGTATTGTATAACATAATGTCCTAGGTGTGTCATCTGATGAAGATCATAAAAGGATAGTGCTGCATTTAGCTGTGGTTTGGGTTTTTGTGACATTATATGCTAGCTTGAAAAATGAGTGTCTGATTATTTCTGGCTGGGTACTCTGCTGACATAATCTAATGTTTTGCTTTCGTTGTAAAGCCTTTTTGAAATCGGACAGTGTGGTTAGATTAACGAGAGTCTTGTCTTTAAATAGCTGTAAAATAGTCATATGTTTGAGAAATTGAAGTAATAGCATTTCAAACGTTTTAAAAATCGCGCCACAGGATTCAACTGGCTGTTACGTAGGTGGGACGAATTCGTCCCGCCGGTCCCATAGAGGCTTGGCTTTCGAAGATTTTAGAAAGGCAGGGCAGGATGGATATAGGTCTATAACAGTTTGGGTCTAGAGTGTCTCCCCCTTTGAAGAGGGGCTTTCCAATCTTTGGGGATCTCAGACGATACGAAAGAGAGGTTGAATAGGCTAGTAATAGGGGTTGCAACAATTTATAATATTAGAAAGAGAGGGTCCAGATTGTCTAGACCAGCTGTTCTGTAGAGATCCAGATTTTGCAGCTCTTTCAGAACATCAGCTGTCTGGATTTGGGTGCTGAGATTTTGGCCGGGGTTGGGGTAGCCAGGTGGAAAGCATGGCCAGCTGTAGAAAAATGCTAATTGAAATGATTGATTATCGTATATTTATCGGTGGTGACAGTGTTTCCTATCCTCAGTGCAGTGGGCAGCTGGGAGGAGGTGCTCTTATTCTCCATGGACTTTACAGTGTCCCAAAACCTTTTGGTATTAGTGTTACAGGAAGCACATTTCTGTTTGAAAAAGCTAGCCTTAGCTTTCCTAACTGACTGGGTATATTGGTTCCTGACTTCCCTGAAAAGTTGCATATCGCGGGAGCTATTCGATGCAAATGCAGAACGCCACAGGATGTTTTTGTGCTAGTCAAGGGCAGTCAAGTCTGGGGTGAACCATGGGCTATATCTGTTCTTAGTTCTACATTTTTTGAATGGGGCATGCTTATTTAAGATGGTGAGGAAAGCACTTTTGAAGAGCAACCAGGCATCCTCTACTGACGGGATGAGGTCAATATCCTTCCAGGATACCCAGGCCAGGTCGATTAGAAAGGCCTGCTCGCTGAAGTGTTTTAGGGAGCGTTTGACAGTGATGAGGGGTGGTCGTTTGACCGCAGACCCATTATGCACGCAGGCAATGAGGCAGTGATCGCTGAGATCCTGGTTGAAGACAGCAGAGGTGTAATTAGAGGGCAAGTTGGTCAGGATGATATCTATGAGGGTGCCCATGGTTACGGATTTAGGGTTGTAACTGGTAGGTTCCTTGATAATTTGTGTGAGATTGAGGGCATATATGGGACACCATACAGGAAGGTATAATATTTGCACATGGTGATATTAGCAGAACACTACTTTTACAGTATTATGGGAAGTATGGTTTATTCTATATGGAATGGTTACATTTGAAAGTTATCAAAACCGTTTGTTTAGAGTATCTACATAAGTTCAGCAATTGCACTCTTCTCACACTACTAACCGATGCAAAGCTTCCACCTGTAGATATTTGTAGTTCTGGGATTTGTCTCCCAGAAAAGATGTAAACAGCGGATGTAAGGAGAGACAAAACTAGCCAGTTATAGAATATTGTGCTGTAGGATGGACCGGACATTCAACTCGCAATTGATACCATTTGGTTGAGTTGTCAACTAACATGAATTCAACGTGAAGTCAAGAAAACGTTTCACCATGTCATTGGATTTAGGTTAAAAGTTGGGTGAAGGAAAGACGAAATTCCTTTACATTGATTACTTTTTTCAAATCCAATCAGTTTTCCACGTTGATTCAACGTCATCACATAACATTTTTGGTTGAAATGATCTGGAAACAACGTTAACTCAACCAGTTTTTGCCCAGTGGGTTTGCTTACCTCGCTGTACTCCCTACTGCCCTTGTTTGTTGTGATAGAATGGAAAAGACACACTCAAGAAACACCCACATCAAACCACACTCCCAAGACAACTCTTGTTTGGCTTCAGTCATGGCCGCTAGCATTTCTTTATGACCAAGCTTCGAAACGAGGCCAAATCAGGATGTTCAGGATGCTCTTTAAGGGATTAATACAGCACTTAATCAAAATGTAAGTCCATCAGTCATTCATCATTCTGTAATGGACAATGTGCACAACAATTTTCTATTCTCCATTTTCTATTTGTACGTTTAAGAGGGGATTTATCTACTGTATAAGGCTTCATGACATGACTCAGTGATCCAGAAGGTCCCACAGCCCTGCAACAGTTGTTTCAGATTCTCCTTCTCCTTTTCCCCCCTCCAGGACCTCCTCTCCCAGAAAGCAGTAGGGAAGATAAAGCATGTCATCATTCTATTAATGACGTACCGTTTTGTAATGGGACTTGCAGCAGTTGGCAGAAGTACAGGCAGCTTCTTCAATATCCTGGACATTATTTGTTCGTTTAGTTAAATTACGTTTCTAATTCCCTCATAATTACTTGTAATGAGGCTGTCTCTATCATTTTGATGCAGCTTCATCTTAATAGCGAATGTCATCCTTTTTAGGGATAATTACCTCCCATAAGGCCAGGGAGTAAGGCTGGGGTTTGTTGTGCGCTGCACACACGGCAAATTGGTTTGTTTCCTGACATCTTGTCTTCCCGCAAATTGGTAAATTAAGTTTCTCGGCTGGGGCATTATAACTGTTAAGTTTGCTTTCCCGGCTCCCTTAAATGATTGGGTAGGCTGACAAGGAGATGCCTGTCGTTTTTCTGTGCTTGATTTTTTGCCTGTAGGTAAATCTTACCATGATGCTATGAGATTTTATACCACACATTGTGTAGAATAGCATGTGATTAGCAATAAAACTGCAAATTGTTCTATCAGCGTCATGGCAATATGTGTGGAATTGCAGGAAATTAGCTGTCCCCCCAAAAATACATGACAAAATATTTGGGGGGGGGGGGCTTCTGCTCAGACCTTGTAGGGGTAGGGATGTCATTGTACAATTATACAATTTAAATCTTCTATACTTTGCATAGCAGAATATAAATAAAGAAAAGATCGTGGATTATATAAGAGATAAATATCATATCGATATCATTGTTTGTTACTTTCAAAATCCAGTATATAAATTATCCCTAGGGCTTACTACATCACACAATTTGCAATGAGGCTGAGAGATTTTTGCATTATTAAAGCTCATTTCCTGCTATTCTACACATTTTGCCATGAGGCTGAAAGAAAATGTCGCAGTTTTACAGCTTTTTTTTGTTGCCATGCTTATGACATGTTCATATGCTAACTGGGGAGGGGTACTTGATAATCCAATCACAGCTGTGGCCACTGAGGGGTTTCATTTCTGAAGTGTCACAGACAGTTTGGCTCTACATGAGCCTGTTACACACCGATTAAAAAAGGGGAAAGAGTGCTCCCGCGGTGGTCATGTACATTTACCCAAACCACAAAAGGGTCTAACGTTAACACCATGCTGCTGACATTACCTTCAGACGAGGTCCTGGCACTGTCTGTATCAGACAGGACGATAATCATAGATTTCATAGTGGAGAACACCTATCACTCCTGTGCTGTTTAGTTAGTGGATGCTGCTATTACTGGGAAATATATGACATTATACAGTATGTTTCACATGAATGTGGTGGGCTATGTTAGGGTCTGATTAGCTTTATGTCAAAATGACTGAATCGTCTAAATAATTGAATGACCACATCAAGGCATAGCAAAGTTCTACCAAGTCATTTTTAAAATATTTTTTTTCCTTAGAAGGATCAAATATGTACTGTACATACTTCAATTCTTTCCCCATTGAAGAGAAAGACTTTCCTAATTTCAGTGTTATTGTTTGGGAGTTTTTAAACCGTGAAGTGCTCCTTGTTTCTGCTTGGCTGTTATCTGTTTGTTATCAGATTTGATAGGAGTCTTTTTAATACAGCGAGTGGGGTGCTCTTTGTAACAACCAAGTGGTCTCTTGTAACTCCAGGGGTGTAGTGCACAGAAAGATTATCTGTCACTGCTGGCTGAGACTGACTGCTGACCATACACCCTGCAGCACTGGGGAACACAATCAGAGTAGCACACGAGCAACTGACAGCTAATAAGGGATCAGTCCCCTAGAAGGGAATACATTGTATTTGAGGGGCGAGAAAAAGAAAGCACAGGGACATTTAAATCCGTGTGAAGTGTCAGTCAAAGCAACAACCCACATGCGATTTCCAGTCTCTAGATTTGTGGGCATAACAGTGTTATTGTCAGATATCTACCTTGTTTTTAACAAATGGTTATATTTGCATTTGAAGTAACATAATCCAGGATGATCATCATTAGTCTGCTGTTTACAAGAACTGAAGCAAATATGAATTTATTTACGTGCCACCATTTTGACGATGATATACAGTAGCAATTGAAGAGTTGACAACTGACAGAGATAAACTGCTCTTCTTCTGCCTCATCCCTCTAAGGAAAGGCTCTTTGAAACCATCCCCATTTCAGCAACACATATCATAAAATCCCTGTATGACTGCCAATTTGTGTGTGTGTGTGTGCGTGCACGTGTGTGCCTGTGCGTACATGCACCTTTAGCCAAGTGAGTTTGTGTGTATATGGGAACCCAGGATCTCTTTGAAAACACATTTGTAACCATTAGTTGAGTGTAAGATTTCATGTGCACAATGCATCCTCCCTACTGGTGTCAGAGTTTCTGTGTAGCTCCTCTGGCTGGTCTGGAGGGACGAGCATAAGAGGGGGGACTGGAGCCTGGGTGTCCCACGGACGATGCATCACGGCAAGCAAAGCGTAACCTGAGCTTCCCCTCTGGCCCTGGTGCGGCCTGCCACAGCGCACTCCCGTTCGGCCTCCATCACACCCTGGGGATGCTTTTAAAGAGATTTGGTCAGCGAGAAAACAGCTCTTCAAAAGAATCGTTGTTACATTAGAAAGTAATTAGTAGGGCCCAAGGCCAAGGATTCTCCTGACAAATGTTACACCCCAAACAATCAGTCTTAGAACTGGGCGGCCAGTGAGCCATGCTCTACACAGGAGTCTATAGGTATTTTGGCAGAGGGCATTCCCATGGTTTTCAGGGTGATAGTTCCCTTGGGGTCATCAGGGAAGTTCACAGGACAGTCAAACTAATGAGTATTGGTTCACAGGGGAGAGATTAGCAAGGTGTTTCATGCAAGGTGTGTGTGTGTGTGTGTGTGTGTGTGTGTGTGTGTGTGTGTGTGTGTGTGTGTGTGTGTGTGTGTGTGTGTGTGAGTGTGTGTACGCACGCATGTGTCTGTGTAAGTGTGTGTGTTTGTCAGAATGGACCATTTCTTGGCTCCATGTTTAGAATCTTACTCAGATAGTGGGACTTCAAAAGATGAATTATACATTACTGAACCATTTTATCACAAGCTCAAAAATTCCAGAAAAAAATTGCGTTCATACTTTGGCATTAAAAGTCGCAGCTCAAAACACAGCAGCTTTCGGTCACATTGCAAGTGTTACTGACAGTTATTGCAGCTCATTTTCCTTTCTTAAGATCTTAGGTAAACCTTTTCTGTTGACTTGCCACCTGTTCTATGTAGCCTGCAGGAGCTACCGACAACCTTGCCTCTCACCACGAGACAATACGGAGGTGATTGGGGCTGGGGTCTGTGGGTAAAGCCACTTGCTGCAGGGTGGGATTCGACACCAGCCCCCTCACAGCATCCCAGGTCTCTATGCCGCTACAGCCTCCAGCACATCAGATAATCACGAGGAAACCATGAACAAGGTCTAGCAAAACTACCGGTTCCAAGTGGAAAAGGCATCTACAACACCATTCTCCATGCACTGTAATTTACAACTTGATAAGAGCTATTGATAACAGCTAGGTAAATGAGTAATCGGTCTGGAGAAGGGAATTGTAAATATAAATGACATTTGTTTTAGATCTATTTTACCTTATAATCACTGGAGAGAAATGTGAAACCAATCATATGGCAGCAAACTGAAGCATATCAACATTCCCACTGTAAAGTTTATGAAATGATGTGCAATTATGCAGAATTTAAATTGTACGGCCTTTTAACTTGCAGGGATGGGCACTTTGAATGTATTATTTATAGGCTACCCCGAATTTCTCTGGTTATTGCTGAGGATCCTTAGTAATAATGGATAATGTAAAAAAAATACATCTAAGCTAATTCAATCATTATGGAGCTGAGCACAGACCAAGTTGTAACAGTTTCAACCCGACGCATGGCACAATACTTGGCCATGTCATCACATAGTTCCATGGTTAGTGCAGGGTATAGACGAGGGTATAGCCTACCATTGTACACTATTCACCCTATTATAATTCTATGTACATTAATCTTCCAACAGTACCATGGGTTGAAGAACTGAAATGTGGCAATTTTCAGAATGAATCAGAAACACAGTTCTTTTTTCATGCGTAAAGGCTCTCCAAACCATTTTTTTTATTATTCATAAATACTTTACTAAACCTAAATAATCTACAAGATCAGAGTATTTTTAGATCTACCAGTTGGTGCTGAAACAGAGATGAATATGCATATATTTAAAAGGACTTTCTTTCATTTATCGCTAATATTCTGAACCCATTCTCTCAATATATTCTATTGATTGTTGACAAAATTAAAACCAGAATTTATACCGTATTTAAAGGGATAGCTTAAGATAAAATCTACTGAAAACCCTGTTGAATGTAAACGCCACAAGAAAATCTGTTGGCCAGCAAGTGAGAGGGTTTTCAGCAGTTGAAAGAAATGTATTCAGAGTGCCCAAGGTAGCCACAACTGCAGAGCATGTTAAGCGACTGAATAAGTAAAGTCTGAATAACAAATACTGAGAAGTGCGTAGGAAAAGAAGTGGTCTATCCATATCTATCCATGCCATTTGCAAAAGAGAGGTTTAACTTGCAAGGTCAAAGGTCAGGATCAAAGGGTATCCTCCATGGGACAGTTTTGAGACCCTTCAAGAAACGCTGATCCGAGCTTTTGTAAAGGAATTTCCTCATTACAATACATTTCCAGTGAGGGAAAAAGAAACACTAGGTACAGTGGCAATATGGCAAGCCCAAGGGGCTTTTAGGTAGATTTGTGGATAGAAAGACTGACTGGAGATAGTGGTTGGTTGCCAGTAGGCCGGTGGCCTTTCATTTGCTGAGGTCAGAATAGAGAGAGATCACAGCTTCATGGGCTTGGATTGACCATTGGTGTTTGTCTGTTTAGCCTCTGGTGTGTAACCAGGTCTTGACCTTGCCTAAAGATTAGTATCAGTATCAGATTTAACTCTCCCACCCATAGCCCACTCTCTCTCTCTCTCTCTCTCTCTCTCTCTCTCTCTCTCTCTCTCTCTCTCTCTCTTTGTCCTGGTTTCTCACAAAGGCACGTTATGGTCGACTTCTCGATGTAACAAATCACTTGGACTGACATAAGTGGTAAGGCTGTTAGCATTATTGTAATAGCTGACTAAATACCTTGAGCCTTTTTCATAGAATTTGAAATCCCTTTGAATTCAACTTCAAAGCATGTTGCAAACTAAAGCCACTGATTTGAAATACACAATCTGCAACTGTTAAGCGTCGAGTTCACAACCGAATGCATTTCTTAGATTCGTTTTTGCTGATGTAAGTTCTAAAGGATGTTGAAGAAATGAGCAAACAATCCTCCAAAAACAACTGTAGCACATCCTGTACCAGTGACGGTCTGTGCCGTTTAAGATGAGGGAGGACGATTCTTATTTTAATGAGCATGGCCTTATTTCTATTATAGCATATTGGATGACTGTCATTCATATTCCATTCACCCAGCTCAATGTAACGTCGATAGGTTTAGGCTACTACGTGATACTTGAATGAGGTTGCTACAACCTAGCCTATGAATGAATGTTTACAAATGTAGACGCACAGGTCGAGAGAAATTTGAGTAATCAAGGTGACAGACATTGGCACACTCTTGCCTGCATCTAGCTGATCTAGGGTGCAATCATTAGTCCAAAAGTTCCCAAACAAGACTTTCTAGTTATGCTTATCCCCATTTCATGTAGTTTGCTTCCGTTTCAGAAACTTTTTCAACAGAATTGACGGGAATGAATACACCCCTGATCACACGCAAACAAAGTTCATGTTCATAGCAGCCACATACAATCAGCAAGATCCCTTTGATTGTTTTATTCCTTCTAGCATCTACACGCTCTCCTCCTCTCACCTGTTCCCTTTACTTGAGGACTTCAATGCACAGCACATCAGCTTTCTGTGACCAGGCGAAAAAACCTTTCCAAGCCTAACCTTCATATCATAACTGCTAACCGCTACACACAGCCTACATCGTTGTCACCATATTAACACAATAGTCAACATAGCTACTAGAACTAATGAGTCAGTAAACCCACTACAATCATGCAGTACAGTGTACAGTCAGCAGCAAGCAGTTTAGCAGTTCCACCGGTGAGACCTGGTGGCAAAAAATGTAAGACCAAAAGCTTACCTTGACTTGGAAGAGTTTCAGTGTTTCATAGCCATAGCCAGCTAGCCAGCATATCATCCCTCTCTGTTTGAGCCGGGTGTTTGAGTAGGCTAAACTAGCTAGCTGCATTCACTTCTTCATTTTAATAAATTAATTTGTTCAAAACTGTTGTCTTTCTCTCTGAGTCAACTACTCACCACATTTAATGCACGGTAGTGCTAGCTAGCTATAGCTTATGCTTTCAGTACTAGATTAATTATCTGATCCTTTGATTGGGTGGGCATGTCAGTTCATGCTGCAAAAGCTCTTATAGGTTGGAGGACGTTCTCCAGAAGTTGTCAAAATCACTGTTTAAGTCTATGGAAGGGGATGAGAACCACAAGTCTCCTAGGTTTTGTATTGAAGTCAATGTACCCAGAGTAGGACGGAAACTAGCTGTCTTCCGGCTACACCATGGTGCTACCCTACAGAGTGCTGTTGAAGCTACTGCAGACCTTCATTGCAAAACAGTGTGTTTTAATAAATCATTTTGTGACATGTGAATATATTTAGTATAGTTGTATCTAAAAATAATAACTTTAATGTTTCACTATTTTTATGAAATTCACTGAAGAGGATGGTTCTCCACTTCCTCCTCTGAGGAGCCTCCACTGTCCTGGCCAATTATCTTGTCATACAAGTTGAAATGTAATGACTCATGACTGTTTGTTGACGTCTTAATCTGCTAAATGATGGGATAAGTGTCAAACATCTGTAAAATAAGTATTCTAAATACCTTTGAATTGCCAAACAGTTGATTAGTGGACTAGTTCTTTATGATGGGGGACCACAAGCACCCGGGGATGAACAATGACAAAGCCCCATCATTCAAAAGGAGCCTTCGCGTCAATAGGCATTCTTCATGGGAGTCATTGATGCCTTTGCTAACTGAGACTGATAGAAGTTTTGCATTGTAGGGATTATCCTTGGCAGGCTGTTGAGCGACGTCTCTCCCCTGTAAACTGTCATAGCCTGCCAGGACAGGCTGGAGATGGCTATGGGGCAATATAGTCAAACATGCATCTATTACACCCACTTACTGAATCACCATGTCAGAAACTTCCAGGACCCCCTCTTTGTTTATTGTCCTGTGCCTGTGTGATACTCCCTGTGTTTCTTAGCGAGTCCTTGGCTGAAGTGGGAAAGGAAAGGAAGGGGAGTAGCAATTTGTTCTTTTTACAATTAGTATTTACGGTTAGCTAAGCAGAACTAATGCAGAAAATCATTGAGTCTCATGTTACCCAGCCTCTGTCAGAGTAGTGGCAGGCAAGATTAAACTGTAGTGAGATGACAAACCCCGTGTATCCATTACAATCCTTGTATTATTAGCTGTGTTATTGGTAATTCGCTTTGAATGGCCACCACAAAAACAGTGCATTGCCTTTACAAAAATAATATTGCAGTTTTGTAAGTGCAAGTAACTGCAGTCGATTGTGGTATTTTGGACGCAGTAATTGCAGAATAACTGCAATGAACTGCAGTTATACTGCACTCTGAATGCAATCTTTTTCTTTAAGGGGGGCTAAGGCTAACTTCAAAACAAGGGCACGGAAAGGGTGTGGATAATGCAGTAGTGATACTGCAACTTTGAAAACAAGCTAAGGGAGACGTTTAGCTGATGTATATGACTTGTAGGACTGTGACACAAGACAACACCCAAAGGCACCAGTCTACTGTTTGGGTAGAGCAAAGGGTTTCCCATGGTGACCCTTGCAACTGTCAATCACTGTCACCACTTCTCACCTTTTGAGACAAGTGTGAGCCACCCTTCTCACTTTGTCGCTCACCCTCTCGCTCTTATTAAAACCAATTCCCTCTACCTCCTGAAGTACTTTATGTGCCTTTATGCCATCTAACCAGTGCATCTCTGGTAGGCTGTGTTCTTTAGCATGTAGGTCAAGACAAGGTGATCTCATTGTTTTCTTTTCACAGAGGTAGGATCATGATTTTGAAATTATATAATTCATGTCCTGCAATGCTACACATTTTGCCATAGGGTGGAGAGAAATGTTTGCAGTTTTTAATATGATATCTTAGTGAGACGGATGAACAAAATCAAATGCGCCCCCCCCCCCCAGCCTATAATTCGACCATGATAACAAGTTTAGATAGCTGGCCGCTAAACTAATTTAGCAATCAAAAAAAATCAAAAATAATTGCTGACATGGGCTAATTGACGATCAGTGACTGACATAAGAGAAACACTGCTGATGCACCAAATTTTTAAATTGCACCTTGTGTATTCTCTCTCACAACAGTATATATACACAGTGCATTCGGAAAGTATTCAGACCTCTTCCCTTTTTCCACATTTTGTTACGTTACAGGCTTATTCTAAAATTTATTAAATAACAGTTTTTCCTCATCAAATTACACACAGTACCCCATAATGACAAAGCAAAAACAGGTTTTTAGACATGTTTGCAAATTTAAAACAAACAGTTATTTACAAAAGTATTTAGACCCTTTGCTATGAGACTCGAAATTGAGCTCAGGTGCATCATGTTTCCATTGATCATCCTTGAGATGTTTCTAAAACCTGGAGTCCACATATGGTAAATTGAATTGATTGGACATGATTTGGAAAGGCACACACCTGTCAGTATAAGGTTCTGAAGTTGACAGTGCACGTCAGAGCAAAAACCAAGCCATGAGGTTGAAACAATTGTCCATAGAGCTCCGAGACAGGATTGTGTCGAGGCACAGATCTGGAGAAGGGTACCAAAACATTTCTGCAGCATTGAAGGTCCCCAAGAACACAGTGGCCTCCATCATTCTTAAATGGAAGAAGTTTGGAACCACCAAGACTCTTCCTAGAGCTGGCCGCCTGGCCAAACTGAGCAATTGGGGTAGAAAGGCCTTGGTCAGGGAGGTGACCAAGAACCCGATGGTCATTGACAGAGCTCCAGAAATCCTCTGTGGAGATGGGAGAACCTTCCAGAAGGACAACCATCTCTGCAGCACTCCATCAATCAGGCCTTTATGGTAGAGTGGGCAGACGGAAGCCACTCCTCAGTAAAAGGCACATGACAGCCCACTTGGAGTTTGCCAAAAGACACCTAAAGGACTCTCAGACCATGAGAAACATGATTCTCTGGTCTGATTTTTCAAATTTTATAACAAATTTCCTGCAATTCTACACATTTTGCCCTAAGGTGGAGAGAAATGTTTGCAGTTTTTAATATGATATCTTAGTGAGACTGACTAACAAAATCAAATGGGCCCCCCCTCGGCCTATAATTCGACCTTGATAACAAGTTTAGATAACTGGCCGCTAAACTAATTTAGCAATCTAAAAATGTTTTGCTGACATGGGCTAATTGATTGACATAGCAAGAGAAAAAATTCTGATGCACAACCAAATTTTGAAATTGCACCTTGGGTATTCTACTATTCTAACTTGCAACAGTAAGTTGAGACACCAACTGAGTTCTCACAAAAAATGTATATTTTTTTGTTTGTAAATTCATCCGGGGGCCTTCAAAAGTCGCCCATCCCTGCTTTAAGGCAAAACACTTATTCCATCACAGCTATTGTGGTGGAATGCGTGCCAATGGCACAATCTTCGTTGTCTACCATTTAAATTAGGACTGCTCTCCATGGATGGGCTATTTATAATAAAATACTTGTATTCCTTGACCTTATATAAGGGATTGACAATTTACAGACTGAGAAGTCCTGCTTATTAGATACCCTCCTCCTCTCAGTCCCTGTTTTTTATCCCAAACGAATCATTAGTAGATCTGTATTGTTGCCTTATCAGTTACAAGCAAGTACAAGTGGAACAAATGCTCATGATCTACTAAACACGGCCACAATAAGCAGGTCACTGTAGTCACACACGTCAGGGAAGACACTGTTCATAATCAATAGAGCTTCCTGCCACTGGCTCCACTGCCGGGACGGAATGGGAGTCTTAATCTTAGTGTGTATGCGCAAGCATGCATGGTAGGTGCTTGTGTCCGTGTGTGAATGTGTGTGTGTGTGCAAGCGATTATATAAAGTTCAATGACACATGAAACTCAGAGGTCCACACATCCACATTCATGGACACGTATAGCATGGCGGTCCTTCATAATGTTTATTGGGAAATCGAAATCAAGTCAAGCTCGTCTGTGTTGTCAAATGCTTTTAAACGGCCATAGACTTTCTTGCACACCATATCCTGACACCAATATACAAGGAACGAATATGAGCACTTGAGAAAGGCTGGGCTGTTGTTTATGATGGATATGTATTATAGAGTGCGGAGCACTGTCAAGGAAGGTGTTTGAATCCATCTGCCCCATTGTGTGCATGCATGCAACAAAGAGGGAGACACCTGTGATTTTCCACCGGTCCTGTCTGATAATGACAGGGTCACCGGTACAGGGGAGCCATAAGGCAGGTGTCAGGAATCAGTGCTCAAGTGCCGTTCAACTATAAAAGCACTCCAGGTATGCTTGTGGAAAATTACTGATAACATTGTTAGAGAAAGTGTCGCTCAACGCCTGTGTCTGGATACACCTGTGACTGGGGGAAACTGGAATCTTGTGCTGCTGCCTAGAACATTTACACTGTTAAAATGAAGTGTTTTTTAACACTAAACTAGTGGCAACTAAGCTGCCACCGACGTGGAGACAAAACCTTAACTTTGCTGTAGTTTTGAAACAAATGGGTGTAAGGGGTTATGAGCCATATTTAAGGTGTACTGAAACATTCATCCTAAGGTATTCTGAAACATAACATGGTGTGTTGTAAAACCACTTAATCAAGAGTAGTGCAACACCTTCCCAGGGACTGGGAGCACTAGCCTGGGAAAGGTTGAAAACACTATTATGGTGTTTCGAGTCCTGTTTAGTGCAGAATGAGATCTCTTCTTCTGGAGTTTCCAAATATTGTAAATGGGAATCCCTCCTCTTTTTGTATAGTCCCTGCTCTTACATGGTGTGCTGATAAAATCCTAATTGGTAATTCCAAAAGGTCAAATGTAGGCTATGGTATCATGCTCAAACAAAGGATTTGAGAAAATGTAGTTTTGTGAAAACACAAGTAAATAAGTTTGTCCAGGATAATTCATGAGTACAAAATTACTTATGTAAGACATGATTGAAGCTTCAAATACATATTTTTGTTGCAAATTATCAAATGACAAAAAAACATGAACAGGTCTTTCACATTTTTGTATTGATAAAGTAAAACTGTTCAAAGATCTGTAAGGTATTTAACATATTCATATTCTTCAAAATCAAAAGAAATATGGCATTTTATTTCACATGAATGGAAGAAAATACAGGCAATGACTGCTAATGTTAGCAGTAGCATTAATACAAAACTTGGATCCACTAGTCATCTATTATGCTAATGTCTCTGACCTGAGTCTTTATATACAGATGATGGTACATGGATTTTTTTTACCTTTAACTAGTTGTTCAGATGTATTGAATCATAGTACAGTTAAGTTAGATGATATGATTGACAGTTGGGCTGGCATTAGTCTGCTATCCTTGTCTTGATTGGCTTTGGTTAGAATTGGCCAGCCCAACATTGGACTAAATTAGCCTAACTTTACTCCTTAGGCCAAGGACCTAACATGTTCTGTTTAAAGGGCGAATTGGCTCTGGAAGCCTAAACAGCCAATACGCCACCTAAACGTGAATCAATTCTCAGTTGCGGTACAGTTGTAGAAACATAAATCCCTCTACTTTCATATCACACTTACTGTACACAGTTTTAGTTGGTTTTAACACAGTTGCAGCTAAAAGTATTTCTGTGACGACACGTTTGTGGCATCTGTTTTCCATTTATACACAGGTGTTCGGAGAAGCAGATAATTAGCACAGGTAGTCCACTCCGTCTTCCACCTGTTTTCTAAACAAGAGCAGTAACATGGAAATATGAACGTGTGGGGACCCTATAAACGTTGTGTATCAATTCCACCCTTTGGTTTTTGAAAATTATTTCTCACTGTTATGAAAAGATAAGGTCCTTATGCTTCCAAAACCATACCGCAAGCAATGCGTGTTAATGTTCAGAACGAGTGTTGCGGCTCTTAACAAAACTCCCCCCTGCAGAAGACTCCTTCGTCCATTGACTTATGTGTAATGTAATGACCCGTGAGACATGAACAAGAGCTAGCCTGTGGGTAATGTATGTACAGTACCAGTCAAAAGTTTGGACACCCACTCATTCCAGAGTTTTTCTTTATTTTGCTATTTTCTACACTGTAAAAAATAGTGAAGACATCAAAACTATGAAATAACACATATGGAATCATGTAGTAATCAAAAAAGTGTTAAACAAATCTAAATATATTTTAGTTATTCAAAGTAGCCACCCTTTGCCTTGATGACAGCTTTGCACACTTGGCATTCTGTCAACCAGCTTCACCTGGAATGCTTTTCCAACAGTCTTGAAGGAGTTCCCACATATGCTGAGCACTTGTTGGCTGCTTCTCGTTCACTCTGTGGTCCAACCCATCCCAAACCATCTCAATTGGGTTGAGGTTGGGTCATTGTGGAGGCCAGGTCATCCGAAGCAGCATTCCATCACTCTCCTTCTTGGTCAAATAGCCCTTACACAGCCTGAGGGTGTGTTGGGTCATTGTCCTGTTGAAAAACAAATGATAGTTCCACTAAGCATAAACCAGATGGAATGGCGTATCGCTGAGGAATGCTGTGGTAGCCATGCTGGTTAAGTGTGTCTTGAATTCTAAATAATTCAAAGACAGTGTCACCAGCAAAGCAACCCCACACCATCACACCCCCTCCTCCATGCTTCATGGTGGGAACCACACATGCGGAGATCATCCGTTCACATACTCTGCATCTCACAAAGACACGGCAGTTGGAACCAAAAATCGAAAATTTGGACTCATCAGACCAAAGGACAGGTTTCCACCGGTCTAATGTCCATTGCTCATGTTTCTTGCCCCAAGCAAGTTGCTTCTTCTTATTGGTGTTCTTTAGTATTGGTGTCTTTGCAGGAATTCGACCATGAAGGCCTCATTCACGCAGTCTCCTCTGAACAGTTGATATTGAGATGTGTCTGTTACTTGAACTCTGAAGCATTTATTTGGGCTGCAATCTGAGGTGAAGTTAACTCACCTCAGAGTTAAATTAACTTATCCTCTGCAGCAGAGATACATCTGGGTCTTCCTTTCCTGTCGCGGTCCTCATGAGAGCCAGTTTCATCATAACGCTTTATGGTTTTTGCAACTGCACTTGAAGAAAATGTCAAAGTTCTTGAAATTTTCCGGATTGACTGACCTTGGACTGACCTTGGACTGACGATGGACTGTCATTTCTCTTTGGTTATTTGAGCTGTTATTGCCATAATATGGACTTTGTCTTTTACCAAATAGGGCTATCTTCTGTATACCACCCTACCTTGTCACAACACAACGGATTGGCTCAAACGCATTAAGAAGGAAAGAAATTCCACAAATGAACAAGGCACACCTGTTCACTGAAATGCATTCCAGGTGACTACCTCATGAAGCTGCCATCAAGGCAAAGGGTGGCTACTTTGAAGAATCTCAAATTAAATATATATTTTGAGTTTTTTACACTTTTTTGATTACTACATGATTCAATTTCTGTTATTTCATAGTTTTGATGTCTTCACAATTATCTACAATGTAGAAAATAGTAAAAATAAAGAAAAGTGCAATATGCAAAATGCATATACATGAATGAAGCTATGCAAATATAGAAACAAGATAACAATATAAATGTCAAAAGTGGGATGCAATAATATGTGGCATGGTAGACCAGAGATGGTTAAATTGGCAGTGGCTATAGCATGTAGGGCAAGCATCAAACAATGTATAAAGCTCGTAAAGCTGGTAGGCAAACAAACTAGCAGTATAAAAAAAAGGAATTCATTTGCATAGAAATAAGTGCACGAAAGATGCAAACAATGACGTCAATTAACAACTACATGTAGCATCAAGAAAACGTATCAATTCATTAAAATGGCTGTTTGACCTGGACTATAAGCATTCATCAACCATTAGCAGCTGAAATGCAACACTAAACACATGTTCTTGTTGAGTGAATACCTTTTCTGTTTCCTTCCTTCAATCTAATAACATTTTGTACTCATGTTGTCAATGACACATACTTTCTTGGATTGTTTTGGATAATTTCACCTGAGCATTTGGTGTGCTCTTTCCTGTCTGAGTTAGTGAAGGACTTGCTTCTTCTTCTTATTCTTTGAAGTTTTATGGCAGACTACACCTATTGGTGTATTGCCACCACCTACTGTACAGGGTCTTCTTCTTTGATATTAATGAGGTCTGCAAACAAATGCTATAGGTGCTTGTAGCCACCTAATGTTTTGGCTGTATATCAGCCCAACTAATTAAAGAAAGAAAACTAAACAAAATAAGCAAAACTCAATGTACTCCTTTATTCAGATTAAACTGCCAACGCCCATTCCTAAAGACTCTGGGCCCTAAGAAGGAAGAGCATCTTCGGACAGTATTCTTTGCAATGTTTCAGCAGTGAAGTCCTGGAAACCCAAAAACCTTTCAGTCGCAGATACTTTTATGTCTAGTTTCTTGGACTTTTTGTTCGTTTGAGCAGTACAATTAATCACATGTGCAATAAACACCATAAAATCCACCTTCTTCACGATCAGCATTTCAGTTTCCCTCAACTGTTGAACAACACTGAATCTCCACAGTCTGCGGCGCATCCACCACCATATCTTCAGCTCCATTTGCTCCTTCAACTATTTCACGTGCCTCCGTGTGGCAGACCTGCTGTATAGACCTGCCCCACTTCACACACCTTTACCCTAACTGGGCACTCCGGGGAATTGGGAATGTGGTTGCCATCACAATAACAACATCTTACACCCTCAGATTCAACATTCCTTCGGCACACACTTGATACATGTCCATATCTTTTGCAATTCCGGCAAAACAACGGCTTGGACACAAAAGCTCTCACCTCAAATCTAAAATATCCCATCTTCACATGTGAAGGCAGATACTCTTCATCAAACATCAATAATGCCGACAGGCTTTCTTCCATTCCCCCATCCACTACACGGTTTAGCCGCCATGCTCCAACTACTCCTGGTATGCACCTCGTAAACCACGAGGCCTCCACATTCAACACGAGAGATGACACCTTTTAAAGGTGCTCTGCTCCAAAAATCTAAATTCTCCACTTCATAAGTCGATAGTTTGTCGATCCTTAACGCTTTTTCCATCTGCTCTTTCAATACACAAGAAATCAAAATAAAACCACTTCTGGTCACTCTGACCGACTCCACCTTTCCCAATGCATCCCTTACCATCCTTGATACTTCAAATGCATCTCCCAAAAAAGCATAATTGTTAGTGAACCTTACTCCAACCAAAAACCTATACTCATTATCAACTTTAGCCCTTTATCGCTGTCCTCCATTCTTCAGCCAAACTGCAAGGATCCACTCCCTCCACCAATCTCACTCCCATTGGGCCAGAATCATTCTTTGCATCCTCAGAACAAGTCCCAAACTCAGCAGTCCTCACTGTGGGTACGTCATCCACGCTCCTGTTGTCACGTCCTGACCAGTAAAGGGGTTATTTGTTATTGTAGTTTGGTCAGGACGTGGCAGGGGTGTGTTTGTTTAGAGTGTTTTGGGGTTTGTTGGGCTATGTTCTGTTTTAAGAGGGGTGTTTGTTTAGAGTGTTTCGGGGTTTGTTGGGTTATGTTCTACTATGTCTATGTCTATGTGGTGTTTGTTGGGTTGACCTTCAATTGGAAGCAGCTGCTCCTAGTTGCTTCTAATTGAAGGTCCTATTTAAAAGGGGTGTTTTTCTATAGGATTTTGTGGGTAGTTGTTTCTTGTTTAGCTGTGTGCCTGACAAGACTGTTATCGTCGTTGTTTTTGTATACGTGTGTTTTGTTTCGGTTTTCCTTCTTTCTGCCTATTAAAAAGAAGATGAGTATACACATTCCCGCTGCATTTTGGTCTCATCCTTACGACGCCTGTGACACCTGTCAGGTTCCATTTCCGAGCTACTAGAGAATGTACCCCTCTTTTTACACTTGTCGTCAACCTTCCTTACCACACCTCTTTTTAACTCTTTTTAACCCCTTCAACCATCTCCATGCTTCAACATACTCTTGTGATTTACATCACATCGTGTTCACAGGCAAACAGGAATGACAGCTGCTAAACATATTGCATCGCAACACATTCAAGAATAATTGCGCGGGACAAACGTTTCCACGGTTTGGCCAAGATTGTCATGGTTGTCGTAAGAACGGGACCAAGGCGCAGAGGATGTTGAGTTCCACATATTTATTACAAAGTGAAACTTTAAGCAAAAACAATAAATCAATAAACGAACAACGATACGTGACGGTGCACATGCACAAACACAAAACAATATCCCACATATTAGCTACTTAAATATGATCCCCAATTAGAGACAACAATTACCAGCTGCCTCTAATTGGGAACCATACAAAACACCATCATAGAAAATAAAACTAGAACACAACATAGAAATGTTTAACTAGAATACCCCCTAGTCACGCACTGACCTACTACACCATAGAGAAACAAGGGCTCTCTATGGTTAGGGCGTGACAAAGATAAATAATTATGGTTCTAATCAATGTAATTCATGGAAATGGTTGAGGGAAATTTTAACATAATTGTCTCAGGCACTTTTATTTAATAGCTGTTGTATGCCCATGTTTAGCGGACAGGTTTTTAGCAGAAAATCGATAATGTTGCTGGACAGCATGGACGGTCTCAGAGATAATGGTAATTGCTTGGATTATCCAGGAGTCCAGTTGTAACATGTGAATCAAAATGTATATTGCAATGTCAAGCTGTTATCTCTAAGTGGATGTACTGCTATTTGGAAATTAAATGAATGTCTGCAGTAAATACAAAACAACAGTTTTTATAAAACACATTTTTGCTTTTCAATCCACATCAATTAATGTCAGTCTACTGAACACCAATGTGAGATACTGTACTCATTGTATGTCGAGTAATAGAGGAATCTGATGAATTGAATATTAGCAGTTAGGAATGTTCTCCATCCTCACTGTAATATCTCAGTGTATCCCACCCATTCTCCTTGTTGACCTTCAGTGAGCTCTATCTACTGTTCCAATCTACATAAAAATATTGAAACATAATAAAGGACAAATCCTTTCCTTATTGAGTGGAACATTGAGTTTTAGTTAACTCCTCTCAATGTGACAGAGAGCGAGAGAGAGAGGTGGGGGAGAGAAGTCGAGAAAGAGAGAGGGAGAGAGGGGGAGAGAGAGGGAGAAAGTAGATGGAGTATGATTGGGGGAGGTTTAAGATTACGGGCTAATTTCCCTGTCGTTACCTGCCGACTGCACCATATCCGTCCCTTTCTGTGTTTTTCAACAGGGAACAAACAGTACAATCTGTTATACTGTAATGATGACTAGCTCTCCACCCACCAATGATTACCTGTAATTACGTGTTTTTCTCCCCCCTCCTTCCCTTGCCCCCTCCCTATCTGTCTCTGTCTCTGTCTCTGTCTGTCTCTCTCTGTCTCTCTCTCTCTCTCTCTCTACCTCTATCTCCCCTCTCTCTCTCCTGGGCTATTACCCTAACTGGCTGTTGTGAAGCAGGGAGGAGGTGTGTGGCGAACAAGGCAAGCTTTTATGGACTCCCCACCAGCGACACTCCACGAGGCTCCATTTTGAAATTATCGGGTCCCTTTGCTTTTGAAGTCTCTGTAAGCGTACCCTCCTATTTACGAGATGGCTATGTACTTAAAGGTCAGATTGATCAAGAGGTCTTAAAGATGGCCTTTTCACTCAAAGCACCGCAATACCCTCGCTTCCACAGTCTGGATTGGAAAAAATAGATAAAGTGCATTTCTTTATCAAAGTCAGAAGAATTCAGACTTTAAGGCACTATTCCATTTAAAATGCCACAACTGAGGAGGCCATTTATTTTGAGGATGACAAACCTTTCAATACTTTTTAGACATTTTCGAATGCTCAGAATATATCTAGTTTATTTTATTTAGGAACTATGCATACTGGTAGGACAGTACTTACA
Organism: Salmo trutta; assembly: GCF_901001165.1. Lineage (NCBI taxonomy): Eukaryota > Metazoa > Chordata > Actinopteri > Salmoniformes > Salmonidae > Salmo > Salmo trutta. Next base: position 36,839,745 of record NC_042974.1, on the reverse strand, counting down.
TTTAGTTTGATTATATTACTCTCTCATTTAAATTGAAAGCAATGATGTTAACCAAACGACACCAAACACTGTAAATAGCTACAATACATGTTCATCACTGCTCGCTCTTAAGTTTGAGAGAAAACACATTTACGGTACTATGATACAATGACCTCAACTAGGTTTAAATCAATGTCTTTTGAGAAATATAACATTTTCATCTGTATTTATTGAAGAAATGTATGCAATTTTTTTGTAAACAGCAAATATCAATATCTACTGGGCAAAAATATAAATGCAACATGCAATAATTTCAAAGACTTTACTGAGTTACAGTTCATATAAGGAAATCAGTTAATTGAAACTAATTCATTAGGCCCTAATCTATGAATGTTCACATGGCTGGTCGCAGATACCTTAAAAGAAAAGGTTGGGGCTTGGATCATAAAACCAGTCAGTATCTGGTGTGACCACCATTAGCCTCATGTAGCGCATCACATCTCCACATACAGTTGATCAGGCTGTTGATTGTGGCCTGAGGAATGTTGTTCCACTTTTCTTTAATGGCTGTGTGAAGTTGCTGGATATTGGTGGGAATTGGAACACAGTGTCGTACATGTCTATCCAGAGCATCCCAAACATGCTTAATGGGTGACATGTCTTTTGATTATGCAGGCCATGGAAGAATTAGGACATTTTCAGCTTCCAGGAATTGTGTGCAGATCGTTGCAACATGGGACCGTGCATTATCATGCTGAAACATGAGGTGATTGCGGCAGATAAATGGCACGACAATGGGCCTCAGGATCTCGTCACGGTATCTCTGTGCATTCAAATTGCTGTCGCTAAAATGCAATTGCGCTCATTGTACGGAGCTTATGCCTGCCCATACCATAAGCCCACCAACACCATGGATCATTCTGTTCACAGCGTTGACATCAGCAAACCACTAGCCCACAGGAGGATTCACCTGTGATAGGCACACTTATCCAGTGTGCTATTGAAGGTGAGCATTTGTCCACTGAATTCGGTTATGAAACCGAACTGCAGTCAGGCCAAGACCCTGTTGAGGACGACGAGCATGCAGATGAGCTTCCTGAGACGGTTTCTGACAGTTTGTGCGAACCCAGTTTCATCAGCTTTCCAGGTGAACGAACCCAGTTTCCATCAGCTTTCCAGCTTTCGGTTGTGAGACCGGTTGGACGTACTGCCAAATTCTCTAAAACGAAATTTCTTATGGTAGAGAAATTAACATTCAATTCTCTGGCAACAGCTCTGGTGGACATTCCTGCAGTCGGCATGCTCCCTCAAAACTTGAGACATCTGTGGCATTGCGTTGTGTACAAAACTGCACATTTTAGAGTGACCTTTTATTGTCCCCAGCACAAGGTGCACCTGTGAAGTGATAATTCTGTTTAATCAGCTTCTTGATACGCCACACCTGTCAGGTGGCTGGATTATCTTGGCAAAGGAGAAATGCTCACTAACAAGGATGTAAATACATTTGTGTACAACATTTGAGAGAAATAAGCTTTTGTGCATATGGAACATTTCTTGGATCTTTTATTTCAGCTCATGAAACATGGGACCAAAACTTTACATGTTGCGTTTATATTTTTGGTCAGTGTAATTTCAACATGTTTATGTGCAAAATAAAAAATATGTAATTTCTGATAGTGTACTGTTCATTACAAATCTGGCATTCTAGTGCATTCTAGCTGTCTTTATTAAGTATTTATAGAAATAGTTATAACAGGAGTCAATCAGTCCTTGCAGAGTGAAATGTCTTTCTGCTGTTCCCTATACTATAAAACAGTTAGGTATCCTTACAATTCTTCAGGCACACTACAATACCATACAGTCTATGATATAATAGCTGACTTTCTTAGGGTATTATGCCCTATCATGCCTATATTTTCAAATACAGTTGGATTAACCACACTATATATTTGGATTCAATATTTTGAAAATTAAGACAGGATTCTGTGTTGTATTATTACACTCTGATGGAATGTGATGGGATACTGCATGTATTTCACCATGGTCTGAGAGTGCCTAGCTTTGATACAGCCCTGTATTTGTTTAACTAATGTTATCCCCTCATTCAGTGTGTTTATCTAGTGGCCGTTCACTCAGAACGGCAATGCATCAGGACCAGACATGGCTATATAAAAGCACAGGGCCTAATTTATCACAATGCCCCATACAGTAGTGGCTTTATTATTATTATTGATAGGCAGTGCCTTGAGCTTGTCTATTTATTAGCTGATTGCGGATGGATGGGAGAGGGCTGGGTGGTGCGGCTGCTGCCATTTTGGCCCTGGTGCTTTTAACATGCATGCCAGGAGCGCTCAAGGGAAAGCTACATGGCTGCACCAGCGTGGCATATTGTATTGATCGCTGTGCTGGCTGATAATCTGACGCGTGTCACATTTGACAACGTTATGAGGAGAAGGGTCAGGGCGATGATGCTAATGAAACTGTTTGGGAGAGATGGATGTTGTTTTTTACAACATTAACCTTGCAAATGGCTGTCACTGAGCAGCTTTTCTCGCATGGGTGATGCCTCATTAAAACCCCTTCCACTCCTAGCCTCTATCCCAGCACCCCCACTCCCCCAATTCAGGCAACTTTCTCATTGTTGACATTAACATTAAACACAAAAGCCCACACCATTACAATTCTGGTATTTATACACTATGCTGAATGTGGTGTGACGTGGCAGTGCTCCAAATAAATTAAAATGTTATTAACATCGCAACAGCGGTAACGGAAAAACGCTGAGTGATTTGAAAAGTGTCACGGCTATCTGCGAGTGGCTGACAGATGAACTAAAGATGACGCAAGGGCTTGAATAGGAAGCAGGGGAACGACTGCCAAGGTACGGGCTGGAGTCTAACCCCAAAAAATGACTAATCTACATAATAATGTCCACGTGTCTTTTTAAGGATAGGCTAGGAGCATGCCGACAGCATCGGCCAGTGCGGTCTATGAAGCCCCAATAACAATGTTACGGGTCCTGAGGTACATCTTATCAGAACGTTTTCTCTATCTAATCTGAGAGCCACATCACCCTCAACAACATCAATAACAATGGCTATCAGACCGCCATTACCACAACCCCCAAAACCATAACAACATTCCACGGTATATGAGTCACCATCATCACCAACATAACCAAAGGACTGTTTTAAAAAGAAAATTCAAGACATCTCACACATCATTAGGCTAAACACTCACATGACCACCGTTATGGGCCTCTGCTGATTACATTAGCTGCAGCATTGTTTTAACTTGGTTGGTAATTAAAAGCTGTAGTCAATAGAAGTGGATAGATGGGCAGTGTGTGTGCTGGTTACATGGCCCAGAGGAGAGGCCATGACAGACCCCATCCATCCACTTTATTCACCACCCAATGGCATGCTGGTCTACACCGACACACACAACCTGAGATTTACACAAATCAATTATTCAGAACATTATAGTATAACTTATATCATCAATATAATCATAATCCAAACTTATTTATGATACATGATAGTATAGTGTGTGTGTGTGTGTATGTGTGTGTGTGTCTGTCTCTCTCTGTGTGTGTACATAAACAACAACAACATGCATGGTCACTCCCACACATGCCCCCTTCCCTGACCCTGGAAGTCTAGAAGCGAAATCAGGTAAGCTAAGTATATTTTAACATGGCAGATAGAGAGGTGCTAAGGCTCTGTAAATGGCTCCCTCTACTAATAATTTCTGCCGAAGCAAGGGATAGATAAATGTTTGAGTGGAGAGGTTGAGGGTGACTCTTTCAGAGCTGCCCCTACCATCTGCGAATAAAAGCCTGAAAAGGAGCTCCAACGACAGGCTAGAAGTGAATCTGACTGGGCTTTGAAAAGGCTGCTTCTCCTGTTCTCTAGGCCTCAGCACTAATGCACCCAACTCAAATGCCCAGAACGAGGGGAGAGAGGGATGAGAGTGAGGTGAGGGGAGGACTGGTGCTGCCAAACACAAAGAGCTCCAAGGTGTGCTCTCGCTATTCAGTAATTGGCAAAGAAGCTTCATTTCACTCAGTGATTTCCTGTCTTTTTACCGGCTTTAACAGTCCTGATGCTTTTAATAGGGGTTTGAGTAGGGGCTATTCTGTGAGCCGAAACCCCCACCCCCCTCAACACCAACCTGCCTGGATGTTTTACAATCTAGCCCCCAAGCCCACCCCTCTCTCACTTTCGAAAAAGAAAAAGCATTAACCATATTCTTTCTGTCATTCTCTCGTTTGAATACCTCAAAACCCCTCTACCTTTAATCATTTCTGGATCAGACTCACTCCAAATAAGCCTGGCCATTTTCTACATTCAATTACTCCCTTAACAACATCAAAAAAGAGAAAGGATTCGGGTATAGTGAGAAAAGAAAGAGTGTGAGAGGGAGAAAATTGTGAAGCATCTTCACCCCCCAAAATGCTCTGAATGCCTCGAAAGGCTTTTTAATGAAAAACCAGTAATCTAAGAGATGGTTCCGACCATCACAAAATGTTTGCCATCTCCTCTGTCGCTGGGAGCTCTCCTCTCTCTCCCTAGATGTGTCATGGGAGAGGCAGAGGGTGAATAAAGGCTTGGAGAAATGGGCCTGCAAATTACTACATTTCCACCGAATGCTGCTTTCATTACCAAGGAAAATATATCAAAAGGTACTTCACTCCGAAAGGTATTTTAATAATACATTACTTTCCCAGTAACTACTCTTAACCTTTAGATACAATGCATTTTGGATGAATGCAGCTGTCAAGGCTAGGGGTTTGGGTAATGAGACATCCAACTCTTATTTACAGTTGTCTGTCTGAGGGAGAGAGGGGTTTCTGGATCTGTTGCTAGCCCGTAGCCTGCATAATGCACTCGCTGTGCTCATACTATTACCAAGTTCAAACCCCAAACAGCGCATGCCTGGATGTCAGTGAAAGAGGGGACTGCTTTTCCAATGCTTTCAGATATTTTCATATTCAAATACACGCACAAGAAGAAAATTAAAATAGGTCACTTTTTTTCTAAACTCCGCACTCAAGCCATAAGCACGGGCATAGTTTTAAAATGCTTGTCCTATTTCTCGTCATCGTCCAAATTGCCTATGTTGTTCCAAATCCTGCCAGTAGATACAAATCAAGTATGAAATGTGTGAACACCAACAGAGGTCAATAAAGCATGTCTACAGTTATAATGTGATTGATTTTTCTCTCCAGCTCTTTCCATATGGGATTCTGCTGTGCGCACATTGTCGATGATTACACAAAAACTGCTGATGTTTAATCATAATGGCTCCGGGTGAGCACTTTACTTTGTCTCTCTCTCCTTCTCATCCGTTCCCTCATTTTCTCTGAGCACGCTGATGGTCGGAAAGGTCAGTATGACATCCATGTATCCTAGAGCTACATCTAGAGAGGGTTCATGGGTGGAATAGAGGGCCTCTCTGTGATTGTACAAAACTGGGAAACCACATCTGCTGTTTTGATGTTCCAAGAGCCTACTGCATTGGCACTCTCCAAAAGCCCTCATTATATCAGTAGCGCCACATTGGCTTTGGGGTCGGATTATTAGCACAGAACGGCTGCTGCTCTAGGGTCCTCTACTGAGAAACAAATATCTTTGGTTGCCAGAGTAAATGCAAACAGTAAACAGTGAAAGTAAACAGGTACATGTTAACCTTTCTTGTATTCACATGAATGTTTCATTGGAACAATCACATTTATACGGCCCAAATAAATATGACCTATTAAAGGAGTGTATAAGTTACACACATAAAATGAGGGTTCCTCAAGGGTTCTTTGGGAAGGGTGAGGGTTCTATGTAGAACCATACTGACCCAAATAACCCTTTGAGCCCATCAATGTATTTATCTGGTCAATATGTCAGTGTATTATGTCTACTGTTTGTAACAGTGGGTTATAAGTGAAAATGTGATTGTATTATAAATTGTATTTTAATGTTATGGACTCTTGGAAGATTAGTCTAAATGAGGACTAAATGAGATCCTAATAAAATAAAATAAAATCATTTGTTTGCAGTTAAAAAAGTGTTCTTTCCTGTTTTAGTGATAATTCAAATGTAGTGCCGGAGGCTCAAGGGTTGTAACAATAGTGGAACCCTTTTTTGGTGCTATATAGAACCTTTTTTTAATGGTTCTTTATAGAACCTTAGGAAAGGGTTCTTTGTACCATACAGGTTCCATTTAGAACCTTATGAACATGGTTCTTTATAGGATCTTCAAAAAAGTTTCCATATAGCATCAAAAAGGGGTTCGCTATGGTTACAAGCCAAATAACCCTTATTTGATACTATAAAGAACCATTTGTTTTTAGCGTGTAGCGGTGTATTCAAAAGCATGGGGACAGAGTGGTCCCCTCGTCTGCTTTCTCCATGCTTTTGAATGCCCCGCTACACTGTAACCATTTTTTAAAAATTCTATGGCAATTTTTGGTATTATCAACAGTAAAATACTCTGAAATGTTTTACTGCAGCATAGTGTAAATTATGGTGCATTGTGTGAAAATGTTGTGGGTGGGGGAAGAATTGCTGTATTTTGAATGGTACTGTAATTCCACCCCACAGAATACAGTGCCATACCGTATATTTGCAGCAGCAAAAACATATTTTGACCACTAGTTGGTGCATGGCATGTTATTGTACTATGTGTCATTACACAGTACTTTCTTTGATACCATATTTATATTACAATAGGTGTACTGTAATATTAAATACAGAATCTTAACTGCCACCGTCTGTAAACTACTGTCAAAATAACGGTAAGCCCTTTACACTGTATCTGATACTGTTTTTAGCATTGTTACATTCTCCAAAAATACTATATTGGTTTGGACAAAACGTGAACCCCCAAGTAATTTGAAAATAATCTAAAGCAAAAAATGTTTTACCATCACTTTAATAAGCAGTCACTAGTGAATCTCTGCAGTCAATGTTTTTTTTAGAAAGGGAGACAAAAGTAAAGAAGAGATAAAGAAACAAATGGGTGGCTTTTAGCAACATTCAAAATGATCCTTGAGAAGCGTTGCATGGGTAGTGAAAAATAACAAAAGAAATAGACCGATTTAACATCTGTGTAAGTGCCATTTAAATATCTACCCAGTGAGGTCTGCTCTTAGCTAAGATGATAATTTACAAAATGAGGACAAAGTTACCTGCTATTGAACACGTTAATTAATTATAGATGCTTTGTTAAGCTTTTAAACAAGTGTTTAATTTCCCCTGCCGTTTATTCCATTCATATGTATATTTGTACCATGTTCTTCTCACTGTTAATAAATCCAGTCCAAATGAATGTTAACACTTCTGAAAGAACAGTGCTACAGCCATTAATGGGGATGTTAGCTGGCAAAGTCGCTAATGGACGATGGTAATTATTGCAGGGTTCGGAGGCTTCACAAAGAGAGAGGATCAATATGTAATGCCAGCGCACTCCACTCATTCATACGACTCGGATGAAGACATTCACTTGGAGCATGGCACTAGACAAGGGGGCATTATAGGAGGGGAGGGCGAGGACCAAGTGCGTACTGCTCTTTCATTTCCACTATGTGCGGGCTCAAAGAGGATACCTAATGTCTCGATAAAAGCTTGACAGACCTGAGGCAAGGAGAAAAGCGTGTGCGCTGGTGTATAAAGGCTGACAAAAGAGCTTTGCTCCCATTGAACCTGTTTGATGTGGAGAGTTAACAGACAGTTAGACAGAAAAAGTGAGAAGGGCAAAAGAAAAAAAGCTTCCTCCCATCAAACTTATTAAACAGCTATAGAGTAAAATAATCTTTGGGATAAAAATAAGTTTTGTCATGTCCTGTTTAGATACGGTTTATATACACAGTATATCTTATTGGTTACCATCTTCTTTACTTTAACGTATATTTGTTATTTCCAAATAGAGAAAGAATAGTTGCACTAGCCGCCATTTTCCAGGCTACACCATAACATGGCTTGTAATCGTATTCTTCCTATTGTGATCAGTAATACAAGTTTCAAAGGCCAACCCTAGGTCGATTTGGGCATAGGGCCAGGCAGGCAAGACAACAGTCACCCTAAACATCTGAACAGGTAACAGGATCCTCCACAGCTTTGGAGGTAATTTGGCCAGGACGTGGCACACTTTCCTTTCTGCAATATCCTGCTTTGCCCCACTCCTCCCTCCCTCTGCGAAGAGCTCCATTGATCTACTGTCTGGTGAGCCTTGTGTCTCCAATCCCAGGCTAATTCTAAGAGGGATTGCATGGTTTTCCCTTGTTACCTTGTAGTTGGAAGCCCTGTTCCTGCCCATTCCTAGTTCTCCCACCCTCCCTTCTAAATGGCACCAGGGATGCCCGACAAGGGCCCCTTTGTCCCCAAGCTGAGACCAACATCCCATCTCAGACTGGTCAGAAAGAATGATGGGAGAGGTGGGAGGTATCCACAGGTCTGCAACCCCTCTTCTGCTCTGTCCCTAAGATTCCCTCATATTTTGGGAGAAAGACAGAAACTGACAATGGTTGTCTTGCATCTTCCTATTGGGTCTTTGATGTGGCTCCTGAACTGTGACCAAATCACGGTGCGTTGCTAGATGGCATGTAAGAGCAAATTTCTTCGTTAAATGCTTCCTGTTTCCTTCTATGTCTGAATTATACCATCTTTACCTTGCTGCAACAAGAGGCTAGAACAGGCTACATTCATTTTGAGTGGTAATCAACAAAATTTAAGAAAGGTAAAATAGATTAGAGTGGGCGCATGATAACCTTGGTCCCACTTCTACCATGGAAAACCCTAGTATGAACAAAGAAGCACACACATTCATACATTCATACGCACAAACAAACATAACATGTGTCCAATCTCAGAAAAAGACTTCAGACTGACCATAACACTGGGTCACAAGTTCATCTTGCCCCTCCTTTCACCACATCCAGCAACAGCCCTTCTAGAGCTATCTCCACAAAAGTTCCACACTGATTCTTATTTTCCTTTCATTGTGACTGCTGGACAACACATGTAAAAATAACATTATTTAATTACCATATCAATTTGATCGTGCAATGAAATAAGTACGTGTCCATTGGGACACAAAGCGCAGTGGTTTTCATCTTTGATGCTTCAACATTGTTCAACGTGTTCTGTAAAAAACCTGAACACAACAATAGAGTGATATTCACTGCATTGTGATTCTAAAGGGGAACTAATAGATTGCCTGTTTCTGAACACTCGAGACATGGAGGAGGTTAAGGCAACAATGAAATGGAGTCTGTAGAGTTCTCCTTCAGTATCTTATTTTCCCCAGCTGGCCCTATGCCCGTGGAAGCTTTGGGGTCGTGCTATTCATGTGCACTTATGAATGCTCAATGTGATATACACACCTATTAGCCACGTTTGTGGTATCTACAGAGAAAATGTAGGATAAACTTACATTTTAAGCAAGAAAACAAGATTAGTTGTTAAAATTGTCTTTCACTCTTCTGACAAATTGGACTGTCCATTAATTGCAATACACACCATTTGGTATGGAGGACATCCAAGCAGACCTCAACGTAGACTTTTGAGTGACTTCAGGGACCTATGGGCCACATCCATGCTTTCAATTTAAACTTCCTTTCATGGGAGCCGACTGTCCTATACCAAACCTTTCACCCAACATACTGTTTTCTAACACCCAAATCTCTGATCTTACATTTGGACCAAAGAGCTGGTGTGGCAAAATCATATAAAATAATAACATTTCAGTTCCAGGTTACAATATGGAGTTCCCATTCAAGAAGATCACATCAGAACATGAAAGGTTTTTATCCAGCTCCACTCTTGTTCGCCTGAAGCACTGATGTTCAGATGGAAGTAACTCAATTAGAGAAAATCCAAGTCCCTGGCAAATGGAGTAGTGAGCTGTTAATGCTACTCAAGTGGGCATAACAAAGTACTGAAGGTATAAGACACAGGAATAAAAGAGAACAGCCTTTCTTGGATCTGCTGAATGAATGGCGCTCTCCAAGAAAAGCTTCATGCAATGAAAACATGGACAACACATTAGCAAGTTATGGCTATTCAACCCCTTACTAAAAGACAAGGGCGCGCACTCTGCAGTATATCGTGCCCAATGTTGAACCATTCCTCATGAATGGATCAATATTGGACATCAGTTTTACATCTCCTGTTGAATTTGCCCAGTCCTCTTAACTAGCACCGCAACGTCCAATAAAAAAATCAGTTGAAAATATGCTATGCTAATATCACTGTTGAATATAACTTTTGCTCTCTCATAAGAGGTAAGATATTTTAATTTCTCCCAATTAGCACATTAAACACAAAGTGCTACAGAACTGAGTTGCACCCATTTAATTGGTAATTAATGAATGCTTTAAAGTGCTAGCAGACACTGCAATTGTAATTCAAAACAAGAGAAAATGAATCACATTAATTGCTGGGAGAGAAAGTTAGCATTAGCATAATTGAGGCGGAGTGGATTAAAGGTCAGTGCGTAGTCACTAATTCTCTGTCACGTTCTTGAAAATGATCGGACCAAGGCGCAGCGTGAGTATAGTTCCACATATTTATTTAAGTGAAACAAACAAAACAAAATAACAAAAATACAAAGACCGTGAGGACGTAGTGCCCAAACACACTAACAATCAATCTCCCACAAAACACAGGTGGGGAAATATCTACCTAAATATGATCCCCAATCAGAGGCAACGATAAACAGCTGCCTCTAATTGGGAACCATATTAGCACCAACATAGAAATAGACATAGTAGATCACCCCCTAGTCACGCCCTGACCTACTACAGGGCGTGACAATACACCCCCCCTCCCCCCATGGAGCTGGGTTGGACGCCGTGCCTGGACTGGGCACCAGCGCAAAGGAGGAGTCCGGCCCTGGAGCTGGACTGGACGCCGTGCCTGGACTGGGCACCGGCGCAGAGGAAGACTCCCGCCCTGGAGCTGGACTGGATGCCATGCCTGGACTGAGCACCGGTGCAGAAGAAGGCTCTGGCCATGGAGCAGGACTGGACATCGTGCCTGGAGTGGGCATCGGCGCAGAGGAAGGCTCCGGCCTTGGAGCTGGACTGGACACCGTCGCTGGAGGTTCCGGACTTTCGCTGGAGGTTCCGGACCGTGGACCGTCGCAGGAGGTTCCGGGCCGTGGACCGTCGCAGGAGGTTCCGGACCGTGGACCGTCGCAGGAGGTTCCGGACTGGGAAACGTCACCAGAAGCTCTGGTCTGTGAAACGTCACTGGAAGCTCTGGACTGGGAATGCACACTGGAGGCCTTGTGCATGGAGCCGGTACAGGTGGCACCGGACTGGTGACACGCACTTTAGGGTGAGTGCGGGGAATAGGCACAGGACGTACCGGACTGGGGAGGCGCACTGGAGGCCTGATGCGTGGGGCCGGCACAGGTTACACCGGACTGGTGACACTCTCTTCAGGGCGAGTGCGAGGAGCAGGCACAGGACGTACCGGACTGGGGAGGCACACTGGAGGCCAGATGCGTGGAGCCGACACAGGTTTCACCAGACTGCTAACCGGATCTTCTGGTCGAATGTTGAGCAGAACACACTTGCACAACATCTATCTCATCTCTCTCTCTCCCAACTTCTCCATTGCCTCCCTGACAGTCTCTGGCTCTTCCCGGAAATGGTTATTTTAATTAATTAGTTGCTGGATTTTTGAGGGGGGAAGAATTCTTTTTTTTTTTACATTTGTAATATGCTGTTGTCAGATAGTATCTTCTCTGAGAGTTCAGTAGTGGGCGTTTGAGGTGAGTTTAGAGATATCATAAAAAGAGATATACTGTATCAACTCAAAACAGATGCTCACTATGGAACCATGAAGGAACTAGGTCTATAACAAGTTGCACTTTTTCTAATGTATAACATGTCCTAAAATTTGTCAACATTATCAGTTAGCATTTACTGCCAGTGACCCAATATGTCCCATTCCGTCTTGTCTTTACCAGTCCCAGTGCAGATATAATAATCCTGCATACCTAGAAGCATTTATGCTAAACATGGGCTTGATTGTAATAGTAATTGAAGAGAATGCATCTGTTGCTTTCAGAGCATCTGTTGCCAATGTAGCGAGAGCAGCATTAGCTGCAGAAGCCACGGAACATAAACCGCTCCCAAAAGGAACTTCCAGATGGATTCTATTCTAATGGCATCATTATACGCTAAATTAAAAGGCGGGTACATGGAACTGTAAAAATTAAAATGACTTGAAAAACCTACATCTCTCAAGCTTGAGCCGTCTTTAGTGGGGCCCCCGACACGGAGAATGGAAATTGCGCTGCAGCAATAAGCGTTAATCATACGTTTATGAAATAGTAATGAAGGAATGAATATTACAGTAGGGTGGCAGTAAGCATCACACTTCGTTATGTTTAACACACCAGCTAAAAGAATGCATGTGAGTGAAATGGATAGTTTCAAGACTAGTCGTGCGTTATGTTGCAGTCCATTAGCCTACACACTATACACTACAAGTTGTAAGATCTGTATGTTTTCACTTAGCAAAACAATGTAAAGACATAAAGTAATGAATATGTATGATCCCGTCACAGATAGCTTTCACTCACAATCAGTATATGCTCTTTCTACTCTAAATACGCTTTATTCTAGCCATGGTATTTTACTGGACCATAAAATATGTTTCTCCTAACTGCAGATCTAGTAGCATTTCATTTATGCCAAAGTGAATATACTATATATCCCAGATCCATCAATATATCACTACAGCAATGTTACTGTTTCTGTATCTGCAATCAAAATACCAGCCTACTGTATTAGTAGTTCCTTTATCATACAGGTTCAATCCCACCATTATCTTGAAAATCTCCCTCCCAGTGCTGAAATATAGAGACATGGTTCGTTAACAGAGGTACATAGCTCGCCGATCGATCTCTCTCATAGAGTAACAGATCGAGGAAGCGACATAGATGTCGACACAAACAAATGGGACTGTGGACACAGACTGGGGGTCAGCGGGGTCACAACTCTGACGGCGACCTCCTGACCCCTGTCTGGACCCCCACAGACATGCATGGCCTTAACCTTTACCCCTTCACAAGCTGTTGGGTCCAGGGTCATCTACAACCCCTGTCTCTGTAAGGTCTGCTCCTTCACTGGATCGATCAGGCGTGGAGAAGGAGGAAAGACATCCGCTAGCATGATACAAGTGCATACAGAGTTCCTTAGATCACATTTTGCATCTCCTTGGCCTTGTGGTATGGACTTGTTAAGAAACTGTGAGTTATTTCAGTGCCTATCTCCAATAACTCTGTTTTAAACGGATACTGCAATTACTTTCCAAGAGTCAGATGAACTTGTGGATACCATTTTTATGTCTCTGCGGGTAGTTTGAAGGAAGAGGAAGGTAGTTTCGCAAGCCATAGCTAACTAGCAGCCATCTACACGTACAGCTAGCATGCTGCAGTTACTCCCTATTTGTTTTTCTTCTTGTGTAGCTCAGAAATGTCATGCATAGTTTTTACATCAAAAGCCTTGTGAGACAACATCATTTGGAAAAGGTTGGCAGGGTAGAGATGTGAGAAAATGTCCACAATTTGCAGTCCATATTCCTCTATAAAAGCAGAACTATCAACTAAAGTAATACTGGCTGTGTTTTGGAGAGAAGAGACTGAGTGTTCTGGATTGATGTGGGAATGGTCGGCAGCTCTCTCAGTTCTGAAGAGGGCTGAAAGAGAGGGAGTTTGAGCCGGTCCCCTCTAACCTGGTAATTAAAATGAGAGACTCGCCAACATTCCATTATCAAAACAACTCTCTTAAACCTATTTAAAGTGACTTATCTCCAACACACAGTGCAGATAATGTAACTGAGCAACTCTTGTAACAATAATTATTGCCAATGTTCTTTTCACATATTAATTATAATTACACTGTTAGCTTTCATACATACTTTTTTGTGTTTTTTCCAACTCTCTCATGTCAGTGACTCTACTTTCACTAAATTTCACTCTTTCAACAAATGGAATTTCAATCTCACTATGTCTTCCCTGGAACCTGCAATTGCCGGTCTCCACCACACTAACATTTCTGTGATTTTAACTTTCATCTGGAAGATGATTCTGAATGATGCCGTCGTATCACTCCTTCAGTGTCTCTCCACCGTGTTTATTTGCCTTGACAAAAGCTTCATTAGGGAGCTCCAGCCATCTAGGTAATTGGGCCCATTTATTTCAAAGGTACATTTAATGGGGTCTCTTTTTTTCCAGCACCAGAGTGGATTAAAGTACATCACAATGCCCCTTCTCACAGTTCTATTTTCTTCATTGTAGAGGTGGTCAATTTTGGAGTTATTCCAGCTTTTTCTTTCATCTACAGCATTCAATAAATTGTCTGGACCTTTTAAGTTAATAGTGGTGGCGGGTGTGTGTGTGTGTGTGTGTGTGTGTGTGTGTGTGTGTGTGTGTGTGTGTGTGTGTGTGTGTGTGTGTGTGTGTGTGTGTGTGTGTGTGTGTGGTGGTGGGGGGCATGTCCTCTGTGAATGCTCCCAATGTATTATAGGGGGGTCACGGCAAACACCTACAAGCCTGTTATTACCCCCCAAAACATCAAAAGCTACATAAGCAGCCAAGGTGGATAGAAATTACTTTGTGTGTGATTTCTCTCCGTGTCCCTCTCGTGTCTGCTCTCTCCTTTTATGTCCATAATTGTGGGTGATTATTTTAACAGTGAAAAGGGTAGCAGGTAATAGAGACTGATTAACTACAATGGACAGCAGCCATGAGACCCTTAAGACACTGCCATGTAATAACACAGAGTGAACATGCATTCCCTACAGTCTATCCACTCACCTTATTTTCCATGACACATGGAACAGATGCAATTTAATGCATTTATTGTGGTGTTAGTCCTTATATTGACAGCTGTAAACAGTTGTGGTTAAATTGAAGCTTGCAGCATGCCATAGTTGGGTACAACGGAGCCGTGTTGTGTTACAATGGCAAGACCTGGCACACTTCAAAATGAAAAGAGTGTTCTGCCAATATCACACACACGCAAGGATCATCATACATTACATTTTTATATAACTAGGCAAGTCAGTTAAGAACAAATTCTTATTTACAATGATGGCCTACCCCGGCCAAACCCTCCCCTAACCCAGACGACGCTGGGCCAATTGTGCGCCGCCCTATGGGACTCCCGATCACGGCCGGTTGTGATACAGCCCGGGATCTAACCCGGGTCTTTAGTGACGTGTCTAGCACTGAGTTGCAGTGCCTTAGACCGCTGCGCCACTCAGGATACATAACCCAATAAATGATATACTATCCTTTGGAGACCACAGCCTGACACAACAGGGATTAGTGTCTGTTTTAAAACCATTTTTGGTGTCAAAGAACCCCACACGAAAACCATTACTGCCAAATACCATGAAATCCTCATTCTTCATGACTAAACCATACACATCACTATACCAGCTTCCCATAATCAGTTTAAAAACTGTTGCAACAGATTCAATAACATCTGATTTATGGCATGTCAGTATTTTGTCAATGATGCTGGGTACATATTCCACTCTGGTTTCAGCAGAATGTATACTTCAAATGTCATATAAGCTAACTCATCGTTAGAGAAGGTTTATGTCAATTAGACTTGGGTTTTCTGCGTGAATGTTGACTCTACACACTTAAATGACGTGTTGCATTCCCCATCTCGTACAGGAAAGGTGGGACACATGGAACAGTAAGGGAACTCTCTCTGTTACAACATAATATCACATAGCCTGCAGTTGGTTTGGAAACTGGTGTATTTTTCTACTCCCAAATTAAATCACCACCTGTACGGAAAGCTTTGGAGTGAATTCCAAATATGATCTTTATTGATGAACTGGGTGCTTAAGAACACAACTGAATAGAGGAACCTATCTGTAGGTGGTGGGCCCTAGGCATTATAAATCACATTCCACCCAGTTCTATTAACTTCCAGACCTGTAGGGGGGAGAGATGCCTGGCTCCTACTGTAACATCCCCTACTGAGCCCCTCTCAGAATGGGGCTTTTCACGCAACAAAACAACTTTTCCTGCCCAGAGGGTGCCTGAGCACCACCGTATCCATTAACAGGAAAAGAAAGAAAGGAAAGAAAGAAACAACAAACATTTATTTACTGCCTGGCCTCCCTTCTGATGTCATATCTTCAGCTATTTTATGTGATTTATGATTGGCTCAGAGAATCTTGAATATGATTGATAGAGTCAGGTTGGCTATGTTGGTTGGTCTGTAGTTAGTAAAGAGGGCGCGAGCTATGTGTGGTTGTGACTGGAGAACTGTAGGTTGAGGAATTAGGGTCATATTATTTCCCTTTCTAAAAACCTAATTTGATTTTGAAAATATTAATTATTCTCCCAATGGTAATATTCATGTATTGTCTATAAACTTTCCTAAGAATTCCAAAAATGTGGCCAGAAAAAAAACAAGGAACAATTGAAGAGTTTATTTCCAAAACGCTATATCCACAAATTTTTCATGTGTTTTTTCACCAGAAATTGTTGCTTATGGTGCTTCATGTGTGTGTAAAAAAATACTGTTCTCAGATTTTTAATTCATAGATTTTGTATGTATTCAAATGTATGTTTTTTTGTTGCAAAACGCGATATATCCATTGTTTAGCTGGAATGGAATGTTTGCATACTGTATATTTGACTGTGATATGTGGTTGTCTCACCTAGCTATCTTAATATGAATGCACTAACTGTAAGTCGCTCTGGATAAGAGCATCTGCTAAATGATTCAAATCTAAAACGTAAATGTTTTATATACAGAACTCATATTACCGTATTGATTCATGTTTTTAAACAAATGTATCATTTGTACAGTACAGTAAAAAATGTAGTTATTTGTTCCATTTGACTGAGTAAAACCAAGCAGTACTATTTTTCGCTCTGAGAGTGAGGCAGATATATAGCTTTTAGCAAAAAAACATGATTATTTGTCTCTCTGAAATGAAACTTTCAAGTAATAGATTTCAATGAAATAAATGTCTGTCATTGAACAACCAAATGCCATGATTAAATAGTGAAAAAACAAACCAATCTCTTTCATAAGTTCTTTAAACAATAAAAGCTAATTCACCAACATTTCTGAAAATGGATATATATATAAATGGAAAGAAACTCTTTATTTTGTCCATCTCAGTGAACCAGGGACAACGAATTTCTAAATTAAACACAAGTATCCCATTGACAAAAGCAGAGCACCTGTCATCTGCAGACTGTGGGTTTAATGATAAGACGATAGCTGTGATTATTCAGAACCGCTGCGGTCCAACGACCACCTAACTTGAATATGATAATCTGACATTCCTCACATATCTGTAAAAGTATGTGTCGTCTCCTCCAACAGTGAATGAAATGGAAAAGAGGGGAAATATTCAGCTGTCTTCATTAACCCTGTATTCCTTACAATCATCCAAATGTGTGTTTATTTGTAAACTCACTGAAACTGCTACTCAAATACATAACTTGTCTTTATATTATTCTCAATCCAATCCAATCCTAATTAATGACAGATTAATAACAGTCTGATTAATAAACATGGACGTCACTATCAAATATATTTTTTAAGAGACAGAAGACAAACCTGAAGCAAGCCCTTTGATCCTGCCTCGGTGGGGAGGGGCATTTGGACAGAGTCTGGTTGTGTTGTGTCTGGTGGTGAGGAGCATGTCTGGGGCCGGTCGTGACACACAGTATAAGGTATCTATGGCTTCCAGGTATGGCTTCCCCTGGATTATATGACTAGGTACAGTATGATACTCTACAGGTATGTGTCATTCTTGTCTTGCTCTATGCCTTCAAAGCCACATAAAGATTGTACTTGTAAAGATAATCCTGAATTATGGCTCTCCTTTATAGGTTCTTCTTTCTTTTTTGACGTGTTCCTAACCTGTTCTTTCAGTAATGAGATAAAATAGATAAGGATACTTTACAACTCTTGGTTCCATCTGACTGCCTTCTCTTGTAGAGTGGAAACAACTGTCACAGACAGCATGGTTCCTGGTAGAGTTGAGGCAAATGGTAGAGAGGATTCAAGAGGAAGTGAGGAAGAGAGAAGGGGAGACGAAAAGAGAGGATAGGAGGGAAGAGAGGAGGAAAGGAGAGGTATAGAAAGTGATTATGGGGAAGACAAAGACCCACCTGTCTAGGCCATGACAGCACTCTCTACATCAGGCACCACCCTCCCCCCACTCCAATCCCCATCCCAAATGAATCTGCCCCACCCCCCCACCCCCAACCCCCTCAAACCAGACAAGGGAATTTCCCCTAACCCCCACCCACCCAGCATCCATTTATCCCTTCATTCATCTCTCTTTTCCAACAAATGAAAATAATAACACCCAACAAGACAACAAATAGTTCCCCTCCTCCACCTCTGCTCCAAACTCAACGCTGCACTGTCTTTTGATCTGGCCTCTCAAGTCTGTCCCAATGGGGGAAAAAAGATACGTTTGAATCATGCAAAGAATGCAACGGGAAGGTTTGGTGTGGTATAGTAGTCAAACTGCCTGCCAAAGAATTTCTCAATTGAGGTCGAGTTGAGACGCCCGTTCTAACCCAGGTATCTGGTGTCACAGGCAAGGAAGGTTTGCATTTCATTAGATTATACAGACACTTGGAGACAACCGGAGATAACTCACAATAGAATTACAGATGAAGCACTCACTTACAGAGGTTTACATACCTGAGATAAGCAAGGGTAGAGTTGTTGACTACGTGCCTAAACATTGTCTGGGTCTGGGCCAGAGGACATGAACTAGAGGCCTGACTACACCTTCCAGTGGATTTCCCCCTTCCTTCACTTCATTCCTCAAGACATAGCTGAATAAATTGCCTATGAAATGTGAGTCAACCCCACAGAGATTCAAACCCCAAATGAGTATTCCCTCATAAAATGGTTTCACTAGCCAAGGACTATCCATCAGGGTTGGATAGGTTAGAATGTAGGAATTGTAATCTGGGAGCTGGGATTACTGCACCTGTACATAGCCCATCTATAATTTAGCCCAAACAACTCCCTCTTCCCCTACTGTATTTATTTATTTATTTTGCTCCTTTGCACCCCATTATTTCTATTTTGCACTTTCTTCCACTCCAAATCTACCATTCCAGTGTTTTACTTGGTTTATTGTATGTACTTCGCCATGGCCTTTTTTTGCCTTTACCTCCCTTATCTCACCTCATTTGCTCACATTGTATATAGACTTATTTTTCTACTGTATTATTGACTATATGTTAGTTTTACTCCATGTGTAACTCTGTGTTGTTGTATGTGTCATACTGCTTTGCTTTATCTTGGTGTTACGCCCGTTGTTGGAATGAGACCAAGGTGCAGCGTGGTAGGCATACATTTTCTTTTATTTACAAAAACAACAAAATACAAAAACGAACGTAAAGCTTCATGCAGTGCAGAAAGCAACTACACACAAACAAGATCCCACAATCACAGGTGGGAAAAAGGGCTGCCTAAGTATGATCCCCAATCAGAGACAACAATAGACGGCTGCCTCTGATTGGGAAGCATACTAGGACAACAAAGAAATAGAAACATAGATATGCCCACCCAAGTCACACCCTGACCTAACAAAATAGAGAATAAAACAGGCTCTCTAAGGTCAGGGCGTGACACTTGTCCAGGTCACAATTGTAAATGAGAACTTGTTCTCAACTTGCCTACCTGGTTAAATAAAGGTGAAATAAAAAAATCAATACAAAATTGCATAGGACCCATAGCTTTCCATTGAAAGAGCATGAGATCTCAAAAAAGATATATTCCGGTTGGTTTTTCTTAGGATTTTCGGCTATCATATCAATTGTGTTATAGTCTCATACATTAATGTAATATTTCTATAAACGTCAAAGTGTTTTCTATCCAATGGTACCAATTACATGCATATCCTGGCCTCTGGGCCTGAGAAACAGGCAGTTTACTTTGGGCATGTCAGTCAGGCGGAAATTCTGAAAAAAAGGACCCTAGCCCTAAGAAGTTTTAAACTTGTGCCTTTTTTCAATGCTGAATGTAATGTCATTGAGAAAACAGAAAGGTATCATTATGTATTTGTTTTCACAAACATCCTTCCTGAATTTAATCCAAGAAGTAGTCTAGTTTTTTGAAAGTATCTGGAATCAGATTTAAATATTTTTGCAGATAATTTAATTTATCACAGTCCCTACACTTATCAAGACCTAATCTTGTTTTTTGCACATAAACACTTACATAATTTCTTTGCACAGGGCTTTCTCATGGATTGTTCTAATCTCTACATTCTGCATCATGAACCAGCCAGAGGCTAGCACGATAGAGTGGAGTACTAGAGAAAAAATTCTATTCATATACCTGGGATATCTCTCCCAGTCGTGAGACAGAGCCTGAGACAGAGCCCCTGGGGGAGCAGGTGTCATACAAAGGAGTTAGAGCTCAACTAACTACACACCACTTCTGACCTAGTCAGCTATCTGCCCCCGAGCATCAGATACAACAGGAACAACATGGCCGCCTGTCCTCATGACCACCTTCTATTGTTCACACAGTGTCTTTGTGACATCAACCTTTGGATCCCTGACAAACGAGCCAGGGTCTCCATTTACTGGCAGCAGCCAAAACTTCCCTGTTTTGCGCTACCTTTGTTTCACCCCTGGTCCTCGATCCTAGGACTGTTGTGAAATGCAGTTGTGTTCATTTCACTTCTATCTCTGTGGTTTCCTGATAGGGCTGTTGTGAAGTGCTGTTGATGTGAAAGGACACCTCAATTTGGACAGGTCTTATTTGCTGTTTAGTGAAACGACCAATCTTTTATTTCACATACAGAATTATTTTTGTTAATCTCCCTATTTTTGTTCATCATTAGTTGTGGATGTTACATGGCATTTTGTTTAAAATAAGGAATTTCAAAACTCTAGGATGTGTTCTCAATCAATGTAGCTACACCATTAAAGATGTGTTCAAAAATCACTCCGCCATTTCCTGGTTGCTAAAATTCAAATACTTCATCTAATTTCAGTTTATGTGACAAAATAAGCAAGTAGTGTAGAGAATCATTGTAGGCTGCCGTCTAAACCACTGTGAAATATATTTTTCATAATCAAAAATATTGTTTTTTCATCTGTTTGAAGCTGGTGCACAAAGCCGAAAGTAATGACGCAAACGAGAAACATAGAAATAGCGCACATAGAACAGATCTACCGCTTTTTAGACTTGCTTTCAAGGAGAATGACATATCTATAACACACAATTCTATGTGAATTTGGTCAGGTCACCCAAAAACTGAAATATTACATCTTTAAGATAAAGATAGATAAAGGAATAGACCCAATGTAGATCAGGAAGTAGACCTTTTAAGCAAGGAAGTGAACATTCACACCTGCATGAATGACAACATATCTTCATTGACTTCATACAAACCAACATTTGTAACATTCATTCCAATCAGCTTGTTTTTATTGTCCATATTGACAATACATTTGTCTCTCTCAGCTCTGGTCCCTAGAGATGATAGTGAAAAGAGTTGGGGACCTGAAATCTTACACATGCGTCTAGAGTTACAACATGGAGGTAATGTCACATTCTTTATTTCCTCCACTCCGCCCCACACCCAAACAAACACAGATAACTTCTCAATGGTTCCCATGCTTAACAGATTAACACAGAAACATTAGCTCATAACAATCCTCACTGTCACCAGCTATCCACCTCACCAGACACAACCGAAGAGAACATTTTCACATTCTCTTCTTTCTTCGGGGGTTCCAGGAGAGAACATGTATGTTGGTGACGGTTGGGTAACTGACAAGGCACCGGTCGTTGAATAATGACATGCACTTTGTGTTTCCAGAGCATGTTTGGCATTAAATCCGCACCGCCTTTTCCTTGTTAATTTAGACAATGGCTGAAAATCAGTGTGTGGAGGGCCAGAGTTTTACCTTGAGTCAAAGGTGCTGTGTTACAGGTGAAACCAAGATTGAGGGTAAACCTACACTGACAAGGACCAAGGGATGGGGACGAGGGGAGGGTGTGTGTGTTGCAGGGATGGGTTTCTGGCAGCCCCCCTTGTAAACTCATCTGTCCAACAAACAGACCAACACAGGGGTGTCAATCTCATTTTCCCCCGAGGGCCGCATTCAGTCTTCAACGAGGTCCGGAGGGCCGCACTGAAAATGTGTTATATTTCCTCGCCGTCAAAATGTCCAAAAACTAGTTCTCTATCTCTCGTTTTTTGAATTTCCAATGCTCCCTGACTGTTTAGCTTTCATTTCAGTGATTATTAGCCAGACACAGTCAAGAAACTTATAAATGTAGGTCCATTATCATTTCTGCACAGTTTCGATGTGATTTTAGTCATTTTAAAGTATGTTTGACACCACTGCACTAATATATGCACACAACTACACACAACACATATCCTACACCGTAAAAAATAAATATGTTGATTTACCTTACAATTGTAAGGCAACCAGCTGTTTACTCAACATTTGGGCATATAGCAGAACCAACATACATTCGTAACATACAGTATACGCATGGAGCCAGGAATCAGGCGCAGAAGGTGAGTTTAGTAATAAGAATCCGTGAAGATAAACAAAACAGGAGAAGCGTACTGAACAGTAAAGAAAACCAATACTGCCTGAAGACTGAGGCTACTGAGGGCTAAATAAAGGGGAAGTAATGTTGAAGTCTAGGCATGCATATCGATGGCGGAGCAGGTGTGAGTAAGGATGGTTGCCAGATGTATGTAACGCGGGTTGCCAGGACCGGTGGTTGTCGTCGGAGAGAGGGAATGGGAATAGGCGTGACAACATTCTCAGTTGTATTGTATGTTCAGTCAACTTTGAATTTTAGGTTGAGTGAACATATAATTCAACTTGAGAATGTATTCTACCTTATTTGCATATTTTCCAGCATGTACTGTACCTTGTCTTCCAGTGAATTGTAGTTACCACCCATGACTGTATTTGTTAGCGACAGACACATGCTTGTTGTATTCAATGGCTTTCAGTCCTGTAGCTTTCACCAAGTGAGTGTCTAAGTGAATATGTTATCATTCAAAATTAAACTCTTTATGACAATACATGACATATATCATAAGGCCCTTCTTTGAGGCCCTAGTTACACGCTAACACAGTGGTCTGAAACTCCTGGTTTACAGGCCACATCAAGCCTGCAAGTCACATTATGCTCGCTTGCAATGTGATGTTAAATTCCTACTGGAATCCAGCCAGAGTGAATATATCCAACAATTGAAACGTTTAATCACCTGCAACCTGCACGGAGAATGACTGCCGGGGTAGGGAAGATTGATTATTGAGACTACATAAATCATATAAACTGGAACAGCCATTTCAGTTAATGGTGCAATAAGTCCAACTACTAACAGATTGGAATAGTTTGGAAAAAGGCATGTGTTTGTGTAGCATAAGGTTCATCAACCAATCAATGTACATGCAAAAACACAGGTATTGAAACAAACAATTATGATAATCAACCAGCAAAAGAGCATGCTGGAAAATAGGATAATGATGGGCGTGGTTTTGAGCACAAAAGGAGGACGTTTATAAGAAATCCCGCTATGCCCTCCGATGAACCATCAAACAGGCAAAGCATCAGTACAGGTTTAGGATTGAATCCTACCACACCGGCTTTGACGCTCATCGGATGTGGCAGGGCTTGCAAACCATTACACACTACAAAGGGAAACCCAGCCGCGAGCTTCCCAGTGACATGAGCCTACCAGACAAGCTAAATTTCTTCTATGTGTGCTTCGAGGAAAGCAACACTGAAGCATGCATGAGAGCACCAGCTGTTCCTGATGACTGTGTGATCACACTCTCCATAGCCGATGTAAGTAAGATCTTTAAACAGGCCAACATTCACAAGGCCGCCGGGCTAGACGGATTACCAGGATGTGTACTCAGAGCGTGTGCTGACCAACTGGCAAGTGTCTTCACTGACATTTTCAACCTGTCCCTGACCGAGTCTGTAATACCTACATGTTTCAAGCAGAACACCATAGTCCCTTTGCCCAAGAACGTCAAGGTAACCTGCCTAAATGACTACCGACCCGTATAACTTATGTCTGTAGCCATGAAGTGCTTTGAAAGGATGGTCATGACTCACATTAACACCATCGTACCCCCTCCAATTCGCATAACTCCCCAACAGATCCACAGATGACGAAATCTTGATTGCTCTACACACTGCCCTTTTCCACCTGGACAAAAGGAACAACTATGTGAGAATGCTTTTCATTGAATACAGTTCAGCGTTTAACATCATAGTGTTCTCCAAGCTCACCACTAAGCTAAGGACCCTGGGACTAAACACCTCCCTCTGCAACTGGATCCTGGACTTCCTGACGGGCTGCCCCCAGGTGGTATGGGTAGGCAACAACACATCTGCCACGCTGATCCTCAACATGGGGGCCCCTCAGGGGTGCGTGCTTAGTCCCCTCCTGTACTCCCTGTTCACCCATGACTGCGTAGCCAATCACGAATCCAACACCATCATTAAGTTTGCCGATGACACAACAGTGGTAGGCCTAATCACCAACAACGATGAGACAGCCTATAGGGAGGAGGTCAGAGATCTGGCAGTGTGGTGCCATGACAACAACCTCTCCCTCAACGTGATCAAGACAAAGGAGCTGATCGTGGACTACAGGAAAAGGAGTGCTGAGCACGCCCCAATTCACATCGACAGGGCTGTAGTGGAGCAGGTTGAGAGCTTCAAGTTCCTTGGTGTCACCAACAAACTATCATGATCCAAACACACCAAGACAGTCATGAATAGGGCACGACAACACCTATTCCCACACTGGAGACTTTGCTATTCCCACTCAGGAGATTTTGCATGGGTCATCATATCCTCAAAAAGTTATACAGCTGCACCATCAAGAGCCTCCTGACTGGTTGCATCACCGCCTAGTATGGCAACTGCTCGGCATCCGACCGGAAGGCGCTACAGAGGGTAGTGCGTACAGCCCAGTACATCACTGGAGCAAAGCTTCCTGCCATCCTGGACCTCTATACTAGGCCCTAAAAATTGGAAGGCCCTAAAAATTGTCAAAGACTCCAGCCACCCTTAGTCATACAGCAAGCGGTACCAGAGCGCCAATGTCTAGGTCCAAAAGGCTCCTTTACAGCTTCCACCCCAAGCCATAAGACTGCTGAACAGTTAATCAAATGGCTACCCGGACTATTTGTGTTCACCCCCCCCCTTTTTATGCTGCTGCTAATCACTGTTTATTATCTATGCATAGTCAATTTACCCCTACCTACCTACATGTACATATTGCCTCAGTTACCTCGACTAACCTGTACCCCCGCACACTTGGTACGGGTACCCTGTTTCTGCTCTTCCTCCCCCTAGCGCTCGAGGGCACCAGGCTTTCCAGGATTACGCAATCAAGCCACCATTAGTACGCACACCTGCCTTTCCCCGTCACGCGCATCTGCGCTCATTGGACTCAGCTGACCTCTATTACTTGTGTTATTGCCTTCCCTATATCTGTCTGTTCCCTAGCTCTGGTTCCTGCTTCGGGATTGATGTTTGTTATATGTCCTTGTTTACCTGTGTGCTGACGCTGTTCCTGTCATGTTCTATGTCCGTTCCTGATTAAATGTTTGACTCCCCGTACCTGCTTCTCCTGTCTGGCGTCACTCCTTACATACCCACTGTATATAGCCTCTTTATTGTTATTTATTGTGTTATAATGTTTTTACTTTCGTTTATTTAGTAAATAATTTCATAACTCTTATTTTTCTTAAAACAGCATTTTTGGTTATGGGCTTGTAAACATTTCACAGTAAGGTCTCCACCTGTTGTATTCGGTGCATGCGACAAATACAATTTTCTTTTCTTTTCTTTGAAAAGCTGAAGAACGTATGCACATCCAGGTACTTCTTGCAGGTGCTGGAGTTGTAGGGGAACTCATGGAAAATAAAAAGGAAAATGCCACACGCTGCTGCTCATGTACCCAGGTGATTTTATTATAACAGCGTTTCAACCCTTATGTCTTCATCAGGCATCCATGAGGCATTTGAGCAAACATGTATTTGTAATGTTACTCATCAAGCTTGTTCAAATTCAGCTCACTTTGGGGAGAGTTTGTTGAGTAAACCAACAGTAACACATTAGCTCAAATTATTTTCCTTTTGAAGTCCACTCAACTCACAAAATAACACTGATTAAGCAATTGGTTAAGGTGGCTTTTTTACAGTGTATATACTGACCTTTTCATATTGCTTTCAATGACTACTACAACTATGTCCAAATTCCAAACCACCATGTCATCAGTGGTGTCCAGTGCCTATCATAAGTTCTCCACAGAAAATGCCTAATACTCATATCTTATTACCATCCATCAGAACGTTTGACATCTTAAACAGACTGGTCCTAGAACAGTTACAGGATGAATTTCAGCAACATGTAAGGCTACAAACGGCTATGTTTGGGTGGACATCACATTCATTTCCTCTCTGATGCTCACAGGGATGTTTTAACTGGCTGGCCCAGAATTCTGTTTCCTGTTTGACAAAGAAGAGATGGACATGGTGCAGACACATGCACTATGGGAGAGAATAAACAGTCCCACAAGTGGAAAGTTACATGAAACTTCACAATGTACTCTTATATTGCCTCCTTTCCTCATCTCGTCTCTCATATCATTCATCCACCATTCTTGTAGAAAAGGGTGAGTAAAAGCATTGACATTGCTCGAGTACATTCAATATTCTTTATTTTCCCACCATATCAGCTTGAAATTAGAATGGTCTCATGAATACATGTTATATATAGGTATTATGTAGTATGTTATAGACCCCCTGGAAGTGACTGGTGTTGTACCCTCTGACGGATTTTGGAAAAGACACCCATCTGATTGAATGCAGATTTGGAAATTCCCAAACCATTTACAGCTACTATTACTGTCTGAGCTGTGATTTCTGACACAGTCAGACAAATGCTGCTTGTACTAACACCGGCAATGAAACAGAATCTAGCAGACCTGGGTGGGCTGCACATGTACGCACACTCATGCACATACGCACATGTGCGCACACACACACACACACACACACACACACACACACACACACACACACACACACACACACACACACACACACACACACACACACACACACACACACACAATATAGCAGCTGCGTGGCTGCTCCCTATCAGACACTCTTAGTACATGGCCTCATGCATTGCCTGTGTCAAAAGCTGCCTCCTCAACCACACACCTGCTTAACGACATAGCTTTCAATAGCGAACATTCAAAAGCCCTCCAAAAACATCTGTTTTCAGCAAACCCCATTAGATAGCTAATCTGCTGTTTGGTGACATGTACACAGCAGTTTAATCACCAGATTGCCAAAGCTATGACCTCAATCACCGTTCCAACTTTAAAATAGCTCTGTCTTCAGCCTGCCTTGGCTAACAGGAAACCATTACAGCTACCAGCAATTACCATTTCCATCCATCCACACAGTTCCCTACTTTAGTTGGATCTTTTTAAGTGCATTTTATGTGCGAGGTTAAAATATGAATCCCTTCCCCCTCTCCTCTCATGAATGAGGCAGGGTTTTCTGGCCGACTTGAGAGCACAATTTACGGCTGATTTAATTTGGCCTTCGCAAACAATTCTAATGACATTACCCCCAGTGCATATACTGACTGCCTCTCCCTCTTATTCCATTAACTCCTAAATCGGGTTTAAATACCATATTGATGCTGGATGCTATTATGGGTGATTATCAAAACAACAGACAATGGGACAAAGTGTCTACTAACTGGTTTAGCTGTAATTTCACGTAACTACAACAGATGGGAATGCTACAAATTATAAATCAAGCTTTTCAATGCTGCCGGACCGCACTTTGTTCTCACTCATTGAGTCCACTGCTGTGAGGAAATTTAACCAGACGGTTTTACCAGAACCTTCAACGTTAAGATTGAGAAATGGGAGGTCGCTTTGTGTGAATTTATGGACAAGAGACTGACAACTGAATAACATATGGTTTTATGCATATGTAATGAGACCATCTTGGAGTAGTTCATCCCCTAATATTATATTTTCTGAATAATATTTTTGTGTGGTAGCCCAAAACAAACCTAGTATGGATGGGTCCTTAGCTGTGATTTGTTTAAGCTATGGCAAAAGGAAGAGTGTTTTTAAATGTCTATTGAGCAGTTTGACAGGGACAAATGGCTGCTGTCCATCTGCATACATGCTTACAGCTGTCTGCCATATAGTGGTCATGGTAATGATTGTGTTATTAACCCTGGAAGACCTCTCAAACTGTTATTAACTGCTCAGGGACAGGATGGGGCTCAAACTGTCTCCGTTCCCTGTCGCTACTGGCTTACACAATGCCTTGATTTTCCCTGGCTATCCGTCACTGTCAGAGATGGTACCACGGCAGTTAGAATGGAAATGGAGAGGGAGCGTGTCACCATCCCCACAGCCAGATGGGGACACATAGTCACATGTACTGGACGATGACTGGTCTCAGAATAGTGGCTTTGAGTTAGAACCCTGAGGAGGACTTGGAATGCTTCTCATCAGCATTAATGGATAGGTATTATCACGTACTATTTATTATAATAATAATTAAAATAATAATAAATAAAATCTATAATATTTTGACTGACTCGCTGGAGGGGAGGACCTTGACACCATCAATATTGAGGCTGTAGCTACTCATGTTGTTTTGTGCGAGTGCAAATCAGGACGACCAGTTTAACTGCAGGAAACTCAACTGCATCCACACTTTGATGTCCTGCAGGCAGCTGACCAGGAGTGCAGTGGCATCGGCAGTGGCAGTGTTTGTGGAGACGTACAGCTGACTGTTGTCAGCATGAAAGTGAAAGACCAGTCCGTGTTTCCTCAAGATGTTTCCCAGTGGCAGCATGTAGATACAAAACAGTAGAGGCACCAGGATCGAGCCTTGAGAGAACCCCTGTTGGACCACAGCTGTGTCTGACCTACTAGGACCGATGGCTACAAAGTGGTTGAGATCAGTGAGATAGGACCTGAATCAGTTCAGGACAATGTCTGACAGGCCCAGGAGCATTGGTGGCCGTTACCAAGACGGTCTCGGTGCTGTGTCTAGCTCTGAAATCCAACTGGAGGGGGTCAAATAGGTTGTGAGTGGCCAGATGGTTTTGGAGTTGGCTAGAAACAGCACTTTCAAGTAGCTTACTAATGAAGGGCAGGTTGGAAATAGGCCTGTACTGTAGTTCTGAATATTGTCAAGGTCAAATCCAGCCTTTTTAAGTATTAGCGTGACTGCGGCCAGTTTGAGCTGAAGAGGGACACATCCAGTGATGAGGGTCTTGTTGATAATTTCTGTGAAGAAAGGCTCCGAAGCAGGTAAGCAGGTCTTGAGAAGGGAGGTGGGGATAGGGTCAAGTGAGGAGGAGGAGGGCCTCATTGTCCTAACCAGCTTGGTTACATCAGCTGCAGTGACTGTGGTGAAGGTGGAGAACCTTGACTAAAGGAGCATAGGACTGGGTAGCTCAACTATCGGGGCTGGAGGGGACAAGATGGTGTTATTGTTGTTTAAAATGTTGCTTTGGAAGAAGCACAGGTATTGATTGCACTGTTCTTGAGAGGCTGAGGTAGCAGAATTGTTCACAGGTTTGAGGAGCTTGCTCAGAGAACAGCCCCCTGAGTTACCACTGCCGTTGCTGATCAGTTGGTAGTAGTAGGATGTCCAAGCTGCATTTAATTTAAGGCCTGTTTGTATTCTTGCTGATGTTGCTCATACATCTGCGCATGAACAGTTAGCCAGTTTTTTTATACTAACATTCTAGATGACGGCCAGAATCATTGAGAGAGCGTAGCTCGTTAGTGTACCAGGGAGAAGATTTGGAGAAAGACACCATGTGCGTTTTCAAAGGAGCAACTTCATCCAGTATGGAGGCCAAGGCAGAGTTGTATTGAGCCACAGAGTCAGTAAGTTGGCCTGTATTTATTGTTTGCAGACTCCTAAACTGAGTGGCGCGTTTCTTGGGCCGAGTAGGTAGAGGACTAGCTAGGGTGAAGGTGATGAGTTTATGGTCGGACAGCCCTGACACATTTCCTTCCAATTTGATGAGATCATCGCCTGTGGTGCAGACCAGGTGCAGTGTATGGCCTTTGTCGTGGGTGGCAAAGTCCATGTGCTGTTGGAGTCCAAAGATTTCCAGGATATCTGCCAGGCCGGTAGAGAGACTGCACTTAGGGAAGTCATGCACGTTGTAGCATAGCAGGGCACAAGGGGCTCCGGAGTGCTAGTAGCTCAGATAGTTCCACAAGAAAGTCAGAGTTGAGCTAAGGAGCCCGATAAATCAGCACAGACAGTACTGAAACTGCCATGCATTCAAAACATGAGACAGCTGGTACTGGAGTAGACTTCACAATGCTGTCAATCAGGCTACAGCCAAATCTGTCACCCCGCCCGAATGTGCCAAGGACCGTCAAGGTAGGTGGAGCCAGATGGAGTGCATTGGTTGAGGGATATGTACTCATTGGGATGATGGCAAGACTCAGTAAAGGCAGAGAAAGTCTAGACCTCTATCAGTGATGATGTCATTCAGAAGTAAGCATTTGTTGTTTATGGATCTTGCATTTAAAAGCCCCAGTTGAATTACTTTGGAAGTCGCCTAAAGGGCAGAACTGGCCAGTGTCCTCTATTATCCATCTCCGGTGTGCATGATATACTGCTCGAATTGCGAGTGCAGACTATAGACTTAAGTTTGTTCATTGGTCTCCTACCGCCCCGTCGTCCTCGCCATATGCATTTTTTTCCCAGAGGATCCCGTTTTACATTTTGGCTGTTCTTCAGCTCCCTGCACAGGGTTGTTTTAATATGTAAAAAACTTCGGAGGAATACTTGGGTGTATTGAGTGATGGTTGCTGCCATTTCTGTATCTTTTGGTCAAGTGTTTGGTCCAGTAAATGGGAGATAAGATGCGAGAAGAAGAGCTGGTATTTGAATCCAAACAGTTACCGAGTTGATTGGAGAAGTAGTCAGATAGGTTAACTAATTTTAACGTTGTTGATAAAAATAAAAATAGACTATATTTCTGTGTTCAGTACTTGATTAGCTATACATTTTTGTAATAATAATTGATAAAAACAATGCACATAAAAAAACACTTAAAACAAATAACGTTTTCTGGAGTAAACTACCAAGGCTAGCAGCCACCAGGCGCCATGGCAACCATGGAATTGTGTACTCAGAAATCTAAAATCTAAAATATGAAATAAAGAGTACAGAAGGCCTACTAAGGTCTGACAATACTAAGAGACAATCCAGCCAAGTTCTGCCTTGACTTTCACCAGCAGTGAATGATTTGGAAAAGATCCTGATGAAGGCCCTTCTGAACATATTTGTCTTATCAACAATACTGTGTGTACAAAACACTCAGTCCTTCACTGTGACACTGTAAAGTACTACTGACTGGCTTTTTCCTCCTAACTGTGTTTGACTCTCTCCTCTTATCCAATCAAATTAATGAGGCAGCACCAACGAGGAATCACGAAACAAAGCGCTCGTTTGCATGATTCACAAAGCTACAAAATGATGATTTGCAAATTGCCTCCCCATATTTTCCCTCGTCTCTTTGTGAACCCAGAACCCCCCACCACCCCCATTTCGCTTTACACTATCCCCAGTCTGGAGAGAGTACTCTTCAGAACCTCTGTAGAGAGTGAAGGGGTGAGAGGAGTGTGTGTGTATATGTATGTGTGCACATGTATTTGTGTGTGTCTGTGCCTGTGTGTGTGTGTGTGTGTGTGTGTGGTGTGTGTGTGTGTGTGTGAGGTGGGGTGCGCAGCCATAAGTTCGATGCAGCCTCCTCTCTCTTAGTGATAGATATGCTAATGCCCTCCATTTACTTCACTTCACTCTCTTTATTCTCCCCAATTAAAGCAAATGCCAGTGAAACTGTAATTAAGCCATGTCCAGGCAAAAGACTGCCTGCTGCTTTTAATGAAGCCCCATTGATTTTCCCTTTATTTGCTATCGGCCGCCCCATAACATCCTGGGCCTGAAACAAATGGATGTTGAAAGTGCAGCACTCCCCAATCAGGGTGTGCATTGTCCTGGACTGTCTATTTAAAAAAGACAACTGCCCCGAACACCATTAGAAAACAATAGGGTTGGAGGAGAGAGAGAGATGGAGGGAGAGAGAAAAAGTGTGAGAGAGTGAGTGCACACTCCTCATCTGTTATAGTTTTAAAATGGTCCAAAGATGCATTCTCCATACCCCAGCTGGTCTGTAATTAAACATTTTGAGTTAACTGTGTACCTCCCCATAGACCTGTACAACAAAAGGTTGTACAGAACTTACACAACACAACCAAAGCAAAAGTATTTTAATTGTTTGACTCTGAAACAGAGATGACCTCATGTAATCAATACAGTACAATTGAAAAACTGCGGAAACCAATTAGCCAGATTGAGCTATTGCTGAAGGGAAAAGTGGTTACATTGGACCCCTAATGTGAGCACGATTAAAGACTAAATGTTGGAAAAGGTTTAGTGAGGCAGAAGGATCGAGTGAAGTTGTCAATTGACTGGACTTTGTCATGCTGAGTTTGAAAGAACACCCAAAGTCAGCAATGAGATGGGAATATTTGTGTTGAATTGAACCATTTACTATTTACTTAAAATTTACAGTATGGTTTGACATTGGGACCTACACTTGTCATGCTAGTTGCTCTCTTGTCACGCCCTGACCTGAGAGAGCCTCTTTTATGTCTCTATTTAGGTTTGGTCAGGGTGTAATTTGGGTGGGCATTCTATGTCCTTTTTTCTATGTTTTTGTATTTCTTTGTTTTGGCCTGGTATGGCTCTCAATTAGGAACAGCTGTACATCGTTGTCGCTGATTGGGAGTCATACTTAGGCAGCCTGTTTTCCTTTGGGGTTTTGTGGGTAGTTGTTTTCTGTCTTGTGTGTGTGTGTGTGTGTGTGTGTGTGTGTGTGTGTGTGTGTGTGTGTGTGTGTGTGTGTGTGTGTGTGTGTGTGTGTGTGTGTGTGTGTGTGTGTGTGTGTGTGTGTGTGTGTGTGTGTGTGTGTGTGTTCACCTGGCAGAACTGTTGGCTTTCGTTATCTTGTTTGTTTTAAAGTGTTTCATTAGTATAATTATGACCACTTACCACGCTGCATCTTGGTCCTCTCTCTCTCTCTCTCTCGTTTACATTGCCAAAGCAAGTGAAATAGATAATAAACAATCAGAAATGAACAGTAAACATTTCACTCACAAAAGTTTTCAAAATAATAGAGACATTTCAAATGTTATGGCTATGTACAGTGTTGTAAAAATCTGCAAATAGTTTAAGTACAAAATGGAAAATAAATAAACAGATAAATATGGGTTGTATTTACAATGGTGTTTGTGCTTCACTGGTTGTTCTTTCCTTGTGGCAACAGGTCACAAATATTGTTACTGTGGTATTTCACCTAATAAATATGAGTTTGTCAACATTGGATTTGATTTCAAATTGTTATCTGAGGGAAATGTCTCTAATATGGTCACACATTTGTCAGGAGATTAGGAAGTGCAGCTCAGTTTCCACCTCATTTGGTGGGCAGTGTGCACATAGCCTGTCTTCTATCAAGTGCCAGGTCTGCCTACGGCAGCCTCTCTCAATAGCAAGGCTATGCTCACTGAGTCTGTACATACTTAAGGATTTTGTTAATTTGGGGTCAGTAACATTGATCAGGTATTCTGTCATTGTGTACTCGGTGTTTAGGGTCAAATAGCATTCCATTTTGCTCTGTTTTTTGGTTAACTCTTTCCAATGTGTCAAGTAATTCTATTTTAGTTTCTCATGATTTGGTTGGGTCTAATTGTGTTGCTGTCCTGGGGCTCTGTGTGGTCTGAACTGCTATGCATTTTCAGCATGAAGTATTATGCAATTACATAGAGTTGACTTCTCTCTGTTCTAACCTGTGCTGCCATAGAATATATGCACTTACCCACCAATCACCTAGGCCCTTTTAAAGACCCATTTCACAATGAGTATAGTTACACAATTTGGAAAAATATAAATTAACATTGGATCTTGGTATCAGGACTGGATGAACACTGATTACTAAAATATATTTGGTCTAAATCTCAAAAAACAATACATAGCAGGTTTACACTGTAAAAATGTGTCAACAAAAACACAAATACAAATACAGTACATTATGGATAAACACTTAATGGAAGAAAAATGATAGTGATAGTGCTCTTTTGAAAATATTAAAGATCTTATAGAAAAACATATACAACTGCAGGTCAATTACCTTTTAAACCCAAGGTCTGCCCTCAATTTCTGTTTTTCTCAACTCAGATAGTAGTAATGAATTCAGAAGATATATTTTACAGAACGTTTTCACCATTCCTCCTTTTTATTCAGTCAACTGGCAAGTTAACTAGGCCAAGATTAAAAACACATTTCTCAATACACTATCCTGGGCAAAGAGCTATAATGGGAATCACATCCAAACAGAAAGCACATTAGTCTAAATGCAGCACAGAGGCTTTTTGCATGTGCTTTCAATTCATGAAAGGTGCCAAGAAATTAGCCCTAGTGAATATCACCTTCTAATAGATTAACAGCCAGGTTTGATAAAAGCTGTTATGAAGCGTAAACCGACTACAATGAACGAATGATGTTGAGGAGAAAACCTACTCAAAGCACCAAGCTTAATGGTTTTTCTCATAGGGGGAAAAGGGTCATTTAAACAAGTATATTGTGCTCTTATTGAACAGGTTTTGTCTCCCTCACTACTGAAAATCGCGGCAGACATTTTTCTCCTGAATAAAAGATAGACATTAAAATAAGAGAAATGTATAAAAGCCTAGATCTGGTACTATGGTACAAAAGCTAGGAAATGGTGCTCCCGCCTCCTCTCATGTCTCCATCCCCACCTCTTTCCATATCTCCACTCATCTCTCCTCCTTTGGTATAATTAGATGAATTAAAAGCATTAAGTAGTTAATGTAACTGTTGTCCTGGACCCTCGCTTCCTTACAATACTGGGACAATGGCCTTGAGCATAGGCCTTGAGTTTAGGCCAACAAGAAGGATGTCAGAGGTAAATAAAATGAACAAGCTTAATCTGAATGGAAACCTCATGAGGCAGAAATGAAATGCATTTCCAATAACAAGAGGCTAATAATGTTTTTTTCCTCTCTCTCTCTCTCTCTCTCTCTCTCTCTCTCTCTCTCTCTTTTCATCCGCACTAATAGATCTTCCGATAAATTAACAGCATTTTAGTTTGCAGCTCCGGCCCCCATTAATCTATACAGGGAGATGTGTAGTCAAGTTACACTAGAGAGAACTCATCTGGTGCATTTTAGCCATGCAAGCCATTTGCCAACCACACCGCTTCAAATTCACAGACTGGAGGCAGACAGTCTAGAAGGCAATGCCTGCTTCCCGCTGCACTCACAACTCCCCATCCTGATTCACCACTCAGGGACAAAGGAAAAGGTCAACCCAGACCAAAAGAGTGAGAAAATACAATATTCACTATTCATGTAAGCCACAGTTAGTGAAATGTCTAAATTAAAGTTTTCTTTTGGAAATGAGAAATAATCATTCATATACAGGTAAGTGCCAAAATAAAGGAAACACCAACATAAAACGTTTTAATAGGGCATTGGGCCAACACGAGCCAGAACAGCTTCAATGCACTTTGGTGTGTCTGGAACTCTGTCTGGAACTCTATTGGAGGGATGTGACACCATTCTTCCATGAGAAATTCCATAATTTGGTGTTTTGTTGATGGTGGTGGAAAAATGCTGTCTCAATGCCTCTCCAGAATCTCCCATAAATGTTCAACTGGGTTGAGATCTGGTGACTGAAACAGCCATGGCATATGGTTTACATCAGGTATGGGCAACTAAAAAAATACTAAAATAATATAGACACTGAGTACACAAAACATTAAGAAAATGTGCTCTTTCCATGACATAGACTGACCAGGTGAATCCAGGTGAAATCTATGATCCCTTCTTGATGTCACTTGTTTAATCCACTTCAATCAGTGTAGATGAAGGGGGATACAGGTTAAAGAAGGATTTATAAGCCTCGAGATAATTGAGACAAGGATGGTGTATGTATGGGCAAGACAAAAGATGGTGTATGGTAGTAGGTGCCAACCGCACCTGCAATGCTGCTGAATTTTTCACACTCAACAGTTTCCAGTGTGCAAGAAGAATGGTCCGCCACCCAAAAAACATCCAGCCAACCACAATTGTGGGAAGTATTGGAGTCAACATGAGCCAGTATCCCTGTGGAATGCTTTCGACACTTTGTAGAGTCCATGACCCAATGAATTGAGGCTGTTCTGAGGGCAATCAGGGTGGTGGGGGGGTTGGTGCAACTCAATACCAGGAAGGTCATCCTAATGTTTGGTATACACTGAACTAAAATATAAACGCATCATGCAACAATTTCAAAGATTTGACAGTTCATATAAGGAAATCAGCCAATTTAAATAAATTCATTAGGTCCTAATTTATGAAATTCACACAACTGAAGACAGATATGCATCTGTTGGTCACAGTAGGGGCATGGACCCGAAAACAGTCAGTATCTGGTGTAACCACCATTTGCCTCATGCAGCGCGACACATCTCCTTTGCATAGAGTTATCAGGCTGTTTTTTGATTGTGGCCTGTGGAATGTTTTCCCATTCTTCTTCAATGGTTGTGCGAAGTTGCTGGATATTGGCGGGAACTGGTACACGCTGTCATACACGTGGATGCAGAGCATCCAAAACATTCTCAATGGGTGACATGCCCAGGTCCTCAGGATCTCGTCACAGTATCTCTGTGCATTCAAATTGCCATTGATAAATGCAATTGTTTACGATGTCCGTAGCTTATGCCTGCCCATACCATAACCCCACTGCCACCATGGGGCACTCTGTTCACAACATTGAAAACCGCTCGCCCACACGACGCCATACTCACTATCTGCCAACTGCCCAGTACAGTTGAAACCAGGATTAATCCGTGAAGAACACACTTCTCCAATGTCCAATTGGATATCAAAGGTGAGCATTTGCCCACTGAAGTCAGTTATGACGCCAAACTGCAGTCAGGTCAAGACCCTGGTGAGGATGACGATCACTCAGATGAGCTTCCCTGAGATGGTTTCTGACAGTTTGTGCAGAAACCCACAGTTTCATCAGCTGTCCAGGTGTCTGGTCTCAGACAATCCCGCAGGTGAAGAAGCCGGATGTGGAGGTCCAGGCTTGTCTTGGTTACACGTGGTCTGCGATTGTGAGGCTGGTTGGACGTACTGCCAAATTCTCTAAAATGACGTTATGGCTTATGATAGAGAAATTAACATTCAATTCTCTGGCAACAGGTCTGGTAGACAATCCTGCAGTCAGCATGTCAATTCCATGTTCCCTCAAAACTTGAGACATCTGTGCCATTGTGTTGTGTGACAAAATTGCACATTTTAGAGTGGCCTTTTATTGTCCCCAGCACAAGTTGCACCTGTGTAATGATCATGCTATGTAATCAGTTTCTTGATATGCCACACCTGTCAGGTGGATGGATTATTTTGGCAAAGGACACATGCTCACTAACAGGGATGTAAACACATTTGTGTACAATATTTTAGAGAAATAATATTTTTCTTCAGTGTATATTGTTTAGGGGGGGAACTCAGTTGGGGTCTCAACTTAATGTTGAGAGTTAGGATAGCAGAATACACAAGGTGCAGTTACAAAATTTGGTTGTGCACCAGCAGTTTTTCTCTTGTTATATCAGTTACTGCCAGTCACTCAGTTAGCCCATGTTAGCAAACATTTTTTCATTTGGTAAGTTGTTCTAGCCAACTATTTAAACTTGTATTGGGGGTAGGTTTTTGGAAGATAGGCAGGGACTCCGCTGTCCTAGCTTTAGAGGGAAGCTGATTCCACCATTGGGGTGCCAGGACAGAGAAGAGCTTAGACTGCCCTCCAGTATCGGTGAGAGGGCCAAGAGACCAGATGTGGCAGAACAGAGTGCTCGGGTTGGGGTGTAGGGTTTGAGCATTGCCTGAAGATAGGGAGGGGAAGTTTCTCTTGCTGCTCCGTAGGCAAGCAGCATGGTCTTGGAGTGGATGCAAGCTTCGACTGGAAGCCAGTGGAGTGTGCGGAAGAGTGGGTCGACATGGGAGAACTTGGGAAGGTTGAATACCAGGTGGGTTGCAGCGTTCTGAATAAGTTGCAGGAGTTTGATGGCACAAGCAGGGAGCCCAGCCAACAGCGAATTGCAATAGTCCAGACTGGAGATGACAAGTACATGGATTAGAACCTGTGCCACTTCCTGTGCGAGGTAGGGTCGTACTTTACGGGTGTTGTAGAGCATGAACCCGCAGGAGCGATTCACTACTATGATGTTTGCAGAGAACGACAGGGTGCTGTCCATTGTCAAGTCAAGGTTCTTTGCACTCTGGTAGGGTGACACTGTGGAGTTGTCAACCGTGGTGGAGAGTTCTTTGAGCAGACAGACCTTCCCCAGGAGAAAGAGCAGCTCTGTCTTGTTGAGCTTGAGGTGGTGGGCTAAGCTGAGATATCTGTCAGGCACGCAGAGATGCATGTCACCACCTTGGTGTTAGAAGGGGGTAAGGAAAAAAGTGGTTCAGTGTCATTCTCATAGCAATGATAGGGGAGACCATGTGAGGATATGACAGAGCCGAGTGACTTGGTGTATAGAGAGAAGAGGAGAGAGCCTAGAACCGAGCCCTGGGGGACACCAGTTGTGAGATTACCTGGTCGTAGCCACCTGCCAGGTAGGATGCAATCCAAGAGTGTGTAGAGCCTGAGACACCCAGCCCTGAGAGGTTAGTAATGAGGATCTGATGGTTCACTGTGTCAAAAGCAGTGGATAGACATAAGAGGATGAGAACCAAAGAGAGAGAGTCAGCTTTGGCATTACGGAGAGCCTCCACGACACAGAGAAGAGCAGGTTGAGTGACCCGTCTTGAAGCCTGACTGGTTAGGGTCAAGAAGCTCCTTCTGAGAGAGATAACGAGAGAGTTAATCAGAGACAGCACACCCAAGTGTTTTGGAAAGAAAAGAAAGAAGGGATAGAGATCTATAGTTTTTGACGTCAGATAAGTCGAGTGTTGGTTTCTTGAGGAGGGGTTCGAGGGGAGCGAATCGGGCCTTTTTGAAGTCACAGGGGACTTGGCCGGTGGTCAGGGATGAGTTGAAGAGGGAAGTGAGGAATGGGAGATAC
This sequence comes from Salmo trutta, assembly GCF_901001165.1. Lineage (NCBI taxonomy): Eukaryota > Metazoa > Chordata > Actinopteri > Salmoniformes > Salmonidae > Salmo > Salmo trutta. The sequence goes on along the minus strand of NC_042974.1, from coordinate 36,800,513 downwards.
AACCACTAGCATCAAAACAATGTTTTTATGCAAGTGGCTGACACAACAGATCAGAACGTTTAGCTTAAAATGTTGATAAACTATTAGGCTATTGCTTCACATTATAACCGCAGCAATGCGCACATGGTTGTAGGCTATAAGCACTAATGCTCCATCACCATTATCAAATGTGACCACAAATGCAATTATGCATTTAATGCTTTTATTATAAAGGTGCATTTTTTATGGTGAAAAGGATCTTCCCCAAACTTGAAACTCACGCGCTGCTTATAAATATCAGTTATGCTCTACACCCCTTGTAAAACAGATTAGTGTGCTTAATTTTAAGAAGTTATTTGGCCACTTTAGTTGTGATACAAACCTTTTTTTTTTTTTTAAATATAGGCCTATGGGTTTGGCTACATGAGGTGTGAGACTATAACTCGAACAATTTTTTAAAAAACAGCATTGTTTCATTCACAAGTGATAATATGTAATCCACATGATACGCTAATATTGTCACCCATCAGACCATTCTGATTGAATCTTGTCTTTACATATACTAAATTATATATGTGTGAAATGTGTTTTGATTTAGAATGGACCGTTATCATGCACCTGTATGGAAACAGGGGCAGTGGGAAAAATGATGTCATCTATGCGCTTAAATAGCGAATGGAGGATGCTTTTCCCATGGTTCATTTTCATGCCAGCCAGGTAGGCTATACTCCTGTTGTAAATATACGCAATGTACTTAATATTAGGAAAGTTGAGAAATAAATATAGTAGGCGTAACCTATAGAAAGCTGATGGGATCCTCCTCTTTCTATTAGCGGTAATCCCTATATTTTCTCACACAATTGCATAGCTCTCATGAAGTGTTTGATTCGATTTTCGAACACATTTGCATTGATGTCAGAGTGATTAGAGGGACAATAGAGTGCTGAGTACCAGCAGTTAGCAAGTTTGGTAGGCTACTAATGAGCAGCAGCATCAGAGCTTGGAGAAGCCTAATCACAGTGACTAAACGGTCATGTGGAATTTGACTGCCTTCAGGACTCGTGACCGCCGGTATGGTGGTAATACGGTCACCGCAACAGCCCTAGGAGGTGGAGCGACTCTGCCATTTTGAAGTCAGAGGGGACACAGTGGTCAGGGATGAGTTGAAGAGGGAAGTGAGGAATGGGAGATAGTGAGAGAGTGGTGTGGAGCCTTCCTCTCTTGCCTTTGCTTGAAGAACTCTCACTCAGATATCATATTCAAAACTGTCAACATTTCGCTCCACTCTATGGCAACATTTGTCGAATTGTATGAAATTAGTTACAAAATGGCAAAATCTTCTCTAAAATGTGAATTGCAGCAAACTTGTGAATTGCAGCAAACTTGCTTTAAAACTGCAACCTTTTCTCCATGCCCCATGGAAAAAATATATATAGAATTTTAGGAAATTAACTCTAAAACTGGGGACCGCATAAAACGTTTTGCTCTCAATTTATTTTTCTCGCTTAGGGCACCCAGAAGGCTAGGACCGGATCTGACTGCATGTGTGGGTAAAGATGTGGGTACACAGATCCGCGAGCCACTATGGCCCCTCATGATGAGTTCAGATTTTGTTGTGGCCCCACCCCATCAAAGGTGCCTATTCCTGGTTTGCATCGTTTTCATTCTCATAAGCCATTCAGTGACCAGTCGTGCACTGTGAATGGGGGCATTATCAACATTTTTATACATAACCCTAAGCATGATGGCATGATAATTGCTTAATTAACACAGGGACCACACCTGTGTGGAAGCACCTGCTTTTCAGTATTCCTTGTATCCCTCATTTACTTAAGTGTTTCCATTATTTTGGCAGTTACCTGTAGACATCAGCAGAGGGTTAATTATTTTCAAATATGACATTGTTTAAACCTTTTCCCCCTGCTCTTTTAGACTGCCAGGATTAGTTTATAAAAAAAACTATTGATCTCACTACAGGAAATTAAGTAGAGATTAATCTGTCTAAACAATCTATGCCACAGTGCAAATATGATGGCGCAGTTGATTAACCTGTCTGGGCTAGGGGGCAGTATTTTCACGGCCAGATGAAAAACGCTAGCGTCCCACGTAGCCCATAGAAGTTAACCTAAAACACACACACAGCAGACTGCTATTATTTCCCGATACGGTTAATACGTTGATATACTCACGCACACACACGCACACAGACACACACGCACACACACACTTGGACCAAAGGTTAAAGGGTAGATTGGACCATTGTATGTGACAGTGTGGTGATATGACATCTATTAGAGTATTGTGGTGTATTACCACCTTTATTACCACTCTAACCCCTGGACCTGTGTGGCTTGAGGTTTCACACTCGTCTCTGGTGTGACTGAGTGTAAAAGGGCAGGCCCGTAAGATGGCTGTCAACTCCATTCCCTATGTGAGTGCTCAAACTCTATGACCTACATACAGCTCCGACACGTCAATGTTTCCAGCTTTTTTCCCAAGAAAATTATTAAATGGGTAATTTGAAGGGTTAAATAGCTGGTAAATGGAGGGTTAATAGTCCTGAAACATCATACGCAAAGATTGGAAAGCAGATGCGGTCATCCCCCTCTTCAAAGAGCTACAGAGCTATATCTATCCTACCCTGCCTTTCTAAAGTCTTCGAAAGCCAAGTCAACAAACAGATTACCGACCATTTAGAATCCCACCGCACCTTCTCCGCTATGCAATCTGGTTTCAGAGCTGGTCATGGGTGCACCTCAGCCACACTCAAGGTCCTAAACGATATCTTAACCGCCATCGATAAGAAACAGTACTGTGCAGCCGTATTCATTGACCTTGCCAAGGCTTTCGACTCTGTCAATCACCACATCCTCATCGGCAGACTCAATAGCCTTGGTTTCTCAAATGATTGCCTCGACTGGTTCACCAATTACTTCTCTGATAGAGTTCAGTGTGTCAAATCGGAGGGCCTGTTGTCCGGGCCTCTGGCAGTCTCTATGGGGGTGCCACAGGGTTCAATTCTTGGGCCGACTCTTTTCTCTGTATACATCAATGATGTCGCTCTTGCTGCTGGTGAGTCTCTGATTCACCTCTACAAAGACGACACCATTCTGTATACTTCTGGCCCTTCTTTGGACACTGTGTTAACTACCCTCCCGACGAGCTTCAATGCCATACAACTCTCCTTCCGTGGCCTCCAACTGCTCTTAAATACAAGTAAAACTAAATGCACGCTCTTCAACCGATCGCTGCCTGCACCTGCCCGCCCGTCCAGCATCACTACTCTGGACGTCTCTGACTTAGAATATGTGGACAACTACAAATACCTAGGTGTCTGGTTAGACTGTAAACTCTCCTTAAAGACTCACATCAAACATTTCCAATCCAAAGTTAAATCTAGAATTGGCTTCCTATTTCATGTAACAGTGTAGGTTCCGTCCCTCTCTTTGCCCCAACCTGGGCTCAAACCAGGGACCCTTGCACACATCAACAACTGACACCCACGAAGCATCGTTACCCATCGCGCCACAAAAGCCGTGGCCCTTGCAACGCAAGGGGAACAACCACTTCAGGTCTCAGAGCGTGTGACATCACTGATTCAAACGCTATTAGCGCGCACCACCGCTAACTAACTAGCCATTTCACATCGGTTACATTCGCAACAAAGCATCTTTCACTCATGCTGCCAAACATACCCTCGTAAAACTGACCATCCTACCAATCCTCGACTTCGGCGATGCCATTTACAAAATAGCCTCCAATACCCTACTCAATAAATTGGATGCAGTCTATCACAGTGCCATCCGTTTTGTCACCAAAGCCCCATATACTACCCACCACTGCGACCTGTACGCTCTCGTTGGCTGGCCCTCGCTTCATACTCGTCGCCAAACCCACTGGCTCCAGGTCATCTACAAGACCCTGCTAGGTAAAGTTCCCCCTTATCTCAGCTCGCTGGTCACCATAGCAGCACCCACCTGTAGCACGCGCTCCAGCAGGTATATCTCTCTGGTCACCCCCAAAGCCAATTCCTCCTTCGGCCGCCTCTCCTTCCAGTTCCCTGCTGCCAATGACTGGAACGAACTACAAAAATCTCTAAAACTGGAAACACTTATCTCCCTCACTAGCTTCAAGCACCAGCTGTCAGAGTAGCTCACAGATTACTGCACCTGTACATAGCCAATCTATAATTTAGCCCAAACAACTACCTCTTCCCCTACTGTATTTATTTATTTATTTTGCTCCTTTGCAGTCCATTATTTCTATTTCTACTTTGCACTTTCTTCCACTGCAAATCTACCATTCCAGTGTTTTACTTTCTATATTGTATTTACTTCGCCACCATGGCCTTTTTTGCCTTTACCTCCCTTATCTCACCTCATTTGCTCACTTTGTATATAGCCTTATTTGTCTACTATATTATTGACAGTATGTTTGTTTTACTCCATGTGTTACTCTGTGTTGTTGTATGTGTCAAACTGCTTGCTTTATCTTGGATAGGTCGCAATTGTAAATGAGAACTTGTTCTCAACTTGCCTACCTGGTTAAATAAAGGTGAAAAAAAAGAAAAATACCCAACATGTATTTCTACAAGAAAATAAACCCCCAGATATGTTTATTTGAAGTGATTGTAAAAACCTACTTAGCAGTATATGATAGCTCACTAACATTGCAGAACCAGTTGGTTTTGATCAAAGCCCCAACAGACACTCAAGACTTCAATAGACTAGAAATCCCCAACCACTCTGGATTTCCTCTAAGAACTGAGCCACCCTTATCGCCTGATCTTTGTTCATCACACCAACCATTTCCCATTGTGGTTTTATCTTTCCTCTGCATAATGTATTATCTTATCAGACAACCACTGGTGGCCTTTACAGCCTGCAGCCATAGGCTGTCAAATCTGGGTTCATGTGCCTGATCTGGCCCTCATGTTGACAGACCTTGAGGGGCTCCCTGAGGGGAGACCAGTAATCTATGCTCTGTCTGTCTGTCAATACCAATGTTCAGGTTGCTTACTATTTCAGAGCTACTTCTGCACTCTGAAATTGATTCCCGAAGATACACATATTTTATAATATCAGAGAGTTGACAGACTATCTCAGTTTATTTGACTTTGTGTATAGCCCATGCTGCAGACTGGTACAGCATCATGGGCATAGACATCAATCATTTCTGACAGCTGTGGTAGCAAAACTGTTCTAAAATCAGATGAGTCTCAGGGTGACTTTGTCCTGCGTTGGACAGAAACCCTGGTTGCCCGTTCAGTGGGGCTGTCAGTGGATGAGATCGGAACTCCTTCATGTCTCTGTCTGTTTACAGGGGAGCAAATCAAAGATGCGTCTCATTTCAGAGGCTGTAAAAGCACGCTTGGGGAAGTATCCGGTGTCTCTGCTACACCCAAGCCTCCCACAGCAGCTGCTACTTACAGCCTACCGATCCATGTATTCTCCAAATGAACACAGCAAACATGCTGCATAATTAAGTGCTTACAAATAAGTGCGTTATCTTTTTATTTAATCTAAAATACTTGTCCTGGTGGAGGGACACATGAATATCATGTGAATGGGTCTGAGAAAGAGTTGAGTATCAACGGCTAAAAAGGTGTATAAAAGAAACATGATCCTTGGTTTAAAACAACACAAATGATGTTCTAGCTGGTAACCGGTTTCATTGAAAGATGTCTTCATTATCTGAATTTTACATTTTGATCTCCTCACTGCAATTTCAGTATAACATACGTTTCATATGTTCATATGAGTGCATTTTATATTCAGTCACACGGCTTCGATTTTTCCTCTTAATACAAAAAAAATTCAAATCACTGTCCACTTCTTCCATACAATATTTGGTTTCTTGTGGTGTATTTGTATCCTGAGTGGCCGCGAATAAAGCCCATCTAATCGAAATGTCAATTCATTATCTGAAAGTGCTTGTCCAAAACAAAGTGCCACATCCGTTGTGTAGTGTTTGAACAGTGTGAAATTAAATATGTTCTTATGTTTTTAGGTGCTTTAAGTCATCAAAGCATAATACAGGCATTCATTTCGGTAAGTGAAGGAGCAGTTATGTCTCCAGTTGAGTGATTTAAAAACGGATTTAAAAATCTCCTGACATCCATCCTCGCTGGGTCACGTTGCCCTCTCAAAGATGCCGGGCCAGGTTGAAAGCACAGAGAAACATCATGAAGAACCAAGAGGCCTCCATTTACTAATATTTTTGTTGTAAATAACATATGTTTTAACACAGCAAGCCCCTTGGGGTACCCAAAGAGCCCTAAGAGAGTATGGTGGATTACATATTTGGGGTCCAGTATCGAACTCCAAGCATCTGGAGGTCTGAGTGACCCCTGTTAGGGCTGGAGAGGTTCTGACCAGGGAGGGGGTTTGGATGTTGGATGCTGTTGGAAGTACCCTGGTGTTGGTCCTTTGAGGGCTAGCCTTCTGCTGCTGTAGGGAACACAGGCCCCTTCTATCTCCCCCCCCCCCCCCCCCCTGATTACCCCATGATAGATGAGGCATGTCCCCTGAACCCTCAGGACCTCCCACGGGAGCCCTACCTCTCTGACCCCTATCTATCTCTACCCTTGACTTCACGTTCTTAAAACACACTAGATAATCTTTCATTTGACAGGGGCTTGAATGAAATTCAACTTAGAGCTGCATCATTGCCCTGGACAATGGAATAGTGATAAATGAATCATTGTCCTACTTGATTTTTAATGGCAGGATAAAAGTTGGAGGAAGATGCAGGCTTTGAGGCTGAGGGTTAAAGGAGAGGGGTTGTTCACCTAACATATATTATACCATTACTATCTGATAAACACAAAATGAAAGGTTCTGTTCATATCCAATTCAGCACCCATACACTAACAGGATTATACATTCACCAAACCAAAAATATACATTTTAAATATAAAAATGTATATACTGTAGCTATAGTGTAATGAAAAAATGCATATATTGTAATGGAAAGTGCATGCATTAGTGTCACTGAATTATTGAGCAATAGAGTTGCAGAGATATGTGTAAATATATTGTAGCTTTATGCATTTTCTGGGTTTACGCAGAGTAACCAACAACAACCCCACACATGGCAAATGTCTCTATGAACCCCATCCAGTTTGGGCCTCTGCCACCACTGAGAGAGTATCCAGCATATTTACTTCATCAGTGAAGTCAATTAATTGTCTCACTCTAAAATAAACAAAACAGGGATCCCCAATACCCACCTATTAAATCAGCAAGCGGGCTGGATGGCTGCTTTTAGATGCAACATTTACATGTAATTATCTTCTTATATAATTAAGTGCATTCAGTTAACAAGCATCTTGCCAACGGGCGGCGTTGGTTACCCAAACGAGCGGCGGGCAGCCCAGAACGCAGAGTGAGTGAGTAATTAGCGCTCAGCATGCCAGTGTTAATGGTAGTGATCTAAAACAGCGTCAGCGTCAGGTGGGAGGAGGAGAAGAGGGGCGAGGAGGGGAAGTGTGGAATGAGAATAGAGGGGCTGCAAAATGGATGACATGGATGAGAGAAATCGAAGGAGAGAGGAAGAGAGAGAGAAAGCAAGAGATAGAGAGACCCTTGAAGCTTTTACAGTCACTGACTGGATTCATGGGTCAAAGTACACTCAGTTGTGTAACGACCCCAATTTCAGCACAGTAGAAATGAATACTGCTGCTACATTTGACTTCATTTTACATGAAGAAAAAAAAAAGAAAAAAAAGAAAGTATTTTCCAGATATTTCTGTCGGGATGGAGCCAATATGTCTAAGGATCCTCCACACAATCACACGCACCTTGCTATGACGACTACTAAAAACACACAATGCAAGTGCCACAAGTTACACACCAAATATATGTATATATATGTTTTTTTCTTCTGTTGATATTATTTATCACATATTGTTGCTCCATACTAAAGTATATTACTAGCGATGGACTACTACAGTGTCTTTTACACTGCATGTTACACTCCCATCTATCTTCATTGATATTATCACTGTGGTAATCTTGTAACTTTAGTCTACAGAGGTTCAGATGAACATTGGGGCCCACCCCAGTTTATTCCTCTAGGATTCCATACAGCTCAGTTATGAGCTCATTGACCCTCAGGGCATTTAAGGGGTGAACTTTGTCTCACTCTATATCACTTACTTATCTGTCTGGGAAAAACGGATGTGAGGTATTTGATTAAACTTCTGAATCCCATCCATTGCAAGGTTTTGTTCAGAACTTGTCATTAGGTCCCATTTTCATTGCCAATGGCGGCATGCAATATTGTAATACTTGCAGTACACATTACATTTTATATTACTATAACACAACAAACAAAATAATTATGGATAAAACATTTGGAGCTAAGGAAACAATCTGTGGTACACAATCTGAACAAGCATCCATCAAACCATGTCCAGAAACCTTAGCAGTAGCTCTCCTGTTGTTATCCTTCAGATCAATCTGCAGAGGCACAATACAGCTCTCACCTGTCATGTCAAACCACAGTCTTTTCCTCACTTCGGTCACCTTGCTCCACTCCTCCAGTCCCAAATCAACTCCCCTCCCAACGCCAGCCAGGATATCCAGAATACTCTCAAAGTCAACAGGATCGCTCTGGGAATATTGGCCCTCAAAGAGTGGCCAAGTGTAACATAGAATACAACTGGGCTAGAAGGGTTCAAAGAGCCACACTGAATGGCTGCCAAATTTCTCACACAGTGATTGCCACAGCTTATATTGAAAATATGATACAAACTATGCAAGTCAGTAAGAATATCTAGCCTCTTTGTTCCGGTGCTTTCTGTTGAGTCCAAT